>NC_059335.1:20225714-20542142 GCF_018350155.1 Leopardus geoffroyi
TCTGTTTTGACGAGTCAAAAGACAAGTCTCTGGTAAGCCTCTGTCATTTTTAAAAATAATTGATCACCTTTTCTCTTAATTCTTAAGATCTCCTCTGTCTCTTGTATTCTGCAGTTTCATTGTTATGTGTTTAACTGTAAGGTTCTTTTTTACTTATCTGCTTGATAAAAATTATTCTCCATATCTGTGATTTTGTGTCTTTCTTTAGTCTAGAAAATTATCATCTCTTAAAATAAGCCATTATCTTAAAATAAATCGTTTCCTCTTATTCTTTCTAAGTGTCGTTCTGGAACTCAGATTAAATAAATGTATGTTAGATCTTCTTATTCAGTCCTCCACTTGCCTTATGTTTTAAATTTTCCATCTCCTTGTTTTCCTGGTCTACATTCTGGGTAATTTCTTCTGCTCAATATTTCTGGTTACTAATTCTCTCTACAGCTGTGTACTGTCTCACACGACCAATGAGGTTTGGTTTTTTTGTTTTGTTTGTTTTTTTATCTCAACAACAGTATATTTTGTCTTCAATTCTATTTGGTTTTTTTTGAAAATCTGCCTAGTCATTTTTAAAATAAATTCTTAGTCTTTGCTTATTTCAAATACATCTCTTATTTCTTTTTTAGCATTTCATTCATAGTTATTTTTTCAGTATCTGAAATTTGGTGGAATTTAAATTTGTGTTTGGGGTACTTGGGTGGCTCAGTTGAGCAATCGACTTCAGCTCAGGTCATGATCTCACGGTTTGTGGGTTCGAGCCCCACATTGGGCTTGCTGCTGTCAGCACGGAGTCCACTTCGGATCCTCTCTCTTGCTCTCTCTGCCCCTCCCCCACTCACGCACGTTCTCTCTCTCAATAAATAAAAACATTAAAAAAAATTGTTTTAATCTTGCCCTATGTGGCTTCTTTCTTTTTAGAATAACTTTTTAACTATGAACTCATATATAGTTGAATTTAATCTGTAGAATCCTGAGGTTCAGGATTAAGGATGTTTCTCGTCAGAGAAGACTTGTATTTGCTTCTCTTTGGTGCTAGAAAATATTTCCAAACCTGGAGCCACTTTAATTTTATGATTAATTTTTAAAATAGGCTATAGTATAGTAATGCTTTTAAAAACATACAAAAAGACTTTTTAAAGTATCCACAATGCTATTATTACATTTATAAGGTATAACTTCTTAATATCATATTTTTCTGAACTGCATTTGGGGTGATTTCCTCTGCTTAATATTACAGTTTACTAATTCTCTCTTCAGCTATGTCCAGTGTACTGTTTAACCCATCCACTGAGCTTTTTTTCTAATTGTCCCAAAAATGGCTTTTCATTCTTGGTTCCCTCCACACAGGTCCCGGGGATGCCCAATCACGGGGAACAATGTAGATTCAAGCTCCCGATCCACCTGAGAACAAGCCAGCGGCTCCAGCCCTGTAGGAGACAGTTAGTCTCTCAGAGCAGGTTTCTCTGGAAGATGGGCAGATTTTCTGCCCAGCCATGCTTGCTTTGAGGGTCCTTCATGTGCCTCCACTTACCTGCCCAATTGTGGAACACTTAGTTCAGAGTGTTTCTAGGAAGAAGAAGAGAACTGTGGATATGAGCACGCCCTGGGGTTTTCTGTCATACCTGGTTTGCATGGGCCCAGCACCTAGTCTCTATTCTACAAAAATATGGGTTTCTGGCGTGGGCTTTTGTCCTCAGAGCAATACCAACATTCTATTGCCTGCCCCTGTGCCTTCAGTTTAGTCTTTATTTTTTCCTGCCCTTAGAGAGTTCCTATTTATTCATTCATTCATTCATTCATTCATTTATCCATTTATTTATTCATTCATTCATTTATTCATTTATTCATTCATTATTCATTCATTATTCATTATTTCTTTCTTTTTTTTCTTTTTCTTTTTTTTTTTTTTTTTTTAGCGAGCCAGGCCTTGATCCCAAGCCCTCACCTTCCCGTGAGATCATGACCTGAACTGAAGTTGGTTGCTCAACTGACTGAGCCACCCAGGAGCCCCCAGAAAACAGAAATAATTAAATAGTGTTCAACATTCAGTGAGCATTAGGGGCCTTGGAAGGAAGCAACAGTTAACAAGAGAAGTGACACTGGACAAGTGGGCATGTCACTGGCCTCCCTCAATCTCACTGGCCTCCTTCTTAAACAGCAGTGCTCAGCCCACTTGGTAGTCCAGTTTCTAGCATCTTCCATAACCACCTGGCTATGTCTGTGAAGGAGCTGGCTTCCACACCCTGCCCTCCTGCATGAGGCCTGCTCCTTCTTCCAGGCTGAGGCCAGTCTTTCTATCTCCCTGAATTCCCCATGGCGTCCACCATCCTGTGAGGCAGTAACTGGTACCCTGTCCTCCAGTGGACGTTGGCCCTGTGAGGACATATATACCTTGCAGGCCCTGTTTCCTCAGCACTCCACATGGTTCCTGTCACAGAGTCCCTTGTACCCTTTCCTTTCCTCACACGTCTTGGTTCCCTCTGGGTGCTCACTCCCAGCACGTGGTCTATTGAGGCCATTCTTCTCTGTATCCTCGGTTATAAGCCCCACTCCCTGCGGTCCCCTCCTCACCCCCAGACTAACTTTTTATGTCCGGGCCCATCGTTGGCTCTGCGGACGGTGCTATGAGAGGTTCCTGAGTGTTGGCCAGGTCACAGTGGGGACAGGTAGAGGGTGCACAGGAGAGGCGTGCAGGGTTCATGTTGTGTGGGTGCCCACAGCCAGGCCACTGTGCCATAGGTCAGCCACTGCAGTCACTGTATTTTATTCTTATACCTGTTAATTCTATAGAGAACAAAGGTCCAAAATAAAGGAAAAGGCAGAACGTAGAGAGGAAAGGTAAGAAGTCACGTTTAGCCTGTGGCTTGTATTTTTTCTATTTCCAGGGGGTCTCAGTGCTTCGTTCAACTCCGGGAGTCTTTGCCTGGGAACCCAAGCACAATGGGACCTGTTCTCTGACATTAAGCATTGTTCCCTTTGAGTTCTTACTACTTTAGGAGTCATAGGGCTCTGTAGATAATTTTCTCCTTGTGCTATTCTGTGTGTATTTCTCACAGAGAAATGGAAGGCAAGCTTGAGGTTGTCTGGGAGTCTACCTCTAAGGAGAACCGAAGAATCCGAGAGCTTCTGCAGGCCACGCTGGAGAGGACCGGCACGTGGGATGGCACTGGGGAGGCATGGTGGACGGCTGAGGCTCCAGCTACCGTGACATGAAGCCACCTCCCACCACCTGCCACAGCCTGGGCCGTGACCAGGACCGCTCGGCCCTGGAGCGCTGCCTTTCCCCGGACCAGAGACACAGGACAAGGGCAGGCACCTGCCTTCAACCACAGCGTTTCTCCTCCTCGGGGCGAGGTAGACACAAACTGTCTCAGACATTTACTCCATTTTGTACACGTTGCTTTATGTAAACAATACAATGCTAAACTTGATTTTTGCCAGTACGTGTCCCCTGGCTGCGTCTGTGAGACCCGCCGCTCAGGATGACAGCTGACCTGATGCTCTGGCCTGGCCCTGGGCTCCTAGGCCTGCAGTCGGGGGGAGTACTCGGGCTGCGTGCTCCACGGGAGGTGAGTGGCATGAGCCCAGTGATGGTCCCGTGCCCTGTGTTAGCATTTTGTAAATGAGCGCTCGCACTCCAGCTGCAGGAAGTTCCACAGAGTCTGTTCTGCCCCTTCCCCTACCTTTCCTTATCCTCTTGGGAAGGCAGTTTGCTGAGGCCGCCTGGCACCAGGGTAGGGCCCCTGCCCCACGCCACCACCGAGAAGGATGCTGGGGGCCCGGGTTCACTTCTCTGTGCCACCCCCAGTCATCCCAGCCCCTCAGGACCATCCCCTGGCACTTCCTGGTGGCAGTGCCAGCCACCTCGGGCTGCTTGTCCCTGGCACGCCAGGAAAATGAGGGACAGTGGGCTGCACAGGACCCTGAAGAGCAGTATGGAGGGTAGAATCCTAGAACCCTCGCGGCTCTGGCATGCACACCGGCCAGCGCCGGCCCTCTGTCAGGTGGAAAGTTGATTGCTGCTTGGGAAGCTGAGACAGAAGGTCACAGTTGCCTTACATTCTGTTCAGTTTGTTCAACAGTTAAACAGTGCCAGTTTATTTTCATTTTACCAGGGGTAGGGAGACTCCCCAGGGTTTAAAACTATGCATCATTGCCCTCCTCGATGTTATTTCAAAAGAATCCACCAGCTCTCTGGAGATCCATAGACAGGCTGAGAGGCGGCAGTCTCTTGCCTTTCGGACCTGGGCTTGCAGGGTGGCTCGTCGTGGGAACACTGCAGTTTGTCACACACATAGAGAACCACTTTTGTCATTCCTGTCCTTTTCCCGCCTTCTGTGAGAGCATTTTGTTCCCTGGGGAAGTAGACGTTTGTACATCTCAGCTTTAAGTTTGTTACACTTAACATACTTTGTTTGTTACAGAACATACTTTGCAACTTTGGTGGCCCCTGGACCTCGTCGTGGCCAGGCAGGGGTGGGGTCGTGCAGCTCTTGGGCCTCCCGCCAGGGGCTGTCCAGGGTGCAAAGGAGGGCAGGACAGGCGGAGCAGTGACAGAGAAGCCCAGAGACTGAACCCAGGCCTGTGTGGAGGAGCTGGAATGCCCTGGGCCTTGCCGGATGGCCAGGGCTCCAGAAGCTGGAGAAGTCCCGGGAGGGGTGTTTGGGCAGAGGCGAAGACCCGGGGACAGCAGGAGGTCAGGGTGGGCAGGGAGGCCAGACTGCTGGGAGGGATGACTGCTTCATCCTGCGGTTTCCTGTCAGAGCAGGAGCCAGTGCTGTTCTTCCTGGTCCTGGGGAGTCCGCATATGGCTCTAGAATGATCCTGAGCAGGCAAACAGTTATAAAACATGCCCCAGGAGCTCAGTGAGCCCTGCTGCCTTTGGTTTTGGCAAAAAGCAGGGGAATTCAGCGTCGGATGGAGAGGGCCCAGGGCACAGCCGGGACGTGGGTGTGAGTTTGGGGTGAGAACAGGTGACGAGCTGCCCTCAGCTTTCCGGTCGATCTGCGCAGAGGGCACGGGGGTCGGAAGTGGCTCCAAGAAGAGTGGGAGAGCCCGTCCTTTCCCGGCAGCTTCTCTGTGGAGATCAGTGTGTCCTCCAACTCTGGGGAGGGCAGAAAATCCTGAATTGTCTTTCTTTCAATGCACTTTATTTATTCAGCAAATACACATGGAGTGCTTATCTCTGTGCCCCGTGTCGAGAACAAAGGCAAACCATTCCAGACCATGCTAGGTGCTTGGGCGAAAACAGGACAGAAACGATGAGCCCATAACCTTAATGGCTGCTGTGGGAGCTGCTGGCTGAACGCTGTGCAGGACATTCCGAAACCTCATCGTACAGAGGCATGGTCATGATCCTACCCTCCAAAACAAAAAATAACACTTTCAAGGAACAGCCCAGAAGGTTCTCTTCTCCTCCCATCTCCCAACGCCCTGCCCCCTATCTCGCAGGAAAGCTCACCTGGTTTGTCTCTATGTGCCCTGATAGCTCCTTTGTCCCTGAATTCCCAAGTGACGGTTTGTGCTGGCCTGTGAGACCCTAAGCCACCACACGAGGGGGTGGCCCTGGACTCGGTGCGGGGTACACGGAGCAGGTGGCCAACCTTGGCTGGCAGGAAGGCCAGCCAGGGAGAATGAGCTACATGAGAAATGTAATTTCTTGGGGGAGCATGAGGCAGGGGGGGCAGGCAGGAAGTTCCAGAAAGGCTTTGGGCAGGACGGGATGTAGCATTTCAGTGGGTGTCAGATGCTGAGTTGGATTTCCCCAGAAGAAAATTCTGTAAAGAAAGACAAAGACTCAGTAGGTATAGGAGTGGAATTGTGTCCCCTTTAAAAAAGATGCGTTAGGGATGCCTGGGTGGCTAAGTTGGTTAAGCATCCGACTTCAACTCAGGGCTTGTGGGTTCGAGCCCCACGTCGGACTCTGTGCTGACCTCTCAGAGCCTGGAGCTGCTTCAGATTCTGTGTCTCCCTCTCTCTCTGCCCCTCCCCTGCTCATCCTCTCTCTCTCTCTCTCTCAAAAAAAATAAATAAATAAACACTTAAAAATTTTTTTAAATAAATAAGATATGTTGAAGCCCTAACCCCCGGAACCTTAGAATGGGACTGTATTTGGAAATAGGGTTGTTGCAGATGCAATTAGATGAGGCCAGACTGGAGCAGGGATGGTCCTTATGCCAGATGACTGGTATCCTTAAATGAAGATCATGTGAGGACAGAGACACCCAGGGAGGACACCAGGTGACAGCCGTCAGGTTTGGAGAGATGTAGCTCCAGGCCATGGAACACCAGCGACAGCCCCCTAAGCTAGGAAGAGGCCGCGAAGGACACCCCGTCTTGGGTGTCAAAGGGAGCATGGCCTGCCCACACGTTGACTTTGGACTTCTAGACTCCAGACCAGAGACAGTAAAACTGCTTGTTTTAGAGCCAAAAGAGAAGGAAACAGAACAGGACCCCAGAGCCGTGAGTTTCCGGAGCGAGCAGGGTCTCCGAGCAATTACAGGAAAACTTCCGTGTGTGTTGGAGCACATGGCCATTCCAACCATAAATTTCCTGAAGTAGTCTAAACGTGACTCAAGTATTTCTGATGAAAATCTAGCCCCCAGAGTGAGGTGTGCTGTGAATGTCAAACATGCACCAGACTCCAAAGACTTACTATGAAAAGAATATAAACTATCTCACCAATAATTTCTCTACCGGTTACATGTTGAGGTGACATTTTGTATGTATTGAGTGAAACAAAACCTATCGTGAAAGTCGATGCTCTCACCTATTTTGTCATTTCTACTTTTTAAGAAATGTGGCCACTTAGAAAAACTTCCAAGCGCGTATGTGGCTCACGGTGTGTTTCTCTTGGGCAGTTCTGTAGGGAGCTAAATGTGAAAGGCAAAACTAAGCTTCTAGAAGACAATTCATGACTGCAGGTCAGGCAAGGATCTCTTGAACAAAACCCAGAAGGCACTAACCACAGAGGATGACATGACAATTTGACGACAATACAATTAATGAAGAGCTCTTCGCCCGCGTGGCGGGACAAGCCACGTAGTGGGGAGCGTGTGCCACGGCTGACAGACGCCCTTCGTCCAGAGAGAGTGAAGGAGGCCGGGAAGCAGAAGACAGCCCAAGAGAAAACAGCGGGAGAGGCAGGGACAGGCGTTTCGAGGGAGTAACCTAAATGAGTACGTGCGGAGGAGACAGGGAAGCCAAGTGGCACACGTCTAGCCCATCTTTTGATGGGTTTTTACGCCAAGTGTGTGACAAAGCCAACCTAACACGTTTGAGAGGCAGTAGGAACGGGGCCAGAGTCTCCCGTCCATTCAGCCCCCGGATGGAAACCCCTGCTCTGTCCCCAAGGCCGGGGGCCGGCGAGCACGTGGAGGAACGAAACCCACACATCCACGAGCGCCTTCCCCGTGTTGTCGTACCAACACCGCGAGTCCGCGCAGAACGCGGTGTGGATCCAGCCGTGCGGTGTTCTGAACCGCACAAAACGGAGTGTTCTCCGGGGACGCGGGTGTGTGGCAAAGCTCCAGAGAAAAGCTCGCCTGTCACAAACTGAAAATGCTGTTCCCGCGGACTCTGGAGTCATGGGAACGGCCGCTCCTCAGCTCAGGGGTCTGTGCACGGGCCGTTGGTTGTTTTGAAAACATATGGGAGGCATCAGATGACCATTTTTGTATGGGCACTTAGAGAGTGAGTCGAAGTTTGCTTAATCACAGAATTCCAGTAAAGTTTTGAGAAAGTCAATGGGACATAAGACTATAGACGGAAGGTACGTTTTGGACCAGTGTGGCCGTGCGGCACTGGGAGAAGCGGGTGGCACTGAGGACTCTCAGGACTCGGGGGCGGGGAGCCTTGGAGGCTGGGGGCTGTCTTTGGGGAAACGGAAGAGCAAAGTGGACGCTGGGACGGCTGTGGTCCCAGGAGGGAGGCTGGAGGGGTCCAGACTCTGGAAGTAGAAGCAGAACACGTGCAGAAGAGGGAGGCTTCGAGAGGCTTGGGGACCCACAGGGCCGCCCGCCCCACTCAGCCTGCTGTGGGCTTCTCTCCCGTGACCGTGCCCAGAAGGCGACTGACCACTCAGGTGGGGCAAGGAGGGCGGAGGGCAGGGGCGTAACAGAGGCCACGGAGGGAAGCAGACAGCCAGTGCGATGCCTGCCCCCAGGACTCCCCTGCTCAGAGGCACCCGCCGCCTCCTAACTATTCTGTCATTCTTAACAAAAAGCGTGTCCATTTGGTCCCCTCATCAAGCCCTGGACTGCACCATAGCCCCAGCTGCCCAAATTCTGGGGGCAAGGCCAGGAAGGGGGCTCCGCGTCTAGTCTGGCCTCCAGGGTTTGCATGGAGCCTTGCAGCCCCGGGAAGAAGGAGGCCAGGCTGGGTGCCCGCCCCGTGCTGTGGGGCAGACTGTGACCCAGCCCCGTTTCCACCTGCCCCTCTCTGGCCTAGGGGTGGAGCGCCCACAGAGCGGGGCCCTCCGGAGGTTCTGCAGGGGCCCTGCTTGCTCCTGGAGGGGGATGTTTCTCACTGCGCGTGGGACCATTACCTGGTGCGGCTCCCAGGGGCACAAGTCTCTTGTGGAAGTTGAGGACAGGGTACACTTAGGTCAAGCACTGAGGGGGGGAGGGGGGGATGAGCTGTAGTGAGGAGTGAGCGAATTCCTGTGAGGGAAGGGCAAAAAACCACAGAAAGTGGTTCTGTGAAGAAGGGCCATCTTATTGGAGCAAGAATGTTCCAGGTGAAGGCACTTGTGCCCCAGTGGAAGGGGAGGAGGAGTCAGAGGAAATAGGAGGGAAGGGAGGTTAGGGCCTGCCTTGCAGGGCCTGCCTTGGAGCCACGCTCTGGCTTGTCCCTCGCCTCGGTCGGCCACCTGTGACTGCTCGGCACTGGTGTCCGGGGTGGGGGTGCGTGCAGGGTTTGCAAAGTGGAACCAGCAGAATCGGCAGAAGAGGGCAGAAGCTGGAGCAGGGAGAGAAATGCGTGGATTCCAGAGACGTAAGACTGGACCTTGATGAGCCAGAGCTGGGGCCCAGCGGCCAAGCCTACAAGCCTCCACCCAGTGCACGTGAGTGAATTGTGGGGGGCAGGAGGAGGGGGAGCAGAGGAGAGCCTTGGGTAGCTCTCCGGGCCTCACAGACCCCCAACACTGTTTCCAGAAGCCAGAGCTTGTGAACTCTCTGGCTTGGACCCACTTCCTCTCAGAACTGAGCTGACTGGGTAACGGTCACCCCTCAGTTCCTCAAGCAGCTGGGTTCAATGGGTGGGGTTACCTCCCTCCAGGAGGACACTCACACGCCTAGATATTCCTAGAGCTGAAGTGTGGGTCACTCTGGGCAACCTCTCTGTCTCTACACAGGCTTCCCATCAGCAGTAAAGACACTCAGGTGTCTCTCCTCTAAACGAGAACCTTCTCCTAGACCCCACATTCTCCCCACCTCCGTGGGGAACCTGAGCCCTGGCCCTCTGCTCACTACACAGCCTGGCTGCTGTGAATATTTGTATACAAATTTTTGTGTAGATGAGATTTTATTCTTTTTTTTTTTTAGAATTTAAATTTTGATTTTGATTTTAATTTTAATTTTTTATTTCTTTTAAATGTGCAATTTATTATCAAACTGGTTTCCATACAGGACCCAGTGCTCATCCCAACAGTTGCCCTCCTCAATGCCCATCACCCACTTTCCCTCCCTCCCACCCCCCCATCAATCCTCAGTTTATTCTCAGGGTTTTTTTTTTTTTTTTTTATTTTTTATTTTTTAAAATTTACATCCAAATTTGTTAGCATATAGTGCAACAATGATTTCAGGAGGAGATTCGTTAGTGCCCCTTATCCACTTAGCATATCCCCCCCCCACAACCCCTCCAGTAACCCTCAGTTTGTTCTCCGTATTTATGAGTCTCTTCTGTTTTGTCCCCCTCCCTGTTTTTATATTATTTTTGTTTCCCTTCCCTTATGTTCATCTGTTTTGGCTCTTAAAGTCCTGATATGAGTGAAGTCATATGATTTTTGTCTTTCTCTGACTAATTTCACTTAGCATAATACCCTACAGTTCCATCCACGTAGTTGCAAATGGCAAGATTTCATTCTTTTTGATTGCCAAGTAATACTCCGTTGTATATATATATACCACATCTTCTTTATCCATTCATCCATCGATGGACATTTGGGCTCTTTCCATAATTTGGCTATTGTTGATCGTGCTGCTATAAACATGGTGGTGCATGTGTCCCTTTGAAACAGCACACCTGTATCCCTTGGATAAATGCCTAGTAGTGCAATTGCTGGGCCTGTTAGCATAGTTCTATTTTTAGTTTTTTGAGGAACCTCCATACTGTTTTCCAGAGTGGCTACACCAGCTTGCATCCCCATGGACGCGGCTTTATTCTTTTTGAGTAAACAGCTAAGGCTGGATTTGCTGCATCGTGGGAATGCATATATGTTCAACTGTTTAAGACCTCTCCAGCACATAAGGACAGCTATGGCATGGCTCCACTTGATCTGTACTTGGTCAAAGTCAGAGGGACAGAAAGTAGAATGGTAGCTACCAGGATCTGAGGCAAAGGAGCAAATGGGGAGTTAGTGTTTAAAGGGTACACAGTTTAGGGGCACCTGGGTGGCTCAGTTGGTTAAGCATCCGACTCTTGATTTCGGCTCAGGTCATGATCTCACAGTTTGTAAGTCTGAGCCCCACATTGGGCTCTGTGCTAACAGCACAGAGTCTGCTTGGGATTCTCTCTCTCTCTCTCTCTCTCTCTCTCTCTCTCTCTGCCCCTCCCCCACTCATGCTCCTTCTCTCTCAAAATGAATAAAATTTTAAAAACTTTAAAGGGTACACAGTTTCAGTTTGGGAAGATGACGACAAAGTTCAGGAGATGGATGGTTGCACAACACTGTGAACACACTTAATGTCACTGAACTGAGCACTTAAAAATGGTGACAAGGGGGCGCCTGGGTGGCGCAGTCGGTTAAGCGTCCGACTTCGGCTCAGGTCACGATCTCGCGGTCTGTGAGTTCGAGCCCCGCGTCGGGCTCTGGGCTGATGGCTCGGAGCCTGGAGCCTGTTTCCGATTCTGTGTCTCCCTCTCTCTCTGACCCTCCCCCGTTCATGCTCTGTCTCTCTCTGTCCCCCCAAAAATAAATAAACGTTAAAAAAAAAATTAAAAATGGTGACAAGGAGAAATTTATTGTTCTGTATATTTTGCCTCAATTACGAAAGAAATCTCCAGATTTGCTTCTTTGAGAGCTGCTAAGAGAGTAGGCCTTAAAAGTTCTCATCACAAGAGGTGTGCCCGGGTGGCTCAGTCAGTTAAGTGTCTGAATTCTGCTCAGATCATGATCTTGTGGTTTGTGGGTTCAACCCCCACATCAGGCTCAATGCTGTCAGCCTGTCAGGGCAGAGCCTGGAGCCTGCTTCAGATTCTGTGTCTCCCTCTCTCTCTGCCCCTCCCCAACTTGCACTCTGTCTCTCAAAAATAAATAAAAATGATTAAAAATTTAAATGTTAGAAAAATGTTTAATTAAAAAATAAAATACTATTAAAAAATTTTTAATAAAAAATGGACAAAGTCCTAAGGTAGAATTATACTATCCCAATGGCTCTTGGATATACATCGTTTCCCAGATAAGAATTTATAAATTGTGCTTCCCTTGCTAATTGTTTTATGGTTAGACTGTAAGTCCTTGGCATTTAAAGACGTTGCACATTCCACTGACTCTTTACAAGTTCCTCTGCTTAGAATCCAGGTAGTAGGTGAACACCTGCCATGAGGTCTTGGCGGTTGCCCAGAGGCTCTGAACCATCAGCAGCAGCGGTGGGAAGGGACAGAAGACCGTGTGAACTCAGGAACAGAAGAAAGTTTAAAAACTCGAAGGCACGCCTGGAACCAGCTGAGGCGGTAAAGGCAGATCCAGCGTCTGTGTGAGGGTTTGACCCTCTGAGGAGGAAGGTGAATCAGAGCACAAGACACCAGGAGGCTGTGGAGAAAGGGAGTCCCACGGCCGGGCCAAGCATGTCCGTAAAAACCGTTACAGGACAAGGGAAACCAAATATGAGACCATATGTACCAAATATGAGACCGTAACATAACATAAAATGCAGACGGTGATAATATCATCATCTTTGCAATGGAAAAAGCACCGTTTGAAAGTGAGGGTCAAGAGCCTCAGCAGAAACTTAAGAAATAACAGAGTTGTATGAAGGAAACCTGAAACTTCCCAGGACGCGCGCCGTAAGAGGGAACCGCTGCAGGGAGCAAAGCCCCAGCCGTGGGGTGGGAGGGCTGGACACACAAGAAGCCAAAGGTCACGACGAATGACAGGAGTGGGGCCGGGGGGGGGGGGTGGGTGAAAACAAATCCAGATGATTTTCCCTGAGGGGGAAAAAAACTTCTGCTAATTGGTTGAACGCGGACACTGCCAAGAAAAAAGCGAAAAAGAAGAAATAACAGCTTTACACAAGGAAATGCTCACCACGGACCCCAATTTAACCCAGGTAGATTTCTGACCCTTGAAGGAGCCGCATGCCCAGATGTTCCAAACTCAGCACTTGGCAGAGGCCCCAGAAGACCAAGGGATCCACCGCAGTTGAATGCTAACTTTCTGCAGTCCCTATGGTTCCAAGAGAGGGCGGGGTGCCTGGGGAGAGGCTGAGTTACTGTGGTCACATGGCCGGCTCCGGGCGGGGCCCTCCTACCCCCTACCCCACCCTGCCCTCCTCAGGTGATTTCTGTTAGAACATCAGCCCTTTGGAGGCAACCTTGACCCAGGGAGTATTCTGCAGTGTTTTGCAGATCTAGACGCCCCAGCAACTACACTCTGAGTGCTGCTGTGTTAGCAGAGACTTCAGGAATGACACAAAGAAACCTGTGGGAAGGTCCTGTGTGGGGCAGCACATCCTGCCCCGGCCTGTGGCGTCCGTGCTCAAGGTGGATGGGCCCACAGGTGAGCCCTGTGCTCAGAGGTCAGGGGAGCGGTTGCTCTGATGAGTTGCCTGGGACCCTGACTCTGAGACAGCGAGGGTCCCCACATTCTCCAGATGCCTTCAAGTGACAACTCTGAGAAATCTGCCTGCCCGGAAGTGTGGCCACCCGTGGCTTGCCCTGCTGTTTCTTGTTGACCCTTGGTCTCTTCTGGATATCGGGGATGCTGTCGTGTTTACTCCAAGGCAAAACAACCGGAAGGATGTGGTCATGATAACAGCACAATGCTCCAGGCTGGGCTCCTCCATCCAAAGAAAAAACTTATCTGAGACAAGGGATTAGAGCTACCACCTGAGTCAGCCTTCGTGGGGAGGGTGGGTCTGTCCCCAGCCCCCTGAGCACATCTGAGACACCTCTGTTCCTTCTCTGAGTGAGCCAGACCTCTGTGGCCTTCACGCACTCCATTATCTCTGGGGCCTCAGTTTCCCCATCGGGTAAGGGCCACACAGTGGATTCCCTTACTGCTCCACGGGCAGGGGCACACAGACTGGGCCACCTGAGCAGCAGTACCACCAAGTGGAACAGTCCCGGTGTTGGAGCTGCACATGCAGACCGCAGGTGCCTGCGGGAGGCCTCAGGGCTGGGTCCACATTCTGGCAAACTCTTCTGCAGCTGGAGGGGTGCCGGAACCCGGTCACTGCCAAAGGTGAGTGGGAAAGACTTGCCCCCTCCTCCTCCTCCGGGCTTGGCCAGAAGCAGGTGGGAGGAAAGCACCCGCCCTGCCCAGCCCAGCAAGTGACACGCACGGCGGTTCCTCTTTGTGCCGCCTGACCTGGGTTGTAAATACAGCCCACTAAGGCAATAAAAGAGCTAGTTCCAAAGTTTATCCCCTCGGATGCCAGTCTTCGCAGGGAGTTGTCCTTACAGGATGTTGCTGATTTGGGGGAATCTGGTTAAGGACAAAAACAATGTTCTAGACATAAATGAACAACACAAAAACATTTGTGCACAGAAACTGGCTTGCGTGACCCTCCCCTTTTTGTGTGCTGTGTCCAAGCTTCATTGCTTTAAAAAAAAAAAAAAAAAGTGTTTAATAATTACCTTCGTTGACCTCTGTACCTTCTGGCTTCCTCCACTCCTGGGCACAAGACATGGCCATTCCTAGGGCGCGACAGTGCAGACGCAGCCGCCAGCCTCGCTGGGCGGCTCCTGGACTCCGCGAGGTCAGGAAGGTAAGGCCCGAAGGGCGATGGGAAGGTTCCCTACTCTCCTGGCCAGAGGCTGAGAGGGACTTTATTTGGAGAAAGGGGACAGGAAATGACTGCCAGCTAGTGAGCCTCGAGCCGAATCTCCTCAGCATTCCATGCCCGGTCTCACTCAATGAAAAGCATCCCCTTGGCCTGCCCCAGGCGCCTCTACTCTTGGGCAACAACTATGAGGAAAGCGGTCATTCCTCACCATTGATGCCACTGAGTATATATTCCAGTATGTTCTAAAATACTTCTTTTTACTTTTGGAAAAAAGAAGGTGGAGGTAGAATGACTTTCGAGTGCATCGTTGCTGACGAGCAGGAGCTGACTGGTGGGGGCGGGGGGCCTTGGAAAAGAGCCCGGGACCCCCCTCCCCCGCAGTGTCAACAGCGGTCTGGATGGGGTGTTAACCCTGGGACTGTGCAAGTCTACCCTAAAACAGTAGCTACTCATCTGCTTTTGGAGTCAGGCCCCACGGGCCTGGAGGGCTGCGAAGGAGAGCCCTCGCTGAGCCCGTGTCTGCATCCTGTCCACTACAGCATCTGCTGAGTCGAGGCCCATGCCCTCCTTGCAGCTGTCCTAGAACTGGCAGGAGGGGAACATGGAGGAGACAAGCCTGAGGAATCGGAGAGAAGATGAGAAGTCCATCCGGAGTATCCAGAGTAAGGAACCCAAGACCACGAGTCTCCAGAAGGAGGTAAGGTTGGTCCCTGGGCACCGGCCCTTCCCAGGTCAAGGGCAGCAAGGAGGGGCCCCGGTGAAGTCCCCGCTGATCTGCGTTATAAAGCACATCTCTAAAGTGAGCAGTTCTTTGGACGTACCTCTTTCCCTCTGGCCAGTGAACTTAGCATTTTTTTGCGAGGTTAACGCATGGGCTTCTGTGTGCCTGGCGAGTACCTGGAGGGGCTGGTGTTTGCCCAGACCGATGGCCTCGGGGCGGGGGGGTGGTCAGACAGGACCTTCTGATGTTGGGATCCCCTCTATAGTGTCTTTACCAAGAATCTGCCCCTTGTGTGTCCCTCGTATTCCTTCAGTGATGGGAAACTCATTCCGCTTTAGTGAGTCTAGCAGGGATGGTGTGACGTGGGTCTGACATGGATGAGCCCTCTGAGACGGAATGTATGTAGTAATGGCTGGAATTGGAGGTGCCTGTGCCCTAGAGGGGGTCAGTGTCACATGGGGCTGGCAATTGAGCTGCAGGGAAAGGGAGTTTTGTGGGGAGGGGGGGAGTGGAGACAGAACGGAGCTCGATGCAGGTGGATGGGTGTGGAAGGACAGCTTCAAACTCACAGGATGAGGAAGGAGAGTTCCAGAACAAGATCAGAATGGCTTTGAGGGCCCAACTAGTGGCCTGAGCTCTGGGCGGAGCCTCCGAGAGCTCCCATGCCTGATGGCAGAGGGGATGGAGGAGGGATTTGGGGGACAGCACCACTTGACTGTGGGTTGGCCTGGGAGCTGGGGTCCCTAGGAGTGGCTAATGCATGTTCCTGCCCACCGAACAGCACAGAACTAACTCCAGGTGGTCCTCAAGTCATTCCTAAACTCAGGCGGCTTCGGGGTGAACACGGAGGGCCTCTGGGCTGGTCAACCACAAGGGCCATTAGTGGAGAAAAGCCGAGACCAACCCGCTAGTGCACCCCGGCCCCGAGGCCAGCACAGGAGCTGACCCTGCTCCCGGGCCCCTCCCCGATTGCGTGTGACCCTTGCTGGCAAACCGCGGCTGGGGGCTTCCTTGTTCACTGGACTCAACCCGTGTAACTCCGTACGTGACGTGCAGATCTTCAGTGTTCAGTCTGATGGGTATTGACAAACTCCTCACCCTAGAAAGTTCCCTCTTGCCCCTTTCCAGGTGGACTCCCCACCCCAGCGTTTCTATTCCCATAGGTTAGTTTTGTCTGTTCTTAAATTTCATAGGAATGGGATTCCACGGGACGTGTCCGAGGCGGGGCTTGTCGCTAGGAAGCTCATACCCTGCAAAACGGCATCAGAGAAAGTTCACAGCCCCCAGATGTTTCTGTGCCTAGAGGCCTGGGTTTCTCCCGCCTGTCCCCACCTCTGCTCCCGAGAGGCCAGGGCCCCTGGTCAGGACCCCCAGCCCTGATTTCACTGTTTGCTAAATCAGCCTTCACCGTCTGGACCCCTTTGTCAATAAGAGTAGAGGTTGGGAGACTGGAACCTGAGCCGGGTCTACCCACTCTGGCTGTATATCCCTGGACAGTCATGTGACCTTTCTGTGCCTCTATTTTCTCCTCTGTCAAATGGGGTCATGAGGCCGTGGTGAGGATGCATGGACCTGATGTAAGTGAAGCCTGGTGTTTTGCTGCAACAGCACAGGCCAGAAGCGCCTTCACCTGGGCTGCGCCGGCTGCACTGAGGGAGGGGAGGGGGGAGAGGGCTGAGGGCTGCTGTCTCGGGCCGCGTGGCGTCCTGGGTGGTGGCACTAATGCCCCCCCTCCCCCACATCCAAGGTGGGCCTGCTCAGCGGCATCTGCATCATCGTGGGCACCATCATCGGCTCTGGGATCTTCATCTCCCCCAAGTCTGTGCTCAGCAACACGGAAACCGTGGGGCCCTGTCTCATCATATGGGCGGCCTGTGGGGTCCTCGCAACACTGGGTAACAAAGACGCCCCTCCCTGGCGAGCTCTCCCTGTGGAAGGTGGGCGCGGGCTGTGTGAGCACAATCTGTGTCCTGGCCTTGCTGTTGCCGGGGGTTCCTTTCGACGCCCGCGGGCAACCAGGTGTAAATTGGGCTGCTCTGGAATGAGCAATGGCCAGAACTCAGGGCGGTCTGCGGACAGAGCCATGGTGGTCCGCGTGGGCGTGGCCCAGAGGAAGGGGGTGACCAGGGCCACTCCTCACCAGGGGCCTGAAGGGACCCCCTCTCTGTATTCCAGGTGCCCTGTGCTTTGCAGAGCTTGGCACGATGATCACCAAGTCGGGGGGCGAGTACCCTTACCTGATGGAGGCCTTCGGGCCCATCCCTGCCTACCTCTTCTCCTGGACCAGCCTGTTCGTCATAAAGCCCACATCCTTTGCCATCATCTGCCTCAGCTTTTCGGAGTATGTCTGTGCGCCCTTCTATTCGGGCTGCAATCCCCCTCCGGTTGTCGTGAAATGCCTGGCTGCCGCTGCCATTTGTGAGTACCCGAGTGTGACGCTCTGGGCTGGGGTCAGGAAAGACCCGGCACAGGGGACGTGGGGAGGCAGGCCTTGGCTCCACCATGCCCAGAAGAAGGCCGGTGGGCCTGGAGGCACTGGCGAGAAGCAGGACAGGGTCTGGTGGGGGCCCAAAGCCCTGGCGGTGGGCGATCGTCCCTCAAGGCAGCACTCACCTGGGGACTGGCTGCTTCTCCATGTCGTGGGACTCAGGGGTCCTCGCCGGGCACACCTGATGAATGAGGCAGTGGAGAGGACAGGATCGGGGACAGGAGACCCTCTCAGGCCCCCGGGAAAGGAGGGAGGTGTTGAGCCCAGGGACACACGACATCGCCCCCACTCTGGCCCCTTCCAGTGCTCATCACCACGGTGAACTCGCTGAGCGTGCGGCTGGGGAGCTACGTCCAGAACGTGTTCACGGGGGCCAAGCTGGTGATCGTGGCCATCATCATCATCAGCGGGCTGGTCCTCCTGGCCCAAGGTGACCGGCGGCTGGAGGGGAGGGTGGGTGCCACTCGGAGGTTGTGCTCTGAGGCCTGTGTCTCAGAAAGCCTGGCAGGAGTTCAGCAGGAAACATCTGTGGTTTCTCTGCTTTTCAGAGTCTGTCTGATAGCCTGAGGCCACAATTCCTGTCCTTCTGTCCCACGGAGATGATGCAGGATCCCAGTGTGGTCCTCTGACACCCACAATCCACTGTCTGACTTAATTACAGGGAACACAAGGAATTTTGAGAATTCTTTTGAGGGCACAAAACTGTCTGTGGGAGCCATCAGTCTGGCATTTTATAATGGACTCTGGGCGTACGATGGATGGTAAGGTGCCCCCCATCTGGTTGGGATTTCTCAGGTATGATGCTGAAACCAAGGAAGGCAAGGACCTCCCCTTCCTCGGGCTTGCGGGGGGGGACCCTAAAGTTCACCTCCACATCTCCATTTGGTTCAGCACCCACCCCACCCCCGCTTCTGTTCTCCTCGGACCCCACAGACGCTGAAACCCCGAACCCTTTCCCAGCCCCGCAGCAGGCCTGAGCTAGAAGCTTCACTGGACACAGACAGGCTCAGCCAAATTGGAGGCCGTCAGAGCTGCCCAGGCACTCGATGAGGCACCAGTTCTCAGAGGCACTTCCATTGCACCCTGGGAAATACTAGGTGTAGTCGACGAGATTCCGTTTATGTTCTGTGAGGAAGAAAGCGTGGCCCCCCAGGACGCTGCTCCTTCCCTCGTGCAAAGCAGATTTCATTCTCCTTCCAGACAGTGACACTAACAGTTTTTCAAAGCAGCCTGGGGACTCGTGCCTCCCCAATAATTCTTGAAAACTTCCATGATTCCCACAGAGGGCAAAGACTTATCACTGACAGACGTGCAGACGTTGGGAGCCCCCACCATCGTGGGGCTTTCTCCAAATGACATTACCCTGGATTCCTGCAGGAGAATTTTCTCTGTGGTGGAGGGTCTTCAATGAGGCCAACCTTTACTTTGTGTTTCACAACCTTAACAAAGAAAGTTGAAGTTATGTTACTTGTGTGCCTTTTCTTTCTCTAGGAATCAACTCAATTACATCACGGAAGAACTTAGAAACCCTTTCAGGTAGGAGAACTGAGTCAGGCGGGAGACGGTGGGCCAGCAAGCACATTTCCCTTCCCCAAGCACCAAGTGGACCCCCTTCCATACTGCGAGTTGTTCCTCATAAGCTCATGTATATCCGCTCGTCAGAGCTCGGTTTTGCTGTGGGAAAGTGGAATTGTAGCAGAGAGGATGAATGAACCCCAACTTTATCCTGGGCTTATTTTGCTTTATGAACAGTTCGACCTCCCCACCCTGGAGTCTGAGAGTGGGAGGGTTCTTTCTCATTTGAAAATGTCACATCCCACAGCCCCTGCTTGTGGGTGGGCCTCCGGAGGCAGCAGTGACCCCCGCCCACCGCAGGGAGAAGTGGACGGCCAGCTGGGTGGGTGGGAAGAAAGGACTGGACAGAGACAACAGTCTTGTGAGGCTGTCACGGGATGCTCCGTCTGACCCTGGGTCCGTGCCCCTCGCCCCGCCCCCCCAGAAACCTGCCCTTGGCCATCATCATCGGGATCCCACTGGTGACAGGCTGCTACATCCTCATGAACGTTTCCTACTTCACCGTGATGACGCCTACCGAGCTCCTGCAGTCCCAGGCGGTGGCCGTGGTGAGGACCCGGAATCTGTGGGGAGGGTGCTGGGGTCTGTGGGAAGCTGAGATACCCGCTCAAGATGAGGGAAATAATCGTCTAGGACATGGGCGGAGGGAGGGATAGCTGTTAGGGACAGCAGCAAAGACCCAGTGCCATGGAAGGCCGCCGGCAGGTGGAAGCTTCTGTCTGTGACCTGGGCACACGCACTGCGGGCGGGTGGAGCAGGGCCGGATTTCCCCGGGGTTGGGGTTTTGACAGACACACATGTGCGTGAGAAAGCGCAAGGGAGGGACGGAAGGAGGGAATCAGAACAACAGACTGCAAGTTAAGCTGGTCAAGGAGGGTCTCGATGACCAGGGGGATGGGTGTGAAGGTCCGCAGAAAAGGTGGGGAGGGCCCCACATGCTTGAGGCCTTGTGGAGCTGGGGTGGGACAGGAAATGAACTGGAAACAGGAGACAGGGAGCAGACGCCATCTTGGTTATGATGAGGTCACTGACCACCAGGACAGGTGGCTGAGGTGCAGGGAGAACAGGCTCGTGCTGAGCAAGGCGGTCAATTCCTTGACCCCTTGACTTCGGTGAGGGGCCACGGTGTTGGAAGGAAACTGGGACGAAGAATTAGGACAGGGAGGAGTGGAGAGGAGACTTCTGTTACTCAGTGTTAGACGGTGGGGGACAGTAAAGCATCCCAGAACAAAGAGCTGACTCCATACAGTTTACACAGCATTCTATTCAGCATAACTTCCTGACAGGGGAATCCGGCAGAGGTTGACCAAGGCTCTGCGCAGTTATTCTCTGCAAAGTCTGGGCCTTGGTCCACAGATTTGATAGAGCGAGGGGATGCGCAGAAGGGCGCTGGAGTGAGATCAAAGGGCTAGCATGCACCCAGTTGCCAGCCAACCTTTCATGACAACCTTGTGGCACCACCTGTGCACCAGGAAGGGGAAAGACCAGAGTCCTGGGAGGGCAAAACAAGTCTCCTCCCATCCCAACCTTGGCAGGCATTTCTTTTTTTCTTTTTTCTTTTTTTTAATTTTTTTTAACGTTTATTTATTTTTGAGACAGAGAGAGATAGAGCATGAACGGGGGAGGGGCAGAGAGAGAGAGGGAGACACAGAATCGGAAACAGGCTCCAGGCTCTGAGCCATCAGCCCAGAGCCCGACACGGGGCTCGAACTCACGGACCGCGAGATCGTGAGCTGAGCTGAAGTCGGACGCTTAACCGACTGAGCCACCCAGGCGCCCCCTTGGCAGGCATTTCTAAGGGATGTAGGTTACCGGGAACGCGTAGCCCCGGAGATCACCCAGAAAACATGAACACGACGGACGGAGGGCCAAGGATGGAGTATCATCAGCTCCGCTACAGTTCAGGAGGTGGGGGTGGGGAAGAATAAGTCGTTTTCTTCTGGAGAGGTTCTCTACTTTCTCCTCTCCCGGAGGGATTCAGAGCCAGTGCCCACCCAGGGGTGGGGGCCTGCCCCCCCCTGCCCCCCCCCCCCCGGGGAGAGCCCAGCAGCTTCCTTGGGACCCATGGCTCCTGGGGGCTGTGCGAGACCTCAGGACTCCTCTGCTTCTCTCTGCAGACGTTCGGCGACCGCGTTCTCTACCCGGCCTCTTGGGTGGTTCCGCTGTTCGTGGCCTTTTCCACCATCGGTGCCGCCAACGGGACTTGCTTTACGGCAGGCAGGTAGGGGACCTCAGCACTCACCCTGGGGCGGTGTGTGTGTGGGGGGGGGGGTGGCGGTGGAAGCAGGGCCCATTCCACACTTGAGGAAAACAAGACCCAGGGTGAAAGTCCTTAGGGCTCTGCCAGGCTAACACATCATGGCATAACAGAAAACACAAAGTCTAACTGGAATTTGAGTAGAAGCTTAAAAAAAAAAAAAAAAGAGAGAGAGAAAAGAAAACCCAAAGTCCTAGAAAGGGAGCAAAAAGCTTGGCCGAGCTTGCACACTGGCGCTGGACCCGGTGGCCCCACTGAAGCGAGGCCCTGGCTTCCTTGTCAGCGGGGAGCAATGTTGCCAACTTCACCAGGCAGTTTGGGGACACAGGGTGACAGGCACGCTGGGGCTACTTTTCACCTCGCCCCGTCTTTCACCTAAAACTATTTCTTGAACATCTTCCCATGTGAACATACACATAACCTAGATCAGGTAGTCCCAGCTTAGGCTTTCAGGCCACCTTTGTCACTACTCAACTCTGCCAGTGTAGCTCGAAGGCTAAGAGCTGGGGTTCCGTTCTGCCCAAACTGTATCCACACAAGCAGGCATAGCTCACCAGCCCCTGCCAATCCCCTGGACCCTCCTGGTCTAGAGAGAGTTAACAGCGGTGTTGTATTCCATTTTGCGATGTGGCACAACTTAACCTCGGCTCACGGGCTGAGCGGGGGTGGTGGTCACAAACACTGATGCAGGGAACATTCTGGAACACGTCTCTGCCCCAGTGTCCAGTGTTCTGAATGGATAGATTTCCTGAGAGTGGAATCGCCAAAGTTTCTGTGCTTACACACTCTATGCCACAAAACCTTTCTTCTGAAGCCGCTGTCAAAGCACGGGTTGTGCTGGTCCAGCAACATTCGTTCTTCAAAAGCGTTCGGCTCTTCTGGATTCTTTGCATTTCTATAGGAATTTTAGAATCTACTTGTCAATTTCTACAAAAAGGCCCTCAAGGACTTTGATCAGGGCTGCGTGGAACCTGCAGATCAGTTTGGAGAGGGCTGCCATTTTAATGGTATTGATTTTTCTTAATCTAGGGGCAAGGACCCACTCCCTTTATTTAGGTCTCAATTTTTTTCAAATACAGTTGTTTGAGTAGTTTTTGAGTAGTTTTGAGAGTCTACGGCTTTTGCATATAATCTTTCAGATTCACCTGAAAGTATTTCATTTTTTTTGTGCTCTTGTAAATGGTATTTAAAATTTTTTTTCAGTTTCTGAGAGTTTGCTGCTAATATTGAGAAACATAATTTCAGTAGCTCTACTGAGGTTTAAATACCATAAACTAGTTTGCTGCTAATATTTAGAAACATAATTTCAGTAGCTCCACTGAGGTTTAAATCCCATAAACTCACTTTGTAATTACACAATTGAATGATTTTAGTACATTTATTAAGCTGTGCAAATGTCCTCACAGTTCAATTCTAGAACATTTCCATCACACCAAAAGTTCACTCCAGCCTAATTACCGTTAATCCCTGCTCCCACCTCCAGCCCTAGGCTACCACTGACCCGCCCCTGTGTCTATAACTTTGCATTTTCTAGACAGTTCACTTAAATGGAGTGATACAATATGCCATTTGCATCTGGCTTTCTTTCACTCAGCATATTAGTTTTGAGGTTCATCCATGGCATAGCATGCACCTGCTCGTTCCTTTCACCTGCTGAATCCTATGCCACTGTCTGGATATACCACGTTTTGTTTATCCATTCACGGGTAGATGGAGGTTTGCATTGCTTCGAGTCTGGGCTATCATGAACAGTGATGCTATGAATTCACACATGGGTTTGTGCGGACATATGTTTTCATTTCTCTTAGATTCCCAGGACTAGAACTGCGGGCTCATATAGTAGATCTGCGATCAACTTTTACAGAAATGGCTTGTTTTCCAAGTTGGTTGTTTCATTTTAATTTCTATTAGCAATACGTGAGCATTCCAGTTTCTCTACATCCTCACTAACACTTGGTGTTGTCTTTTTAATTACAGTCTTTTTAGTGGATATTATGTCATTGTGGTTTTAACTGCATTTCCTTAATTACTAATGATACTGAGCATCTTTTTATGTGATTAGCCATTCATGTATCTTCTGATGAAATATCTATTCAAATCTTTTGTCCAATTTTTATTTTTTATAATGTTTTCAATGTTTGTTTATTTTTGAGAGAGACAGTGACAGATTGTGAGTGGGGAAGGGGCAGAGAGAGAGGGAGACACAGAATCTGAAGCAGGCTCCAGGCTCTGAGCTATCAGCACAGAGCCCGACATGGGGCTCAAACCCACAAACCGTGAGATCATGACCTGAGCTGATGTCGGACGCTTAACTAACCGAGCCACTCAGGTGCCCCTTTTGTACACTTTTCAAATTGGGCCATTTGTCATCTTATTGAGTTGTAAGAATTCTTTATATATTATGGATACAAGTCCTTTATCAGGTATCTGACTTACACATATTTTCTCCCAGTCTGTGGCTTGTCATTTTTTTTTTTAATGTTTATTTTGAGAGAGAGAGAGAGAGAGCACACCCATGCACATGAGCTGGGGAGAGGCAGGGGCAGAGGGAGAGAGAGGGAGAACCCCAAGCAGGCTCCGCACTGTCAGCACAGAGCCCTATGGAAGGTTTGATCTCACAAACTGTGGGATCATAACCTGAGCTGAAATCAAAAGTCCAACGTTTAACCCACTGAGCCACCCAGGCTCCCCAACTTCTCTTTCTTAATGGTGTTTTTGAAATGCACGTTTTTAACTTTGACAAAGCCCAGTTTGTCACTGTTCATGTGTCACGCTTTTGTTGCCATATCTAAGAGCCTTTGCGCAAGCCAAAGTCACAAAGTTTTTTTTCTTTTGTTTTACCCTAGAAGTTCTATATTCTATAGGCGTAGCCCTCACATTTAGGTTTATGATACATTTTGAGTTAATTCTGTATCATTCATGTGCCTGTGCAGCTTGGGAGTGGCCTGGGACTTGTGCTGTATTGAATTCTGTTGGAGAGAATTTATTGTGGGGTCAAATCTAAGATTTTTGCTTCCTGGTTTCTGAGTTTCCTATCTCACATAGACAAACTTTCGCCTTTCAACACCTACCCGTGTTTTCTTCCAGCATTTTACTTTAGCTCTTTGATCAATCTGGAATGTATTTTGATATGAGGCATAAATCTCACTCCTCCCCCTGCCCCCAACCTCTACCTGTTGTCCCAGATCCTGTTGATAGTCCGTCCTTTCCCCTACTGATTTGAATGATACCGCTATGCCCAGCATGCCGGGTTCACTCCATATCGCCCATGGGCCCTGTCCTGGGCTATCACCGCGTGCAGACGCTTCCCAGCTCTGGCCACACAACACTGGGGAGAACCAGTGCTCCCATGTCAGTGTTCCACTCCTCCTTGCCTGCTCAGCCTTCCAGCCACACTTGCAATGATGGTCTCCAGTTCCAAAAGTCCTGCTTGCTTTCTGAGCACTTGGAATTTACGGAGGGCTGTAAGCACTGAGGGGTTTACAGCGTGAGGTCACAGCGCCACCTGTCTGTCTCCTTCCATCTGGCGACTCCTTTAATCCCAGTTTCACTGGCTTGTTCTGGGAACTAATCCGACGCCCTGTTTGTGTCGTTTTCAAAGTTCAAATACGTACTTTTAATAGACAGGGCCCTTTGGCCTTTGTATTCCTGACTTGCGATGTTATCGTATTGTAGTCAGAGTGTGGGATCTTTATGACCTCACTTCTTCGGAAGCTTTAAGCGGCTTACTGCAGTTTTTATAAATGCTTCCCAGGGTCTGCAAAATAAGGTGTATTGTGTTCCCACCGTCTCGATTTTTATATCATCATCAAGCTTGTGCCTTGACTGTTCGAATCTTCTGCTCTCGGGGGATTTGTCAAGTTTGGCCTTCTCTCTCAAGGGCTCCTGTTTTTTGTAGTTTCTGGGTAGACGGCTTCCGTTTTCAGAGAAAACTCTTTTTACCTTACGTTCTGTATTGTCCGATACTGATACTGCGGTCGCTGCAAGCTTTAGGATGCTGCTTTTGGTAACACATCCCCCAACCCTTGTATCTTCCACACTCACGGGGGCGACGGCGGGCTCTGGCTTGTCTCTTTCAACAAGCCCCCCCGGGGCATCTCGGGCCAGGCCAGTGGCCTCTGGTTACAGTTGATGTGATTACTATTGCAGTGGGACTAATCTCCAAATATTGTGGGGTTTTCTGGCTTAAAAAAAAATCATATCCTGATTATCAAATGTCGTTTTTTTCTTCTGCTGAGGTGGAAGTTGTATTTCTATTCTTTTAGCAATTACCCAGCAAATTGAACTCGAATACCTAAGAGTCTACTAGCCTCTCTGTTCTCTCCCCTCTCCCCCAAGGGGTCTCCCTTTCACATCGTCCAGTAGGTGAGCTACACCTCGTCAACCTGCCATGTGCAGGACAAAAATTAAAAATCCAATACTTATGATGGGGTTCGTGAGCAAATGGCTGAGAAAGAATTCTTGAAACGCGTTTGGTGCAAAAAGGTGATTTTATTAAAGCACAGGGACAGGACCCAAGGCAGAAAGAGCTGCACCGGGGTTGTGAGAGTGACTGATTATATACTTTTAAGTAAGTTTCTAAGGAATTTGGAAGCAAGGCTTTCAGGACCTTGAGGGGCTAGCTGCTGTTAAGATAAGGTTACTTTTAGTCTTTAATCGAACATCAACGTGAAGGCACTAAGGCAGCCACAAGTTCCTCGAGGAAGGTCACACTCTGCACATTTCCATCGGTGGTGTGTATCAGTGGGTTGCAAGCTGTAAGGAGATTTCACTGAAGCTACGTTTCTCTTGCCTTTGTCTCCCTCGTCACTCACATACATACCAACGTGTTTTACTGCTGTTTCCTTAACGTTGCTTCTTCAATCAACTCCTTCTGAGTTCAGTCCCTGTTTGTTGGAGTAGACTCCTTAACAGTTTCCAATGAGGAACGGAGATCAGAAAATGTGCCGTAGTTATTGTTTACCTACACATGTACTTACTAAGTCAGTCGTCTTGAATGGTAGTTTAGCTGCACAGCACAGGAATCTGAAAACCAATTTCCCTCATCGCCGAAAAGATTCTCATTCCACGTCTGTTATGATTTTGCGTGTCCTAATTTTGTAGCTAATCTTTTAAATTCGGAAGCTTAAAAAAATTGTTTTTCCCTTCCACTATAATATTTGTATCTGGGTATGTTTTTTTTTTTTTTTTGTCTACAGCTGGATTTAATTTGAAAGTTGTTTTTCAATTCCATGAAAGCTCTCTGCCCTTCTTTGAGTTTGCCTTACCCCGTTTAATATATATGGGCTTCTTCCTGTTTCTTAATTTCCTGTCTGCATTTTCCATTTCTCTACACTTCGTAACTCAGTTCTAGTTTCTAATTTATTTTTTTCACTGGCACCTCGTATATCAGTTGTTGATTCTTAAATTATGGTAATTTTGTATTTTTTAGAAATTTTTGGCATTTCCCCTTTTTTCAACATTTTAAACCTCGTCTTTCAGATTACTGAATCACCAGGAGTTCTTGGGGGCGGGGAGTCTAAGCTACTTGTTTGCAGTCTGCTGACCCACCCTTAACGTGTTTTGGTTCAGGTTTTGAAATATGGAAATTCTGTACAGCTTGGATTTAGGGAGAGCCAGGCTCCCCTGTGTTTGCTTCTGTCGGGTGCTCTGAGCACCGGGGTCCACTGTCCCTAGACTGGCTTTTCCATTTGCTTCTTGCCTAACTTTTGAGGACACAGAGCAGGTCGAGTCTCCCCCCAGGGCAGCCCCCTGCTCTTCCCCATTCATGTGACCCGTGCATTGCTCTCAGGAGCATTTAACCGCTTCACCTACTTCCCCCAAACTCACTCACCCCCAGAGACCAACTCCCACTGACAGCACCAGGTTCCGATTCAGTCCCTTTCTCCGTGGCCTTGGTAGTGAAGCCCAGTGATGGCACGACAGTCTGCACGCCCATCCACGGGTGCCGTATTATCACTTTTCCAGACTTGTGTACGTGGCGGGCCGGGAAGGCCACATGCTTAAAGTGCTCTCCTACATCAGCGTCAGGCGCCTGACTCCAGCCCCTGCCATCATCTTTTATGTAAGTATGAATTCCGCCATGAAAACACCCCCTTAAAGACAGAGGGGCCCTGAAGTAAATCCGTATTGCTAAGCCCAGTGGTTTTCCGAAGGCCCAGGTTCTGTTAGTTCTCAGCATGAAACAGGTACATGAAACGAGTTACCCAATGCCTGCTCCTCCTTCTGAATTGATCCAGGAGACACTGTTGGACTCTTCCAACCTTGTACCCTCTGTGCGTCTTACAGGTACATTTGTATGTCTGGATCCCTGCCGGCAAACTATACCAAAGCCCACTAGCTTACAGGGAAGGAGAATAAGGCATTTAATGAGGTGCCTGGTAACTGCTTCTTGTTATGACCCAGGAATTTAGACGGCATGGCATCGTTGAGCAGTAGAGGAAGCCCTCTGACATCTTCTGATTGGAGTTTCTCAGTAGGGGACAGTCCCTGGTCCTGTGCAACTGTCTCTAGTACCTATGGTCTCTATGGACCATCCAAGCCCAGCCTCGGGGCCAGACTCCTTCCACCTCTTATGGAGAACATTGCTCTCCATAAGCCTACACGCTTTGAAGATGAGGAGAGGCCCCAAATCACAAAGCCTAGGCCACACAGCCGAAGGCAGGGCAGGGTCAGACTAAGGCTGTGTTGCAGCCCCCGGCCCTTTCCCCTGGCAAAGACTTTCCAGTGGGAAAACGTATCAGGACACTGGAGAGGTGCCTGGCTGGCTCAGCTGGTAGAGCCTGTGGCTCTTGATCTGGGAATTGTGAGTTCAAGCTCCACAGTGGGAATAGAGATCACTCAGAAAAGTAAAATCTTATCAAGAAAAAAAATTTTTAAAGAAATCTGGTGTAATAAACATGTGTGTTTTGTTCTCCCCCTGCTTGAAACTGCAACTTCACCGAGTTCTTTCCATCAGGCCTCGGGGAGAACACCCATCACAGCCAAAGACTAGTTTAACCCCACCTATATGGGATATGTAGGTTTCTGTCATGCAGACCTTTCCATCCACAGGAAGCACGGCTTCCTTAGCCTCCTCTGAAGTGACAGGGACCATGTTTTTATGTACAAGTGACCGAAGAATTCACTCTTCTTTCCACTAGGGCATCATAGCAACTATTTATATCATCCCTGGTGACATAAACTCATTGGTCAATTACTTCAGTTTTGCTGCATGGCTGTTTTATGGCCTGACGATTCTGGGATTGGTTGTCATGAGGTTTACAAAGAAAGACCTGGAAAGGCCTATCAAGGTAAGTTTCGTTGCCTCAAATGTCACAAGTGGCTTTGATTTCTTGAAACGGATTAGAGGTAACTACACTTTAAAATCTAGGGGCATGCTTTCTATTTCCAACTGGAGTGGAGTTTGCTCCTGATTTCTGGCCCCAGACCCATTCCTGTGCAGGCAGCCACTAATAGTCCACATCTGCAAACTGTCTGGGGTTCCCTCCCTGCACAGCTCCCCGAGGTGGGTCTAAGAAGAATTTATTTTGTTTTGCTTATGTTAGGGGCTTTTTGTTTTGCTTTGGAAACAACAATACGATTGAATTCTTATAATAGCAAATGCAGATATAAGAAAAAGGTGGGGGGGGGGGCGCGGCGCCTGGGTGGCTCGGTCGGTGAAGTGTCCAACTTCGGCTCAGGTCATGATCTCACAGTTCGTGGGTTCGAGCCCCACATCGGGCCCTGTGCTGACAGCTCAGAGCCTGGAGCCTGCTTCAGATTCTCTGTCTGCACCCCCCCTCCCCCCAACTTGTGCTCTCTTTCAAAAAAAAAAAAGTTAAAAAAAAAGTAAACTTCTTAAAAAAAAAAAAAACAAGGTAGGAAAGCTGAGGACTTAAGTAACTAGGACAAGAACAGGATCATGTCTTTAGCTTTAGGATGTTGTTTCAGAAATGTGCCTGGTGGTCTTTCTGGCACTAAAGCTTGCCTGTGGCCAAGTCTCTGAAGTCAGCGGAGACATGGAATTTGGCACTTCCATCAGGTCATCTGGCAAGCAAAATCATGATGGTAGAACAGATTTTTTTTTTTTTTTTTTAAAGGAGGTTGAAGTTTATTGACTATAGCACAAGAGAGCAATGGGCAGGTCAGCAAAGCAGAGGCTATCTGCTGGTGGAACAGATTTTTCATCTGTACAAAATCCCTCAAACAAAAGGTATTTGGCAGAAAATAACAAAGGAGGTAGGGGAAAAAGGATCTAACACACGTACAGTTGGAGTCCCTGATGAATGAAATAAAAGCAACAGAATTCTTTTTTACAATTTGTTTTAGATTTTTGAGAGAGGGCACGCAATAGAGTGGGGGAGGGGCAGAGAGAGGGGGAGACAGAGAATCTGAAGCGGACTCTGTGCTGACAGCAGGGAGCCTGATGGGGGCTCAGACTCACAAACTGTGGGATCATGACCTGAGCCAAAGGCGGATGCTTAACCGACTGAGCCACCCAGGTGCCCCAAGCAACAGGATTCTTAAGAACTGTAATTCAAGGAACGTGTATTAGGGTCGGAAAAACAGAAGGGGGACCGAGAGAGGAAGGGATTAGAATCAGCATACCAGAAGTCGTATGACATCACTTACCGACTCAGAACTAGAAGGGGCAACCGGGAAATGTATTCTGATCGAACTCTGCAGCTCTAGAAGATCATGCTGTGGGTGTCCACTCCCCCTCCTCTTTCCTCCCCCCACCCCAGTCCACTTACAAAGGAAAGAAATTAATACGGGCACCAAAATTCTCATCAGCAACACTTCATATCCCGAGACAGTGGAGCAACCAATTTATGGCGTTCAAAGAGAGAAAATATTAGCCAAAGATTTTATATCCAAACTGACCTTGAAGAATAAAGTTACCAAAATGAAACACCTCAAGGCATGGACTGTTGCATGAGACCTTTGGGAGGAACCACCTAGAGAACGAGCTTCAGAAACCAAAAAGTTTGTGGCCCAGAACTGGACTCAGTGATGGCAGACAGGGAGACAAAAGAGGGATGCTAATATCAAGCCCTGACAATTTGATGTAAGATGGAAGAGAAAGCCTATGAAAGTGTGCCAGGTAAGGAAATCATGCCAACAAGACTGCCCCGGGGTGCCATCTGGAATTAGACATGGGGAGGAAAGAGAAGAATCCCTAGCTAATTCCATTACTGCTTATTATAGACAATATGGAACAAAGAGATTGTAAGGAGGGTACGGTGTGATATCTTCTATTTATAATGGTAACTCTCGGAACAAAAACAGCATTTATAGATCCCAAAAGTTATATCCAAAATAAACACACACACACACACAGACCATATTGTAAAAGACCCTCTCTAGAAAGACTTGAAACAAATCAGAATATCTTCCTGGTTAACATTTTCTTGGTAGGAGGCGTATTAGGGTTGTTTGCTGTTACTCGTTTTTTTTTGCTTATTACAAGTTTTTAACACCCCAAAACTTTCTAGAATCTATAAATCTCTTAATAGTCCCATTTCCAGCTGCTAGTTATGTGGGAAAATTAATATTTAAGTCCCAAAATGTAATACGATGTTTTCAAGACGTGTGAGCAAAGTTTCAAATTGCGCTCCAAATCCAACACAAGTCAGAATCGTGTGTTCGCACAGTGAAAAGTGAGAGTCACGTGCCCTCAGGTGCTGGGAGACCGTGTTACTGGGTGAACGGTAACCACTTGTTAACAACCAGATTCACTGGTTGGTCACCAGGAAATCACTTTTAAAGCAGTTTACTTCCTGGTGTTAATGCATGTGTTTATATGCATTTGCTGTGTTTTAGTTACATTTGAGGACACTGGTTGGGAATCTGGCGTTTCCTGTGATACGTGGTATTTTTTCCCCTGTTTAAAATAAGAGAAACGGGCCTCAGGTGAGAGTTTTCCCACCGAATGTCACTCTTCAAGGGCGGAAAACTGACAGTAAGTAGCAGTCTACATAAAGGAATATAAAACAATGTGGAGCCCAAACCTGTCGGTTATATGAATAAGCTAATCTATTCAGTTTACATGAGTTTAAATCAACCATTAAAAGAAAAAGACTTTTCAGAGAGCGCCTGTGTGGCTTAGTCAGGGGCCGGCTCTTGATTCTGGCTCAGGACCTGATCTCACGGTTCCCGAGATCAAGATCCGAGTCGGGCTCTGTGCTGACAGTGTGGAGCCTGCTTGGGATGTTCTCTCCCCCCCCCCCCGCCCCGCCCTCTCTCCCCCTCCCCTGCTCGCCTTTTCTCTCTAAAAATACATAAACATTAAAAAAAAAAGATTTCTCAGGCAGGTTTACAAAGCTGTGAAAAAATTAAAAGGATATCAGCAAAGGCATACCAAGCAAATGAAAACACACAGACAACAGGATTTGTGATCTCAGCAAACAGGCACCAAGGCCCAAAGCACACTTCAGTGTCCTTCGTAATGCTAAGTGCTTCAGTGATGCTGAAGGCTAAAATCCACAATGAAGAGATCACAGGTATGAAAACCTAGTCACCAGATCACACGGTAGTCATTTTCATGAAGCAGCAACCTCAGAAAGTACAGCTAGACACAGACACACACCCTAACAGGGGACTTTAAAGTGGCTCCCTTCAGGGACGCCTGGGTGGCTCAGTCAGTTAAGCGTCTGACTTCAGCCAAGTGTGATCTCACAGCTTGGGGGTTTGAGCTCTGGGCTGACCTCTCGGAGCCTGGAGCCTGCTTCAGAGTCTCTGTCTCCCTATCTCTCCGCCCCTCCCCTGCTCATGCTCTCTCCTAAAAATAAACAAACATTAAAACACATTTTTCACGTGTCTCCCTTAAGTCCCAGACAGACCCAGACATCGCACCTGTACATGTGACAAGCCCTAAACAGCAGAACAAGGCAGATGTCAGAGACCGTATCAGACTGTGAGGCCCCAAAATAGCAAACACACCTTTTCAAGTGCATATGGGACAGGGCTGAAAACTGACAGTCTTTGATGCCACAAAGAAAACCTTGAAAAAATTAGAAGTAAGGGCAAACCACATTCTCTATAATGCAATGACACTGGAAAGTAATCTTTAAAAATTAAACTTTTCAACCCAACAGGAAATAGGAAATGAAAGTACACAATTTCCTAAAAATGAAAATAAAAATAAGACATAATCTTAGGATCAGTGCTCTGAGAAAGTTTCGTTGCATTAAATACAACAATAAACACGAAAACAGGCAACTCAAAAAGCAAGAGAAGGAACAACAAAGAAAACCGAGAATGTAGAAGGAATGAATAAACATGAAAGGCTTTAAGATTTTTAACTGGATTATCTGGTTTTTGGAATTTCCCTGAGAATTCTGATTCTGATGGGGGTAGTTTTAGTAACTTTACGTTTTCCTAGAAAATTATCCATTTCGTTGAATTTATTTACACTGAGTTGTACAAATTAGTTTTATGATTTAAAAAAAATCCCATGTTCTGGAGATTATTTCCCCATTTTTGTTTCTTATTTGTGTGTTTGTGCCCTCATTTTTTAAAAGGTTACCCACAGGGGCACCTGGCTGGCTCTGTCAGTACAGCCTGAACTCTTGATCTTGGGATTGTAAGTTCAAGCCCCATGTTGGGTATAGAGATTACTTAAAATCTTAAAAAAAATTTTTTTTAACATCAATTCATTTCTGAGAGACAGAGACAGAGTGTGAGCGGCAGAAGGGCAGAGAGAGAGGGAGACACAGAATCCAAAGCAGGCTCCGGGCTCTGAGCTGTCAGCGCAGAGCCCGATGCGGGGCTCGAACCCACGAACCACGAGGGTCAGATCGTGACCTGAGCTGAAGGCGGGCCCTTAACCAACTGAGCCACCCAGGTGCCCTGAGATTACTTAAAATCTTTAAAAATAAAAATAAAAGGTTAGCTACAGATTGTTTTATTGATTTTTCAAATTATTTCTATCAACTATAATACTCATACCAAAGCTAGCACAAAAAAAGGGAAAAAGAAAATCATAGACTAATCTCACTTTTCAATAACAGCTATAAAATTTTTAATTTTTTTTAACGTTTATTTATTATTGAGAGACAGAGAGAGACAGAGTGTGAGCAGGGGAGGGGCAGGGAGAGAGGGAGACACAGAATCTGAAGCAGGTTCCAGGCTCCGAGCCGGCAGCACAGAGCCAATGCAGGGCTCGGACTTACAAACTGCCAGATCATGACCTGAGCCAAAGTCAGACACTTAACTGACTGAGCCACACAGGTGTCCCTAAAATTCTTAAATAAAACTGTTCAACAAATAGAACATAATTACGTTAAAAAGGTAATATATCATGAGGCGCCTGGGTGGCTTAGTCGGTTAAGCATCTGACTTCGGCTCAGGCCATCATCTCGCGGTTTGAGTTCGAGCCCCGCGTCGGGCACTGTGCTGACAGCTCAGAACCTGGAGCCCACTTCAGATTCTGTGTCTCCTCCTCTCTGCCCCTCCCCTGCTCATGCTCTGTCTCTCAATAATAAACGTTAAAAAAAATTTTTTTTTAAAGATAACATGTCATGACTAAGTCATGTCTGTGCAAGAACAGCTAAAGATCAGAAAATCTACTCTCTCCCAAAATACATAAACATCAAAAGGGGGGAGGGTGGCTCAGTCGGTTGAGTGTCCAACTCTTGATTTCATCTCAGGTCATGGTCTCACGGCTCGTGAGACTGAGCCCCGTGTCTGGCTTTGCACTGGCAGCACAGAGCCTGCTTGGGAGTCTCTCTCTCTCTTCCTCTGCCCCTCCACTGCTGGTGCTCACGCTCTCTCTCGCTCTCTCAAAATAAACAAATCTTAGATTAAAAAAAAAATCAAATATGGATTTAGTTCATGGGTAGATAGAATTCATCATATTAACATACCTACGGAGGAAAACCCTACAATCACCTCTCACAGATTTCACCAGATATGATTCAATATGCATTACTGATAAAAAACAGGAATTTATTACTGTTTCCTTAGCATGAACACACACACACACACACACCCCTTCGGCAAAATGCTAACAGCTGTTTTAATTGAGAAGGTGACAGACACTACAGAGGTCCCTGCTGAAGCGAGGCACAGGCGCCTTCCATGTCTGCTGTCATTTAGCTCGGTTTGAAGACAGTAACAAGGCAATGAGACGAGAAGGCAACTCGGAGTGGCAGAGCTAGGAAAGCCTTTCTAAAGTCTCGGACTTCCTCCTTCCCAAGACACCACATCGTGCCTCTGGAAAATCCAAAAGGATTAAAGAAAAAACTACACGGAAATATGGTCAAGTAGTGAGACGTAAAATAAACACACTGAAATCAATAGGCTTTTTATAAAAATGGCATCCACTTAAAAGATCATGAGTGCACTTCATTCCCCCAAACACATTAATTCGCGAGTGCCTAGTCGTAACCTCAGAGGGGAGGCCTCTTCTGAAAGATGGAAAAGGTCACCTTAACAAAGGAAAATTCACACGTGTTCTGAGTTAGGAAAAATCAGTATCCTAAAGATGTCACTGTTTTTTAATGTAGACATTAAAAAAAAAATTTTTTTTTTAACATTTTGAGAGAGAGACAGAGTGCTAGCAGGGGAGGGGCAGAGAGAGAGGGAGACACAGAATCTGAAGCAGGCTCCAGGCTCCGAGCTGTCAGCGCAAGAGCCCCATGTGGGGCTCGAGCCCGTGGACGCAAGCAAGATCATGACCTGAGCCAAAGTCAGACACTCAACCGAATGAGCCACCCAGGCGCCCCTAACTTAGACATTTAATGAGGTCATGATCCATCAGATCTTTTTTCTAGAGTTAGAGGAGTTGATTACAAAGGTCACACTGAAGAAGCAAGATGAACAGCCAGCAAAACAGAGAAGAGGATATTGAAATATAAAGATTCTAAAATTTAAACATGATGGTGCCTATGAAGAAAATCTAAATTATGTAAATTGCTTTGTCATCCAAGAATGGGCGAAATCTTTCCTAGGACTCGAAATCCAGAAATGAAAAGGAAAAAATGGAAAAACAAAACCCGAACAAAATCAAAATGTATGCATTGAAAAAAAGAGAGGGAATTTTAAAACACGTATACATAGCAGATGGGGAAAATAACTGCACTGATATCACAAAAAGAAAGGGGGCTAATACCCTTAATTTAAAGAGTTCCTACGATTGGGACGGGAATCACCCACATCTGAAATGGACAAAACATATCAACAAACAACAGATACGAAAAGACAGTTCAGAGAGCACTTACAATGATACTTAAAGATGAAGCAAACGAACCCCAACCAGCTCCACCTCCCGCCAGTAAGAGAACGCAGACCACAGCTCTGGTTGCCCATCAGTCGGGCAGACACCCCACGCTCTGGCCACACTCCTCGGGGAGCAGCCCGCTCGCACATGGCTGCCGGCATACAAGTGGTGTAGCACATTTGCACTTACCTTTTCACCCGGACACCCCATTTTGAAGTAATCTACCCCAAGGTGAAATGGGCAAAAATATGAAATATACACAAGATTACTTACTGCGGCAAAAGGTTCAGCACAACCCAGGAGTCAATCAATGGGAGACCGGTTGAATAGATTGTGACACCTCCACGAACCAGAGTGGTATGCAGCAGTTAAAAATGGGTATTTTTTACTAGGTATTACTATGGTATTACTATGGCCCTATCTCTGCAACATATTAATAGAAAAAAAGCCAAGTGCTGGGGCGCCTGGGTGGCTCAGTCGTTTATTTTTATTTATTTTTGAGAGAGAGACACACACACCCAGCACAAGCAGGGGAGGGGCAGAGAGAAAGGGAGATACACAACCTGAAGCAGGCTCCAGGCTCTGAGCTGTCAGTGCAGGGCCCCACGTGGGGCTCGTACTCAACGAACCTCGAGATCGCGACTTGAGCTGAAGTTGGATGCTCAACCGACTGAGCCACCCAGGCGCCCCGTGGGTGAGTCTCAGGTCACGATCTCACAGTTCGTGATTTCGAGCTACGTGTCAGGCTCTGTGTTGGCATCGGGGAGGCTGCTTGGGATTCTCGCTCTCCCCCTCTTTGCCCCTCCTCCACTCACACTCTCTCAAAATAAATAAGTAAACTTCAAAAAAAAAGAAAAGAAAAAAGCAAAGTGCAAAACTATCGTTTATATGTTTGGTATCTTTTATCTGGGGGCAGTGGAAGATGAACATGTGCATGTATGGTTGCACTTCTATGTGTGTGTATTTCAAAAAGAAATAGGTCAGGGGCACCTGGCTGACTCAGTCAGTGGAGCACGCCACTCCCGATCTTGGGGTCATGAGTTCAAGCCTCACATTGGGTGTAGAGCTTACTTAAAATCTTAAAAAAAAAAAAGAAAGAAAGAAAGAAAGAAAGAATAAAGCAAAACTGATAAGAAATTTTAAGTTATATTTTTTTTATGAAATTGTCAAAGTGGTTCCATACAACACCCAGTGCTCATCCCAAAAAATGCCCTCTTCAATACCCATCACCAACCCTCCCACCCCCCATCAACCCTCAGTTTGTTCTCAGTTTGTTTTTGTTTTTTTTTTTTTCAACGTTTATTTATTTTTGGGACAGAGAGAGACAGAGCATGAACGGGGGAGGGGCAGAGAGAGAGAGGGAGACACAGAATCGGAAACAGGCTCCAGGTTCTGAGCCATCAGCCCAGAGCCTGATGCGGGGCTCGAACTCACGGACCGCGAGATCGTGACCTGGCTGAAGTCGGACGCTTAACCGACTGCGCCACCCAGGCGCCCCTGTTCTCAGTTTTTAAGAGTCTCTTATGCTTTGGCTCTCTCCCACTCTAACCTCTTTTTTTTTTTTTTTCCTTCCCCTGCCCCATGGGTTTCTGTTAAGTTTCTCAGGATCCACATAAAAGTGAAAACATATGGTGTCTGTCTTTCTCTGTATGGCTTATTTCATTAAGTTATAATATTTTAAAATTTAGAAGGGAAAAAAAAATCCCTCAAAACTGAAAACAAATCAAGAAACCTTACTCTGTGACAAGTAAACGACAAAAGCACCCGGAGAAAAACTAAGTGCGGTATTTTGAATGAATCTCCCTGTGGGTTATACTCTGAGGTTAAAAAGAACTACAGGACATCTTACACTTCATAGCACCACTTACAGTAGTGGTCTGAATATAGGACTGGTACAGTTACTTCGCATATTTGTTACAGGCACGTTGTAGGACAAAGCAAGCAACTATGCTAAAGCCATTGAAGGAACAAGATTTTCAGAAGCGTTAAGAAAAGCAAGTCTAAAGGAAAAAATGAAATCTTACCTTTGAATTGGAAATAGCAGTGTGAACTTGTGAATTTTTCCGTCTTGAAAAAAAAAAATGTTCTGTTCTCTGTAAAAGAACAAGGAGTACTCCAACCCTCAGATTATGGTTTCTAAACGCCATTTCCTACTAAAAGAAAACCGTTCCCTGGAGAAATGGAGGAATCCAGACCCAGTGGCACTGGCTTCCTCTCCTGCCCCTGAAGCCACTGACTGACCCTGGCAATTCAGAAGTGGGACAATGAGACATTAAGGGCCTCATGATGGGTTTAGGAAAGGAAGCGCTGCCGTTCCAACGACCAAGGATTCTTGCCTCCAGACCCAACTACCAGCGTGCAGAGAACTTTCAGGGAGAGGCGGAGCGGGGGGAGGGGGCGGGGGAGGGGGGAATTAAAATTACTGAAATTGGAGGAGGGGCACACAGAGTTCATTACATTCTTTCCCACTAAGTGTTTTGTTTTGAATGAAAACTTTCGGGAAGGACAGGAGTGCACGTGGTCAAGTCATGACTCCATGTTGTCTCGCCTGCAGGTGCCCATTTTCATCCCCATCTTGGTGACTCTCGTCTCCGTGTTTTTGGTTTTGGCCCCAATCATCAGCGAACCCGCGTGGGAATATCTCTACTGTGTGTTATTTATACTGAGCGGCCTTATATTTTACTTCCTTTTTGTCCACTATAAGTTTGGATGGGCTCAGAAAATCTTAAGTAAGTACCAACACGGGGACTGTCGTGCTGTTGGCGAGGCGCAGACAGGCACAGCGTCCCACACCTCACCTGTCCTGGTCCTACCGACTTTCTTATCGCAGGATCTCAGGCAGCTAGCAAATTTCATCCTCTCAGTGTGACACCTCTGGGGTCCACCCGTGGCCTCGTCCCTTGTCCCCATCAATTACTGTAACAAGTAGGAAGGGACATCACCATCTGCTTTTCTTATTCTCCACCGTAAAGTACACATAACACTGACCATCCTAATGGTTTTTAAGTGTAGGCTTCAGTACGGATAAGTGTATTCACATCGTTGTGCATCCAACCTCCAGAGCCCCACTTTCTTTCGCCTGAAACACAGACACCATCTGAGGCTCAGCAGCACCCCCGAGACACCCAGAACGTGACAGAGTCGGGACGAGGGCCTGAGCCTTCCAATGCCGGAGCCACAGCTCTCACTCACCACTCAGCCATCCTGGCCCCTCAGCTGCTTTAGGGCAATTGTTAGGAAGCATAGCTACGTTAACCACTTTCACTTTGGAAAAACAAAGTCGTGGTACCAAGTACATCAAGGGGCCTCTGCGTGCAGTGCACCTGGGGGGGCGGGGGGACACTCACAGCGTCACATCCTGTGCTGCAGATTCAACCACAGGGAGCCAGCCCCCAGCACCCTCGCCTGTCAAGGGTCCTCTACCTCTGACAGCCCTTTCTCGGTCCCCCGCTCCCTGTACTGTTTCTAGAAGGCGGGAATTGGGCTGTGCAGTTTCACTCCAGGTCTATGCAACAGCCACCTAGTATCCATAGAGTAGATGTGACGAAAACAGGCCCCTTCTCCCTCAGCTTGTCCGAGCAGGAAAGCAGGGAAGGACAGCCGTCCCTGCAGGCACTCCTATCTGGTTTTACTTCCTTTCGTGCGACTCAGGGAGACGTACGAGGTAAGAAAGCAAAACCCAACTGCGAGGCGGTGAGGTTGACCCTGGACTTTCCAGGGGCCGCTCCCCAGCCCGGGCACTGCCTCACCTGGGAAACCTGACATAGGTGTTACAGCAAGAGCGAATCTGTTTCATGTTGATTAGCAAAGTGAAACCAAACCCAAAATTCGGCTTTATTGTTTCTACCGGGGACATTTTCCTTTCCGGAGGCAGCTCTCCCCACCGCACAACCTCTTTCCTCTGATCGAAGCCCGAAGCTGAAAGGGCTGCAGGCACGCGACTAGAGACAGGAAAGTCCGGTGGTTACTGTGAGGACAGCCGTTTTCCCCAGGCCTCCGAGCATGAATTCAGATCTGATCGTCCCGACAGAGAATCTAGCCAGGACGACTTACAACCTACAGGGACAGAGCAGGGCTTACCTCTCAGCTTTAGAAAACTTACTCCACCCGCTCCCTGCAAAAACTGGTAGGAAGCTGGGCTTGAGGAGGTGGAAAGAAGAAACTATCTGGATTTTAGGCAAGATGCAGGCCCGGTGCCTTCCAGCCACATATTCAACTCTCGGTCAGTGGTAGTTAAATATGTACACACGAGTCCTGCAGATCTTCCCTGTAGAGGACGGTGTTTGGTGGCAATAAAATAGCAGGTTCCCAATGCTTTTCCGGGAAGTAACTTACCTCCAAAGAGCCACTGTGGCTCCCAGGATGGTTCTGAGCCCCTCGGGCCCCTGAACCCTGAGCGCAGCTCGAACGGAGGACACGGCCCCAGGGGGCGGGAGCCAGATTTCTGCGCCCCTCTGACCGCACTTGTTGACTGGCTTTTGCTCCAGAGCCCGTCACCATGCACCTTCAGATGCTGATGGAGGTCGTGCCGCCAGAGGAAGCTCCAGAGTAGCAAGCCCGGCCTCCCGGAGCCAAGTCCAAGCTGCGACGGATTTGTGTAAGCGGTATTTGTGGTTATTTCTACCAGGTGTCTTCCTCAAGGAAAAAAAAAAAAAAACAAAAACAAAAAACACGTATTCAGGTGTTCATAACGCTGTTATGTTTCCATAGCCTCAGTTCTCTGGGTGGGGGTTCTAGAGAGAACGGACAGGGATTTGCCGAAGTTAGCAGTGAAGATGCAACCTAACTGAAGGCTGGCGGCCAGCCGAGGGCTCAGTGAAAACTACCACCTTACGACTGTGACGCTTCAGCGGGGGGAGGCACGTCACATCTACTTAAATAAAGGGCACTCTTTAAACCAGGGACCACTAAGGTGTGTAAAAATACACACACGTTTTGCTCTGATCGAAACAGATTTTTAACACACTGAAGTACAGATGTTTTACTGCCCACCCTCGCCGCTCCCAGAAGTACCGCACCCCCGTGTCCGAGGCAGGTCTATCCCAGGCTGAATGTCGAGGCCCCCACTGCAAGACGGACCATCCAGAACCATCCGCAGCCTGGTGCCCAGGACAGGCCCCACCTCAGCCCTCACAGACACTCTGGTCAAACCAGAAAGGGTGATGAATACAATTCTAGTTTGCATTCGGCACTCAGGGAAAACACTGTCTAAAAAAACGTAAAATGGCATTTCTGTGAAAACGCTGAAATTTTATTGATATACTACAAAAAATATTCACACCACGACTAAGTATGAGAGCAATTTTAGAAGCATAGAGACAAAAGCACTTTCACTTTGCATTTCGGAAATCTTCCCCAAACGTGAAATCCATATGTATTAATAGAACAAAAAAAAACGGTCATTGTTTACATTTCACAAGTCGGTGCCTACATCCTACAGAATGTTATCCAGGACTTCAGGTAGTACATTTCAATGTCTGAAAAAAGAAGGCAAGATTGAAACCTACAGCCCTGCTCCCCCGCCATTTCCCTTTGGCTGTTTGTGAACGACTCGAGAGAACCAGAACCCACCCCCCTCCATTTATGCAGTTCTATTACTTGCTCTTATTATGGGCTACGTTTTACAAAAGAGAGTGATTACAAGCGAGCATCAACGGCGGGTGGCCAACAATCACAAGAAAAGCCAGTGCAGCTCAGGAGGCCCGGCCACCAGTCCAAAGGCTCCCCCAGTGGGAGCAAAATTTCTATTTACAGAAACCGACACCTGCTGAGGACATTACAAAACCTTTGCCAGCAAAGACCAGGACTTCCTACTTCCTGAAGAGCCTGCACAATTTAGTGAAGAAAAAGGACAATCACCACTGTACCGCATGTGTCCACGTGACACCTGCCGGTCAACCCACGGGAGTCACGGCAGCAGCAAGGGTGCGCTCCCCGCAGCGGGCAGGGGTCTGACCTCCATCACCGAGGTGCTGCGCGGAACAGAGGCCCCTGCCCGGCAGCGTGCTGGGGCAATGCCCGAAGCAAGGGCAGGCCACACCATGAGCAGAATGTCTTATTCTACAGATGAGGAAACTGAGAGCCAGAGCGTGATCCAAACCTACTCACGGGACAGCCTGATGACAGAGTTTACCTATCGTTCCAGAGGTGGCTTATGTACCTGGGACAAACACAAACGTGGACACCTGTGCTTTCTGACGTACACTAAGAATAAAAATCTTGGGGACAGTCACGACAGTCATGTTCTATCCCTGTTCTTTCCTGCTTCGAGGCACAGCAAAGCCGTGCGTGGGGCTCACATTCTGTTCCTTTCTAACTCTCCCAGTTGGCGCGGGCATCAGGCTCAGGGCGCCCCCACAGTCAGGTGGTGACAGGACACCTTCCTCCGGGAACCTCGCGACCCTGCAGGCTGCAACCCCACCCCAGGATGGCATCGTGAATGTCCTGGCTCCTCACACCCAGCTGTCCTGAGGGTCACCTCTAAGGCCCCACAGGTCCTTTCCAGATTCCACTAAAGACAAACCTCTGGCCCATTCGCCCAGGACTCTGCAGCCCAGGTGGTTCTTCAGAAGCCGTAGCTTTTCCTCTAGAAAGCCCTAGGTCCGGCTGGGAGTTGCCGAGGCCACCCCGCTTTTACCCTTGGTCTATCCTAGAGTTTCACTCCGAGTTTTGCTGAATCCCAACTAGCTCATGGCTGAAAGCTCTGTTAGGCAGTGCTGAGCATGACTTTGTAAGCTGGAAACCTCAATTTCTATGCAGGACACCAGGTTTTTAGCAATGTACAAAACAGGTCTACACGAAAACGCAAACAGACTAGCTCCAGAAAGTACAATTCATCCCTCAAATGCACACCATGCTCCCCATCATTCAAGGCGAGTGTTAGGACGGGCTGCGTGTGACCAGTGTGGGTTGGATGGCTCAGGAGGAGGCTGGGCCCGAGTGACAGCAGTGCCCGCCCCCCCTCCCCCAGAGCCCATGCAGCCCATCTCTCACCAACACCCAATCCCAATGCACAGGATGACACTAGGTCCTAATTTATCCTTGAGTCAAGGACAGGTTGGCCGTGACGGCTTGTTTTCTGAAATCCCAGCCACACGGTGTGTCCATCTCTGTGCGGTTCCGGCCACCCTTCTGGGTCTGACTCTGCTCATTCACTCTCACTTCCGTCATCCTCCGATGTCCCGTCACTGCTCTCAGCCACCTCTGCCACCTTCGAGGGCAGGTTTTTACAATTCACAACTATAAGAGATATTATTGAAAACCTTTTAACTACAGGCTGATTAGCAAATCTCCCTTCCCCAGCCCCACCATTATTTTGGCCAATGTAGAAAAAAAAAAGTCCCTTAGGTTCTAGAGCGCTATTTTGCAACTTATTTTAATTTTTAAATTTTATTGAAATCCAAGTGTAATAATGGTTTAGAAGTAGAATCTAGTGGGGCTCCTGGGTGGCTCAGTGGGTTCAGAGTCTGACTGTGGCTCAGGTCATGATCTCGCAGCTTGTGAGTTCAAGCCCCGCATTGCTGTCAGCCCCGTGCTGACAGCTCAGAGCCTGGAGCCTGCTTCACATTCTGTGTCTCCCTCTCTCTCTGCCCCTCCCCTGCTCACACTCTCTCTCTCTCTCCCTCTCTCAAAAATAAACATAAAAAAAAAAAAGTAGAATCTAGTGATTCATCACGTACATATAACACCCAGTGCTCATCCCAACAAGTGCCCTCCTTAATGCCCATCCCCCATTTAACCCATCCCCCCGCCCACCTCCTTCCATCAACCCTCAGTTTGTTCTCTGTATTTGTTTTATGGTTTGCCTCCCTCTCTCTTTTTATCTTATTTTCCCTTCCCTTCCCCTATGTTCATCTGTTTTGTTTCTTAAATTCCATGAGTGAAATCATATATTTGTCTTTCTCTAATTATTTTGCTTAGCATAATACACTCTAGTCCCATCTATGTTATTGCAAATGGCAACATTTCATTCTTCTTGATTGCCAAATAATACTCCATTGTATATATATATATATATATATATATATACCACTCATCGGTCAGTGGACATTTGAGCTCTTTCCATAATTTGGCTGTTGTTAATAATGCCGCCATAAATGCTGGGGTGCCTGTGAGCCTTTGAATCGGTATTTTTGTATCCTTTGGGTAAATACCTAGTAGTGCAATTGCTGGGTTGTAGGGTAGTTCTATTTTTAATAACTTATTTCAGATTTTCACTAAACAGTGAAGAAATAGGCAAGAAATGAACAGGTAAAACTGGCCTGCTTATAAATAAATTACTCTCCTGGGAAGATGTGCACAAGTGTTATAAGAAGGTATGCTTATAATTAAGAGCTGATGCTTCCTCAAACCAGAACATTTAGCACCAAGATCGACCACAAGGGGGAAACGAATTCCTAAGGGCTTCCTGTTAACGACTGATTCCCACCAAGGCCTCAGTCCTCAAGCCAGCGGCGTGATCAGGTGCGCCCCGTGGCGTTCAGCACCTGCCCCTCCCCAGGAAGGGGTGCACCCCATCTTACCCTTGGGGAAGGGGCTCTCCTCTTCTTCACGTTCGTCCCAGTGATCGAAATCGAAAGCCACATTAGGATTCTGTTCAACAGAAGAGGTGACGGTAAGTGAGAGGACAGGTGACGCTCGGGGTGCTGAGAGCAGCCGGGGCCAATGTGCACTCACCCTCTGTTTGAGTAAGCTGCCCCAAGGCTCCTTTCTCTCCTTCGCGAGAGTGATGACAGGTTCCTCGTCTGTAATCGTGCATTTGCAGCCGTCTCTTACTATGTTGGCCTGCAGCTCCATATCGGCCACGTAAAATTTCTCTCCCGCCCAGGCACTAGGTTTGCAGAAGGAGAGGTCGGTCTTCTCACGTGTTAGAAGTGATTTCTAGTGTCCTTTATAAGACACACATGAACCTACCTGAACACGACTCTATCTCTGAAATATTTACAGTTGTAATCCTTTACGTTCCTTATTCTTATCTTCAGTATGACCACGTCGTCTTTTTGGAACCATCTGATTTGTGGGTGGAAGCTAAGAGAGAAGAAAAAGACTTACACACGCATCACTATTTACTCACAAGGCAGGGAGGGAAGACAACTCCAACGGTGGATGGACATACCTTTGCAGAGGTTCTGTGGTTTTGTTAAGAGAAGAGTCTCTCGTGTTTTCAGGTAGAGTTTCTGGGCAGAAGGTCAAATGTTCCAATAAGTTATTTATACGCAACTGTATAATCTACATACCCATATGTACTTTTCCCACTTCCTGCAACTTTTAGCTGAGAACTGAAGAGCACAAATTCCACAGTAACTCAAGTATCCGCTTGCAAAGAATAATTAGAAAAAATTAAAATGCACAACACTTAGTAGAACTAATAAAAATGGGCTCTGACAAATACTATACAAAAAACAATCAGGGGGGGCCTGGATGGCTCAGTCGGTTAAGGGTCCGACTTCAGCTCAGATCATGATCTCACAGTTTGTGGGTTCGAGCCCCACACTGGGCTCTGCGGTGACAGAGCTCCAGAGCCTGTAGCCTGCTTCAGATTCTGTGTCACCCTATCTCTCTGCCCCTCCCCACTTGTGCTCTCAAAAATAAGTAAATGTTAAAAAAAATTAAAAAAAAAAAACCAATCAGGAAAGGAAAGTTACTCTGAAAAGGAGTGGCATTATTGCTGCAGCCATAGGCTTCTCTGGGGCTACCGTGCCCTGCTGGGACCAAAGATGCCCGCCACATGGGAAGTCATCTGTAGCCAGTATACACGAGGAACCAGTGCTAAACACAACACCTTCTGAAACAATGCCATTTGAACTTCTAAGTCTAAAACACTTGAATCTTCCATCCGAAGACTTGAGCAAGAATGTTCACAGCAGCTTTAATAACAGCCAAAAACTGAAAACAGCCTCAGTGTCTATCAATAGGTAAACAATTAAGTTGTGGTATATTCATATCATAGAATACAACTCAGCAGCAAGAAAGTATCACCACTCCTCGTGATAATCTAGATGAATCCCACAGATAGGATGCTGAGTGAGAAAGCCACAGGAGTATACACTCTGTGCTTCTAACTCAGCGAAACTGGTGGTGACAGAAGTCAGGACAATGGTTTCCGGGAAGGGTTTCAGGTGGGGAAGAGGCATGAGGGAGATTCCTGGGCTTCTGGAAATGTTCGACAGCTTCATCTGGGTGCGGTCAATGGACGTATACACACGTTAAGTAATTCTGATGAGCTGTGTACTTTACTGGATGAACGTTATTATACCTCAATTAACAAAAAGGAAAAAGTTATTAAAAAAACGTTGGGGGGGGGCTCCTGGGTGGCTCTTTTGGTTGAGTGTCAGACTGTTGATTTCAGCTTAGGTCATGACGCCAGGCTCATGGGATGGAGCCCGGCACTGGGCTTTGCGCTGAGCGTGAAGCCTGCTTAAGATTCTCTCTCTCCCCCTGCCCCTGTCCTCAGCTCACGCTCTCTCTTTAAAAAAAAAAAAAAAAAAAAAAAAAGTCCCATTTGAAAAATAAAACCATTGGAGGTTGAACTGTCAAAAATAGGAATTTAGATAACAGCAGTTTATGTCACCTTCTATATAATTCATCTAAAAGTGGATAGCCTCAACGTTGTGAAATTTCCAAGCTTTCATGATTTTAAGTCAGCCATGTTTTAAATCACCAACCGTGCTTTTGGCTTTCTGGCTTTGTCTCGGAGTCAGCACCTCCTCCCGAGCCCCTGTCCTCTTGCCGCGCGCTCTGCAGACAAGCAGCATCTTCTGCTGAAGAAGGCGCCCTGGACGGAGGAGGTGAAGGTCAGCTCCGGGATGGAAAGAGAGCAGACTCTAGCCCTCTCCAGGATCCCCCCAGCAAGAGGAGGAAGGCAGGCGGCAAATGACTGTGAGGTGCCTACTGCCACAAGTCAGACCTGCACACAGCTTAGGGCCCCTTTCCGGATGGAGGGCGGAGCTGCCAGGTCTGCTCCCTGCCGCCCACCTTGCAGCGAGCACAGAGCAGGCGATCCACAGAGACTGTCAGATAAATGCAGTAACTCATTCAGCAAAGGAGTTAAAAGGGCAGGAAGTAAAAGCCATCTCTGCTCCCTGCCCTAGTCCCTCAGCCCCTTCTCCTCCCTGAGACATCCCCTTACCAGTGTTGGTCTCTGTCTAGAAACATTCTTTGCATAAATAAGCAAATATTGCCATCTGTATCTAAAACACACACACACACACACACACACACACACACACCATTTAATGATATGGGATCCTATTAAATTCACTCTTCTGCCCGTTATCCAATTAACTAGAGATAGATTACTCCATATCGGTACAATTTAAAATTAAAACGTTTTTAAGTTGTTTACATTTTTTGAGCAGGTAACCACATTCATGCAGTTCAATATTTTGAAATAAATAAAAAGGTCTACAGTGAAAAATCTCTTTCATCCCTGTTCCCCAGCCATCCCGCTGCCTTCCTCATGGGTGACAACGTAATTCATTTTTTATGCATTGTTTTAGAGAGAATCCCAGCCTAAAGGAGCAAACCATACTAAACTATACAAACACGTGTGCACACACACACATCCATGGTGTGGGGAGTGTGCATGTGTCTCTCCAAGGGGACTTCTTGTTGACGCACATGAAGCCTGTGAACGGCACCCCCCAAATGGTGAACGCACATCTGTGTTCCAACCAGCCAGGCAGGGACCCCTCCTCAGGCCTCGTCCCCCGCACCGTGCAGCACCGGGCCCTCCATCACCCACCCTAATGCCACCGGGGCTCTCCTCTCCTTCACCAGACCCTCACCTGCTGGGGCTCCGTCCCTCCTCATCACACACTTTCCCAGTTGTGACTCTCCTCTAATACCAGCAGACTAGTCTTCCCAGCTGCTTTCCTGAGCTCCAGGCTTTTGCTGTTGATAACCCTTAAACTTAACATGTCCCAAACCAACTCAGTATCTCCCCCTCCAGAGCTAGATGCTCTCTGGGAAGCACCCTGGAACTGTCCGCCATGCCAATACCCTCCCACCCCCAGGGCTCAGAACTACAGAACCACACTCCCTATGTCTGTCAAGCCCTATGGCTTGCAGATCTTTTACATCCCCAAGATCTGTCCTCTTTCCCAACCTGCTGTAAGAATGGCACCATTCGGCTCCTGAAATGGAGTCTCTCCTGGGCAGGTCCATCTGTAGAACCTAGTTCGCGGTCCTCTGCACTTCCGCCTTATGTGTGTGGTCACAGGTGGGCAAGACTCCTGCACAACCACACAATCAGAGTACAGAGGGCCAAGCGGAGAACAGAGCTGGGGCTCAGGAGTTGCTGTGTTTCACAGAAGTGATCAAGCCTTGTTTTCATTAAATCTGCTAAACTCTAATGCAGTGTCTGTTTTTAGAAGAATATCTTATAAGCAAGCATGGAGCATTTTTTGCTTCCTGAAAGTGTATAGAAACTGACATGTATCCTGATCTCAGGGCACCCAATTCGTTAAGATAAAAACTACCAACCTCAGACGGTGAAGTATTTTAACCTTTGCCATGTTCTTTCAAATTCTCCTGCATTCATCAGTCAGCAGGAGTCCTCCCAGGTCACCGGCAGCCGCACGGCCACCCCCATGGCCAGCTTCCTGTGCTCACTCCTCGGGCCTCCTGGCAGCATCTGGCAGGCTCACGGCTCCTGCTCTGAGACACCTCCCTCACATGCCGTCTGGGTGTTCGCTCTCCCAGGCCTCCTCCTACCCTGCTGCTGCTCCTTCTCAGGCTCCATTCTGGTGTCCCCATAGGCCCCCACCTCTCAACACTGGGCCCCAGGGCTCAGCGCTCGCTCCTTCGGGCTCTCAGTACCCAGGACCTGTCAACAAGGCTCCGTGAGGCCACACACTCACTACAAATATACCCAGAAAGCAGCCACTTCTCACCACCTCCACACAGCCACCCTCGCCCAAGCCAGTGTCACCCTGTCCTGAACTCCCAGCACAGCCTTCGTCCCTCACCCCAGCCTATCCTCAACACCGGTGCCAGGGATCTTTTGATTAAATCATCCCTCTGCTCAAAACCTTCTCATGGCTCTGCCTCCTTAGAGCGGGAGCCCAGTCCTTGACACTGGCCACAAGATCACGTCCCAGGGCCGCTCAGCACCTACGGTCCCCCACCCTGCCGCATTTCTGCTCTAGTCGCTGCACCTTCCTCCCTGTTCCCAGAATCACGAGATGATGGAGCCCTCTCTATGCCCTCAGGAGGACTGTCCTGGCCAGTGGCTGGGCCACTGCTCACCCTCCTCAGCCCACAGCCACCCTAACTTCCTTTCAGTGCTCATTTGCTGCCTCTCACCTGTCACCATCGATGTATCTCTGGAACCTGCTTATGGTCTGTTTTGCTCTATTAAAACACAAGATGGCCCTTCATCTGTTCGCTGTATCCCCAGTAGACAATAAAAATTTACGGAATGAATTTTAAAGCTTCAAGTGGCCCAATGGTAATTCAGTTAAGAGTAATTATCTGTTAATTAGGCGAACTGGAAACAAAATCAGATTGAAGAAATATTCCCGCGCCTTGCCACCAGAAGACATGCAGAACAAAATGGTGGGCAAGGAAGCGCCAGCCTCCCATCTCCCCACAGAAGCCCTGAAAGCACCACCAGGTGCTGTTGGAACCAACTTTCCAGGAGCTAACACCCAAAGGTTGACAGCAACAAAGCAAATGCCCGATGAAGAAAAAGCCAGCTTCAAAACCGGAGGAAGGGCCTTTGGCATTTCAACCAGCCCTTGGCCCACCCGCCACAGTGTGGTGGTCTTGCTTTGGGCAAGCAGCAGCCCGATTCCCATCCCCACCTTAAACCAGAGGTAACAGGGCAGACTTGACTCACAGATTACTGTGTGGTCCACTCTGACCTGTCCGGTGGGGGACCTGAAGGACCAAACTTGGAACACAGACGGAACATGGCCGGCACTGCTCAGAAAAGGAGACCACAAGCCCACAGACGCTGAGGGGAAGGGATCAGGGACCCAGCAGACCACAGACCACCTAAGGCCCAGAGGAGAAGCTGGGTGACACTAGGAAATCAGGACATTCACAACCAGTGCACTCAGGGGCAGAAAGCCACACGCATACCGAAGCAAGATGCGTGTTCAGAAACGTCCTGAGGAGACCTCAAGCCTTCACCTTGGGCTAATTTCTAGGCAAGGATTTGGAGAAAACGGGAACCTTCGTGCATCGCTGCTGGGAACGTCAAGTGGAGCAGCTGTGTGGGAAACAGTTCGGCAGTTGAAGAAAATGAACCACGGAATTACAGTATGATCCAGCAATGCCACTTCTGGGTGTATCCCAGGAAGAAGTGAAAGCAGGGACTTCAACAGAGGTTTGTACGGCCATGTTCACAGCAGCACTACTCACAACAGCCAAACGTCCACTGACAGATGAAAGGACAAACAAAATGGGGTCTATCCACACAGTGGAATATTCGTCAGCCTTAGAAAGGACAGAAATCCGGATACGTGCTGCAATGTGGGTGAGCCCTGGAAACTTCACACGGGGTGAGCTGAACCAGACACGAAAGGCCCCACGTTGCATCGTCCCATTGATACGGGGTGCCCAGAATAGGCCGAGTAACAGAAAGCAGAATGAAGGTCTCCAGGGGCCGTGGGGGCAGGGATGGGAGTTAGAGTTGCGTGGGGACAGGGTTTCCGTTCGGGGAGATGAAAACGTTCTGGAGGCGGACGGTGGTGGTGGTTATGAGCAGGGAACATTAACATCAGGCAGGGGTTGATCAGCGACCCTCGACCCTCGACCCTCGGAGGCAGGCTGCAGCTGCAAGCGAGAGGTTGAAGAGGCGGTGGGATTTGGGGGGCGGGGGGAAGGGAAAAAGGTATTCCAGACCTGCCTGGACTAGGTGCCAGGAGAGGAGTCTCACAGACTTTCTGATAAGGTCCCAATAAAAAGTCAGGGACAAAAATCCTCGGTGGCTCCCCAGTCGGGACCCCTCACTTTTGACAGCTTTGTACTTTCCCTCAATAAACTCTATCCCTCTGCTGTCTGTTGTTTGCGAGATCCTTTCTTCCACTGGGAAGCCAGGACCGGAGTCTCTCCCGCCCTCCTGTAACATTCCTGTGAATGTACTTCTGGACGCTTAGAAGAGCACGACAGGTTTTATGTGTATTTCACAACTTAAAAAAAAAAAAACCGAGAAATTCTGTTATGCATATTTTAACACAATAAGAAACACATGCAATTTTGGAAATGACTGTTAATTTTTTAGATGTAATAACAACATTCTAGTCAAGTTTCTAAAAGCCTTTGGTTACTTCACAGCCTAACCAACACCTGGTACTTTCTTTCCCTCACTTGGGGGGGTGGGGTATGAAGTGCTATTATCACACCGTGGTTTTAATCTGCATTTCTGTGAAGACTAGGGAGTTTGGGCACCCTTTCACATATTCATTACTGAGCAATTCATTAGTTAGACGTTGTGAAGTGTCTGCTCAGGTGCTCAGTCTTCTGCCCACTTTTCCACCAGGTGGCTGCAACGTTCTTCCTGATGAGTCCATCCTTCCCCATGGGGGTGCCAGGTACTTCCCCAGTGACTTCCACAGTCTCTCATCCTCTGCCTGTGGAAGTGTAAACTGGGCCTCCCAGTCTGGAACACTACTGGGCAGCAGCTTTAACTCTGCCTCAACAATTCCAGTTTTTCCTTTCTTTGTGTGTGTGTATGTGTGTGTGTGTGTGTGTGTGTGTGTGTGAGAGAGAGAGAGAGAGAGAGAGAGAGAGAGAGAGACAGAGAGAGAGATTGAGCCCTATGATAGGCCCTGTGCTGACAATGTGGCAGAGCCTGCTTGGGATTCTTTTTCCCTCCCTCCCTGTCCCTCCCCCACTCATGCACCTGTTCTCCCTCTCAAACATTAAAAAAAAAAAAAAAAAGCCCTGGGGCAACCTGGGTGGCTCAGTCAGTTAAGCATCCGACTTCAGCTCAGGTCACGATCTCCTGGTTCGTGGGTTTGAGCCCCACGTTGAGCTCTGTGCTGATAATGCAGAGCCTGGATCCTGCTTCAGATTCTGTGTCTCCCTCCCTCTCTCTCTTTCTCTGCCCCTCCCCCAATCACACTCTGTTTCTCTCTCTCAAAAAGTAAATAAACATTAAAAAAAAATTTTTTTAAAGCCCATCTGAAAAAAAAAATCAGATTATGTCTCTAATCTTGGTTATAATAAAGACTACACCCTACAATGTCAAGCTTATCTATTTCTTCTGAAAAAAACAGGGAAAGAAAGCCCTACACTAGGAAAAGATGGAAAGAAATTACTGGTCCTTTTATTCATGAAGGAGAGGATGAATAGAAATGAAGGTGGCAACTGCCCTTAAAAAAATGGATTTTTAAAAGGCGTACAGGCACAAAAATTAAACTGAAAGAGTACAAAGTAACTCTGTCCTAACGTTAAGAAAGCCAAACAAATGTGAGGGTGAAGTTGTGGGACGTTGATGTTTACCAGACACACAGACTGTCCCGTTTACGTGGCGGGGTGTGTGGGCTGTGATGGAGTCTCAGAGGCAGGAAGTCAAGGAATTTTGGGTAGAGGAAAGCAACAGTCCCACAAAGTGTCGAAGAATCCAAGTTTGTTTTTTTTTTTTCAGGTATATTTGCATAAAAGGAAGAGAAGTGAAAACGATGCAACCCGGGCTCATTCACACAACACACACAGATTGCAAAATACCAGCCTCAAGGAGTAACACCTATACATGCACCAAAACACACGCAGGAGAATGTGTCTTAACCACCACCAGAAGCGGCTCAGAGCGGGGAGATTCCTCCCACCAACAGCAGGCGGGGTGAACAAACTACAGTACATTCACACGATGGAATGTCATGTGGCAGTAAGCTTTTACGACCTACAGCCACATGCACAACACGGATGGATTTCACAAGCTGTGCCCAGCCCAAGAAGCCAGACCAGAGACATACTGCTTGACTCCCTTCGAACAAAGTACAAATCAGGGTAGAGCGATCCATGCTCTTCCAGGTCAGGGTGGCAGCTGCCCTCGGGGAGGGGGCAGGGGGTGGCACAGACTCACGCCCTCTTTCTGATTCAGGCTTGGCTTCTGGGTTCAGAAAGCCCACCAAACTACACTTACGGTGTATATACTGTTCTGTGTGTGTGCAGTCAGGAGAAAAGATAACAAAAGCTGATTTGGCAAGAGATACAGGTAAAACAATATGTCTGGCATCTGTTTTATAATATTCCACCAAAAGCAAAAAAATGGGCATTGGGGTGTGGATAAAATAAGATTCCCAAGTCTGAGAAATTATCGAAGCTGAGCGATGGAAACATGGAGACTCAGTAACCTAGTCAACTTTCAAAAAAAAAAGAGAGAAAGAAAGAAAGAAAAAATCTCGAACACTTGTGAGTTATAGTCCCCAAAAACAGCTCTTCCAAAAGGGAGACAAAAATCCACTTACAAGGGTGCCTGGTGCCTCAATCAACTGAGCATCTGACTCTTGATTTTGGCTCATTGTGATCCCAGGGTTGTGAGATTTGAGCCCTGCGTCGGGCTCCACGCTGAGCTCAGAGCCTGCTTGGGATTGATTCTCTCTCTCTCTCTCTCTCTCTCTCTCTCTCTCCCTCTCCCTCTCCCTCTCCCTCTCCCTCCCTCCCTGTCCCCTGCTCACACACACTCTGTCTCTCAAGTTAAAAAAAAAAAAAAAAAAAGTCCACTTACGGGGCTTGGCTTAAGCTTTCTTCACCGGGTGGTGTTTTAGCTCCTTCCTGTAACGTCTTCAGGCATTCCGTATGCTCTGAGTTGTCAATGCCCATTCCCATTGACAGAATTTCAGCACGAACGTTATAATCAATGACAGAAGTTTTCAGATTTGACAGTTTTGTAACGTGCACCTTGAATCAAAGAAAAAGCACATTTGCAGGAATCACACCGTGAACTTTTAAATTTTTTTTTTTTCCAACGTTTATTTATTTTTGGGACAGAGAGAGACAGAGCATGAACGGGGGAGGGGCAGAGAGAGAGGGAGACACAGAATCGGAAGCAGGCTCCAGGCTCTGAGCCATCAGCCCAGAGCCCGACGCGGGGCTCGAACTCACGGACCGCGAGATCGTGACCTGGCTGAAGTCGGACGCTTAACCGACTGCGCCACCCAGGCGCCCCGACCGTGAACTTTTAAATCAAACATGCTCTCGGTGACCCCGCGATTCACCGTGCAATGTTTGGTGCACATGGGCCTCCCTCTGCCGCATCAGAAGTCACACGTGAGATGCTTCCAGAACCTGCCCCCACACTGCAGAAGTATGGTGAGGTCTGGGGTTGGGAGGCCCAAAACTGAATCCTGGAGTAAAACCCCCAGATGAGACCAATCTATAATGCAAGGACCACACATACAACTCTTACTTTCTAACTTTCTAACTTAATTACTTGAGTATTTTCACCTCTCCTAACAAGGAGGACCCCAAGGCTCGGAGACTTTGGCGCCCAGAGAGGGACTACGCCAAGGCCCTAAGTCCCATGTTCTGGACCGTTTCCTCCACTGGGTTTTTTCCTGCGACCAAAATACTCTCATCCATTTTAATGTGGATAGAATATGAAGTTCTGCAACATCCTGATTCCTGCTGACGGGAGGTGCAGACCCAGGACCGTGCAGTCCTTTCACGGCAGGGGAAGCAGCGGGAGCACTTTCCGAAGTGAACACCGAGAACACATTCCCACCTGGGAATGGCACAGGCGCCTCTTTCCACTCGACTGGGGGCCGAGCTGGGCCGGGTGGAGAAGGAAGCAGGTGTGGGGGTCTGTCTCCCCTCCACCGAGCCACGGACAGCGCTACACTTCGGAGCTGCGGGAGCAGACGCCAGGTGGGTTTTCTGTTTTAGCTTCTTCATTTTCTCGGCTATAGTTTTCAAAATCAGTTAATCAAGTTTCCATATTTTTTCTTCTCCATTAAACAACCAGAATATTGACTATTACGGAAACTGAAGACCCCAAATCTTCATTTACCTAAACTGGCAACCTCTACCTTCTCTAGTGAAAATCATTTTCTCTTCTGAACCCCTAAATCTTACACCCAAGCTTCTTGTTGTAAGTGTTAAGGCTTTTCCAGTCTCATAAAAATAACTTCCAGTGGAACAGTTCTTAAGAACTGGATTCCTTTAAATCTTATCATCATACTAATTTAAGTCCAATGGAGCAAAACTTCAAATTGAAAAGCAGGGTTCTCAGGGTAGGAGTTCTTGTACGTGGACAGAAGCCAAGTGCTCCCACACAGGACCTAACATGTAAATATTAGTGCTCAATAAATATTTGCTGAAGGAATGAGGCAGAAACTGTAACCATAATTCAACCTACCTTTCAAAAAAACATTTTTTTTTACATGTTTATTTATTTTTGAGAGAGACAGTGAATGGGGAAAGGGGTGGGGGGGACACAGAACCTGAAGCAGGCTCCAGGCTCTGAACGGTCAGCACAGAGCCCGACGCGGGGCTCAAACTCACGAACTGTGAGATCATGACCTGAGCCCAAGTCGGACACTCAACCGAATGAGCCACCCGGGCGCCCCGAAACCTACTTTTGAAAGCCCAAGAATCCTCGACATGACCGATCCCACGTGGGGGCCACCACCACCAGTGGAGACAGAGGACTGTGAAACTGACTTAATAGTGTACAACCAAACCTCGAAAAAGTGGAATAGAATTATAAATATCAGAGACTGTCACATGGAGCAAGCATAGTTTCAAAACGCCTGTCTCCATCGTGAGTGCTGGGTTATAGTGTAAAGGATTCTCTTACACAAGAAATCTACAACCAAATTCATGACCCAAATAATATGTAAAAAACCAACTCTCCCTAACACAGAGATCCCCCAAAACCTCCATTTATTCGAGGCAAACAATTATTCAAGCCACAAATTAGAATAATATGAATAATTTCAGGGGCCCATTCAAACACAGATTTCTTTAAAGAAAAACACACACTCACCATTGGGTCGACCCACACTGTGTTTCCTAAAGCCAGTATCACTTTCGCATCATGCAATTTCCCAATGATTTTATGATGAATGTACCTAGTGATCTGAAAAAGTAAAAGAGGTAACTTATCTGAAGCTTTAAGAAAATCTCTTATCCCGTTTATGCTGCGTACTTTTGCAAAAACCTGTTCCGTGTATTTCCTTGTGCCTTCCCACCCCCCGGTGAGGGGGGGTCACAGAGGCCATGGTGCCCCTCTGTGGACAAGGGTACTGAGCCGTGGGGCTCGGTAAGGACAGTGCACACGGCACTTCTGGACTCCCAAGCTGCATGTTTCCCACTGTGGCCAAGTATCCTCTCTCCTCTGTGAACAAGTCTTCAAAGTATGGATGCCCATTTCTTTGGAAGCTCAATGAGAACGAAGCACCCTGGAATTGAGGGGCCCGGGCTTCCGTGTACCCTTTCCCAGGCACGTGGCTGTTTTTCCCTCACGCGAGCCCACGGCAGACCAGACGTGCCTGAGTACTCTCTCAGGCACATTTTACCTCCGAGAAAGCCCACCCGCCTTGGACAGCCAGGTGAGCCCACGTGGGATCAGTCTTCCGTGCACCTTCACCTTCAGTGCCTCATCCGGTCTGCGAGGTGACATGCTAGCTATTCCTCCTGAGGAGCCCAGAGGAAATGTCCCTTCCAGACTCTCTCTCCTTGACCGTCGTCCCAACCGCAGGGGAGCTACCCCGCCTGGCCAGAGAGTATCCATCACCCGGGCCCCCGGGGGCCCCACCCCCATCTGCCAGGGGGATTCCCCTGGTGCTTACACTGTTTCTTCTCGAGCTGACAGCCAATTTATTGCATAGCAATGCATATTTTATACCAATTCCAAGACCGTGAGCGCTAATGATGACGACGGTGCCAGGCAGTTCTCTGGGGCTTGGGAGCTGGCTCTGGGACAGCGGCTGTCAGCACATTCCCGCACCAGCAGGGACCCAAGCAACTGCTGCGTTAACTGGCCAGGACCAGGACGCATTCTGCCTACACTCAAATAAACCTCCATTCTGTGTATATTCTCAAAGTCAACAGGACATAAAGAGCCAAAATAGCTTACCTTTGGGTTCCATTCAACTTCGTTGTCAGCGGGTTTCACTCTGCAAACAATGAACTCCACCGCCTGCGGGGGCAGAGCGTGGAAATTTTCTGGGAGAGGCAGCAATTGGTGTCTCGTGACGAGTCCAGTCCGGCCTTCGTCTATAAACTTGACGAGGACGCTGTCCGGGCCCCAGCTGTCTGCTTTTTGGCTCATCTCCAACACCTCAACCCTGGAGAACAACAGTGGCTTCAGTTTGACACAGAGATCCCAAAGGAACACAATCTTTGCCTCAACCTAGTCATTACATCCAAAATGTATAAGAAGACCCTAACTGCACAGTTTTATTCCAAACTAGAAATAAAAATTAACTGGAGCTGTCACGAGCACTCAGAATGGCTTAATTCAAGTACGTAGAAGAATAAAAACTGGGTAGTACCGTTGAATAGAGTAAATCCCCTTATCTGACAACACCACGAAAATCAACACAGTAAGGTGAACTTTCAAAGGTTCTCATTCTAGGCTCCACCGAGCCAGCGGAGTCTGGACTGCCAACCACGGGCGTGAGCAGGTCCCTGAGGCAGACTGCCGGTGTCGGAACACCGACTGTGCCATTTACTGAGCTGAGGTCACATAATCTAGGTGACCTCGCCGGGGCTCAACTTGCTCATCTGTAACATGGGACCCACTTTACAGCTTTACAGGAATGATGTGAGTGTGCCTGTAGGGGGCACAGAGCGACGGCTCAGGAACCGGTGTGTGAGCGATACGCTGTCCTCCACGCTCTGTGCTCAGGAGCCCAGGGCTGGATAAGTCACAGGCACGGCGCCGTGCCAGGCAGCTGCGGGGGGACGCGATGCTGCCACCACCCTCCCGGCCGGCAGCCAGGCTGCGTACGTGCACACTGGGTCACATGGACACGGGTCAAAACAGGGATTCGAAACCACTGGGACAAATGCTTCCCAACTTTTAGAGACAAAATAAATAGACCTTTACCTGTGAAAAAGTGTTTTTTCTGCTAATCCATATAATCCAAATTTTTCCACCTTTTCAACAGCTGTGTTATTGCTGTTACCCTTAAAATACTCGTTCATTTCAGCATTAAGGGTTGCATAAAGATCCACGTGCTTATCAACTATACGGCCAAAGTAATGCGTTGCATTCAAAATATAAAAGGGTATTATCTGGGGGAACAAAAAGAAACAGCAAACATATCTAGAAAAAAACTCAATCTAAGCCCAAAAGGCACCTGCCGAAATCAGCACGTGACTGAAGGGCCCAAAGCAGGCCAGCAGGGAGGGAAATGCAAACGAGGAAACAGGCCAACAAACAACAGGAAACCTTAGCGGACTCACAAATAAGTGTGGTTTCACTTTAAACCCTATGGGAAGACTTTGTTAGCCTCATTACTTTAAAGCTTCATTATAAATTGTAAGTGTTCCTTTGTTTACTTAACTGCACTTTGTAAAAGTTGTTCTTAAATAGCATCCCTGGGTCTGGAGCTCTTTCTGATCTGTGTTCCGGTAACAGGCAGTATCGAGGGCCTACGGTGTATGAGGCGCTAGGGATACGAGACGAGCCATGTCCTAGAGGGACCCTCAGCAACCCACGGGCTGACAGATGTGCTGCAGCCGGCACATGAGCGGAAAGACAGCTCTGCACAGGCAAGTGTATGCAGGGTGGGCAGTGCACGAGGAGCAACGCCGGGGAGCACGTATGTTAGCAAAAGTATGGAGAAGGCGGTCTAGACACGGAGCAAAACGTCCACGTGAAGATGGGGAGTCACGAGCTACCGGCAGCAGGCACCAGGACAGAACAGTTACCGGCGGAGAAGGTGCTGCTCACTGGGAGGCAGGGGCAGGCAAGGAGGGGCAGGGTTGCCCCTCACGATCAATGTCATGGGGTTGGCAGCCCACGGCCCTCCTCTGTGGCGCCCCCGGGCTCCACTGCTGGCCATTCTCCCCCTCTCGTTGCCAACAAGCCCTGTCCTGTGCCACAAACACTTCCATGTTAACTCTGCTGCGGGGATTCGCTGGTTCCTCTCCCCGGAACAATCCTCCCCAGATCTTCTCGTGGCCGGATCCTTCTTTTCATTCGGCTCTCAGTGTAGCTGACCCCTCGGAGTCCCTCCCTGCCCACAGTTTCCACAGGCCCCTTGTCCTCCAGCATGTGTACCCAGCATACCCCCTGGGACTCTGCTGCATTTCACCTTCTCCACAGCACGTGTCACCATCTTTCTGACTCACCTGTCCACTGCAGACCCTCCCAACAGGAGGACAGGTAGCATGTCTGTCACGGGTCCCGAGCCAGCCATTCTGCAGCACCGTGGAGGAAGCTGCCTGAATAAACGCTCAGTGCTTACTCAGGCCTGCCGCCATCCCAGGCAGGGAGCCCGGCATCCCTTCCTGCATGACAGATGGCCTCTGCCAGGGAAGCCTTCTCCCCCACCATTCAGAGGCCCACTGCATGATGGCAGACAGTGACCACACGGTGGTACAGACAATATGCCCGCTATGACGTTCCGAGAGCTAAGCAGGACATAATATATACACCAACGACAGATCTTTTAAAATATGCACAACGAGGGGCACAAAGAGCGGCTCATTTGGTTAAGTGTCCAACTTCGGCTCAGGCCATGATCTCACGGTTCACGAGTTTGAGCCCCGTATTCAGGCTCTGTGCTGACAGCTCGGAGCCTGGAGCCTGCTTCAGATTCTGTGTCTCCCTCTCTCTCTGCTCCTCCCCTGCTCGTACTCTCTCTCCAAAATAAATATTTTAAAAAATTAAGAAGAAATAAAGGATGCACAAAGAAAAATGACAAACTAAATGTACTAAGATGCTAATGATGATTATTTTAAGGTGACAGGAGTAAAGAGGAGAGTTTCTTTTCCCCCATATTTCCCAATTTAGGAGCCTCTGTGTTAAGCCTCACAGATCTCAGCACACACAGTGAACAAAATCCAGGCCCCAGATGTGGCAGTCTGTGGTTATCACCTTTGCATGGCATTAGCACATCCGAAGACACATAAAGTTGGCAGAATAGAGGGGGCAAAAAGAAGCTTGTGGACCAAAGGAGGCCTCCAGAAAGGGTGACCAGCTCATCCTGGTTTGTCTGGGGCTTTCCTGCTTTCAGCACTAAACATCCCATGTGCCCAGAAAATCCCTGGTCCTGGGCACACCAGAAGGGTCCCTTCTAGTAACACCCCTGCCTGTTTTGACTCCACTCTCACCAACAGTCCTGCACAGAACTAATTCACTTTGCTACAGTCGCAGGATACAAGGTAAGGACACACAAATCAACTGCATTTCTAAATAATCAGAAAATGAAGTTTAAAGAAAAATAACATTAATGTCCAAAAACATGACCTATGAGGGATAAAGTTAACAGAGTAAGTACAAGATCAGCCTACTGAAAATTATAACACGTTGCTTAGAGAAATTAAAGATGACCTAGATAAATGGAGTGATAGCTATACCATGTAAATGGACAAGATGACTCAGTATTGTTAAGATACTTATTGTCAATTCTTCCCATATTAATCTATAGACTCAATGCAATGCCCTTTGAAATCCCATCAGGCTTCTAAGTAGAAACTAGCAAGCTGCTTTAAAAATTTTCAATGTCAGAAGGATATTAAAGATGACAGGCAAGTTGGGAAGACCTCCCTACCAGTCTCCAGGATTATTTATAAAGCTACAGTAGTCAAACCAATGTGGCACCTTACAAGGGTACACAAACAGACCAAAGAATAGAAGAAAAAATTCATAATTCACAAATATGGTCTCCTAATTTATGTCAAAGGTACTAGTGTAATTTAAGGGGAAACGAAGGTCTTTATGATAAATGATGCTAGTGCAACCATTTATCTATAAGGGAAAAATTTGCCCCTTATCCATACACCCCCCCACACACACACATTAATTTGAGATGGATCACAGACCTAAATGTAATACCATAAAACTTCTAGAATAAAAAAATAGGGAAAAATCTTTGCAATCGTAGGATAGGCAAAGATTTCTTATGGCATGAAAACCACAAAATGTAAAATAAAAAAGTGAGAAAGAAGACTTCATCAAAATTAAAAACTGCTTTTCAAGCTAGGGAAAATATTAGCAATTTATCTGACAAAGGATACCCGTAATACATGAAGAACTCTTAAACTCAACAACTCAAATTTAAAAATAGGCAAAAACATGGGCAAAAAGTGTGAAAAGAGAGTTCATAAAAGAGATACAAAGGGCCAAATGAGCAGTGAAAAGAGGTCCAAGATTATCACCAGAGAAACGCAAATAAGATTATCTGTGCAAATGCAATGGTGTGGCAAAAATTAAAGACTGAGAACACCATGTATTGAGAATATGCACCTACTGGAACTCTTGTATGCAATGCTGGTGAGAATGTAAAATGGTACCACCACTATAGAAAACTGTTTGGCGAGTTCTTACACACACACACACACACACACACACACACACACACACACAATCATATGAGCCAGCAATCCCACTGTCTCACTCAAAAAACATGAAGATACAGATCTAAAAAGATTTGTAACACAGAAATTCACAGCAGCCAGAAACTGCAAACAACTCAAATGGCATAAACCTGTGAACAGACAGGCAATCCACGGGAATCCTACTCGATAAGGAAAAAGGTGAATCTCAAAAGCATTACGCTGAATAACAGAGATAAGACTCAAAAGACTACGTATTGTATGATTCCATTACAAGAAATTCTAGTAAACACAAAGGTCTAGTGACAGAAAGCAAGTCCAGTGGCTGCCAGGAGTTGGGGTTGGGGATGAGGGGCCAGGAGAGACCTTTCTGAGGCAATAATAATGTTCATATCTTGACTGTGGCAGTGGTTACATGATTGTACATATTTCTCAAAACTCAACAAACTATACATTTAAAATAATGATTTTTACTGTATGCACACTGAACCTCAAGAGAGCAGATTAAAAGGGAGGATCTGGTTAGAGGGGTTCTGGGAAGGTGACAGTGGTGAAGTGTCATGTGTTTTGACTCTGAATCCCCATGTAAAGACAGAGCAATGAGATGGCAAAACCAAATACCGGGGGCATACTTTACAACAAAGCTAATCGACAAAATATCCCCACAGACCCCAAAATAAAAGCAGATGAGGAAGATAACAAAGGAGAAAATCTAAGTGACCTTGGGTTTCATGATGACTCTGTGGATATGCCAAAAGCATGATTCCATGAGAAAAACAAGTGGAAAGTTGGGACTTCATTACAATTAAAAACCTCTGCTCTGCAAAAGGCACTCTAAGGAGAACGAAAAGACAAGCCACAAGACTAGGAGAAAATTTTTGCAAACCACGTATCTGATAAAGGACTGGTATCCGAAATCTACAAAGAACTCTTAAAACTCAACAATTAGAAAACAGACAACCCAATTAAAAAATGGGCGAAACACCCTGAACAGAGAGCTCACCAAAGAAGACATACGGGTGACAAGTAAGCACATGAAAAGATGCCCAACATCAAACATCATCAGGGAACTGCAAATTGAAACAATTAGGTACCACTACACACCTACTGGCATGGCCAGAATCCGAAACACTGACAACATCAGCTACTGGAGAGGAGTGAAGCAACAGGACCTCTCATTCTTTGCTGGTAGGAATACAAATGGTGCACTTCAGATAACAGTGGGGCAGTTTCTTACAGAGAAAAACAGCCTTACTATACAAGCCAACAATCACATTCCTTGTCATTATCCAAATGAGTTGAAGGCTTACGTCTGCACAAAAACCTGCCCACAAATATTTACCATAGCTTTATTCATAATTGCCAAAACATGGAAGTGAGATGTCCTTCAAAAGGTGAATGGATACACTATGGTATACTGAGCAATAAAAAGAAATGACCTATTAAGGGATAAAAAGAAGCCAGTTTGAAAAGTCAAAAAAGCCAGAAAAGCCTACATAAGGTACAGTTCCAACTGTATGACATTCTAGAAAAGGCAAAAATATGAGACAGTAAAGTATCAGCGACTGCTGAGAGTTTCAAGGAAGAGAGGAAGGGTGGAGCAGGGGGGTCCTGAGCCGTTGAAGAGTTCTGTGGCACCAATGTAGAGTCATGTGTCACTCTCTGCATTTGATAACATCCACCAAATGTTCGCTACAGGGAATGAATCCTAATGTAAACTACAGACTTCAGTTAACAACTAAATGTATCAACGCTGACTCATCTATTGTCACACATGTGCCACACTAATGCAAGATGTTACTAATAGGGGAAGCTGTTGGGGTGGTATCGGGAACTCTGTATTTTCTGTTCAGTGTTTCTGTAAACTTAAACTGCTCTAAAAAATAAATATCTAGAGGTGCCTGGATGGCTCAGTCGGCTAAGCGTCCAACTTTGGCTCAGGTCACGATGTCACTGTGAGTTCAAGCCCCACATCGGCCTCTCAGCTGTCAGCACAGAGCCTGCTTCAGATCCTCTGTCTCCCTCTCTATTCCTCCCTGATTCGTGAGCGTGCACATACACGTGCTTTCTCTCTTAAAAATAATCATTTAAAAATACATAAGTAAAGTATCTATTAATTTAAACAACAACAACAAAAGAAGCAGATGAGCCAAACCCAGCCGCATCACGAAGCCTGCGTGTATCACTGTCTGTGCAGGAAGAAGCACATGCAAGAGCCTAAACACAGATGGGCCTAAACACAGGAGTCCGCAAGCGGCTACAGGTACTCAGTGAAAACACCGTGGGTGGGGGCGGGGTGGGGGGAGGGCCAGTGAGACGGGAGCAACTGAGCCTGGCAGGTTTTCTTCCATTCCAACAGTGGGTGAAGGCTGGAGCTCCAGGAAGTCTCCAAACTATCCATCCAAAGACAACAGAGATGAAGGGCCAGATGCATGTGGGAGACAGAAATGGAGCCAGGAAATCTGCACAATCTCAGAAACTATGTCCCCACCTATTTTAATTACAAGAAACAGCAGAAAAGGAAACTTGAAAATTATCAATGTTACCCTGACTCAGACATTCTAAAATTCAAGGGAAATATATTTTACCTGAAAAGGAGCTGTAGCAAAGAATTAAGACCAAATTCCATATTAAGTTATAACAAAAAAGAGAATAAGGAGAGTAACAGTCCCTACAGATAATGGGTGAGTCACTGGGAAAGATGTATCCACAACCTAGATCAAAACTGTACCCTTCAACTTGAAAACAAGCTACCTTTCCTCTTGTTAATTAAGAAAATAATGGGGAGCCGGGCTGGCTCAGTCAGTGGAGCATGCAACTCTTGATCTTGAGATTGTGAGTTCAAGCCCCACACGTGTGTGTGTATATATGTGTGTGTGTATATATGTGTGTGTGTGTGTATATATACGTATATATATATAATCCTCTCGAGAGGGAGAGAGAATATATATATATATATATATATACATACGCACATATACATACACACACACACACATACACACACGCATATATATATATATATATATATATATATATATATATATATATGTAGAGAGAGAGACATACATGATAAACAACATGTATAAAGGAACATAGACCAGAAAAACTTGGAAATGAGGTAACAGGACTAGGGAGACAGAACGGCACAAATGAGCAGAACATAGTTGCTTTAGGGAAAAGGGAAGGTAAAAAGAAGTCCTGAACTCAAGAAGAAAGGAAGAGGGGCGCCTGGGTGGCTTAGTCGGTTAAGTGTCCGACTTCGGCTCAGGTCATGATCTCGCGGTTTGTGGGTTCAAGCCCCACATTGGACTCTGTGCTGACAGCTCGGAGCCTGGAGCCTGCTTTGGATTCTGTGTCTCCCTCTCTCTCTGCCCCTCCCCTGCTTGTGCTCTCAAAAATGAATAAACATCAAAAAAAATTTAAAAACAAAAAGAAGAAAAGAAGAAGTATTAAAAAGGATTCAAAAGAAAGTGACAAACTCTTAAGTCAGCAACTTTATCTACATTTCAGAATTTCCTCAAAGGACCATGGATATCGTGAAGAGACATGTGTTATCACTGCACTATTTTTAATAGTCCCCAATGGAAACAACTTTCTTTCTGAAAGTACAACTAAAAAAAAATCCTTTGATTGTTGAGGTTGGTTTATCTATTTTCTCCATTTGACGTTGGTTTTCTAAATAAACTGGGGTCTCGAAATAAGGCATCTCATAAGGACACATGGCTACTGTCACATTAATGGTGGTACATTAATAGCGTCATAATGATTCTGCTCCTATGAATGGAATATGTTCATTAAAATGGTCATTAATTACTGGACAAAAGGATCTTCAGCAAAACTTACTTTGATGTATCCAAATGTTGGTAGAGTTTGGTTGGATAATTTCCTTGGCATGTCTATTTCTGGATTAATATGGTGTCGATCAGGACAGATCCTTTTGTCTCTGAAAAAAAAAGTAACTGGGTTACAAACAAAAAAACAGTAATTTTAATGTATTTTAAAGTATTCTGCAGGAAAATTAATCTATAATTGAAATCAGAGAACTTTTATCCCAAATACTTTAAAGTTAAGTAACCATTTTAAATACTTTAGACACTAACAACATGCACATTACTGAAAAAGGGTCCTAAAATTTAATTAACACTAAATAAACTTCAAGAGTTACTTCATTATTTCTCTAGACAGTCTGTAAATGAACAAAATGTACTTCCAAAACAAAGACCCTGAAATCAGAAATTCATCCCCACAACCCACAACAAAGGCTACTAATAACCTCTAAACCAGAAGTCACTCTGTAACCCAAACTGAGAAAACAGAGCTTCTGTTTCAAAAGTCAATATTCTGTTTAAAGGCATAATAGAAACTGCCACTAATAGCCTGTTTAATGTACCATAATTCAAAAAAGTTAATGTCAATAGCTATCTGATAGATACTAGACTCCTCCTACCCAGTCCCAGTGATCACAGATCAAGCACTGGTATCATGTCCGGATCAGGGAGAAGGCTCCCGTGACTGTTAAGATAACCATCCTCTCCGAGTTGATTTATAGTATCAACACACATGCTATCAAAATTCAGACAATGTTTCTGAAGAAACTGACAAGCGTATTCCAAAATGTATGTGGAGATGGAGCGGACTTAAAAGTCAAAACAACCTTGACGAAGAGCAAAGTTGGAGAATTTGCATACCAGGTTCCAAGGCTTGCTAAAGTATAAGCTACAGTACTTAAGAAAGTGTGGTACCGGTGTAAGAACAAAGAGACCAATGTAACACAGTCCACAAACGGACCACGTATGCTATCATCTGGTTTACGTCAAAGGCACCAACTGAGTGACAACACATTGATGTTTTAAATAAAGGCCACTGGAGCAAATGATTACCCACGTGGAAAAAAGTAACCCTTGCCCCGTACCTCACACTTTTAAACAAAAATTCTCACTCTAGATTATATACCTAAGTGTGAAACCATCCATAAAGCTTCTAGAAGAAAATATAGAAGAATGTCTTCATGACCTAGAGATAGGCAAATATTTCTTACATAAGGACACTAAACAATAGTAACCATGAAATAGTTCATCAAAATTAAAAAGGTCTGCTCACTAAAAGACTTACAATGAAAAGGCGGGCACCTGAGTGGCTCAGTCGGTTAAATATCTGACTCTTGATTTTGGCTGAGGTCATCATCTCATGGTTAGGGAGTTCAAGCCCCACCTCTGGCTCTTGGGATTCTCTCTGTCCCTTGTTCTCTCTGCCCGTCCCTTGCTCTCATAATTAATTAATTAGTTAATTAATTAAAAGTAGTAAATAAAAATTTAAAAGCACAGTGAAAAGGCAAGCCATGAACCGGGGGAAGATCTCAAGGCATATATCTGACAAAGTAGTTATATGTCGAATAAATAAACTACTCCTACAAAGCAATAAGAAAAAGAACAACACCCAATTTAAAAAATTGGCAAAAGAGGGGCGCTTGGGTGGCTCTAGCTGGCTAAGCCTCGGACTCTTGATTTCGGCTCAGGTCATGATCTCGTGATTTGAGGGATCAAGCCATGGGCTGGGCTCTGCACTGAGTGTGGAGCCTGCTTGGGATTCTCTCTTTCTCCCTCACTCTCTCTGCCCATCTCACCCACCAAATAAATAAACATTTCTTTTAATGGGCAAAAGAACTGAACAGACACTTCACAAGAAAAGGACGGTCAAATGTCCCAGAAGCATATGAAAAGACACTCCACATCATAAATTACTAGGGAAATACAAATGGAAACCACCACCCCCGCCAACACCGTGTTGTCGGTGAGGGTATGGAGAAACTCTGCTCTCCCACACACTGCTGACGGGGTCATGAACCCGTCACACACCTTGGGAAGGTTAGACAGGCGCTCACCCCATGACCCAGCAATCCCAAAGTCTACACCCAAGAGAAATGGGTGCGTGTTTCCACAAAGGGACATGTGCAAGAGTGTTCAGGGGAGTTTCATACATAATGGCCAAAAGCTGGAAACAACTGCTCTCCCATCAACAGGAAAATGGATGTATACATTGTGATATATTCATCCAATAGAGTATCGAGCCATTAAATCCACAGATAAATAAATCCACCCAATACACACAGGAACAGAGATGAATGTTGCAGATAGTAAGCTGAACGTACAATTCCATTTACATAAAGTTGGGAAACGAGCAAAATTAATCAATGTTGACATATATTTAGGGGCAGTTGCCTCCAGGGGATGGCAGATTGGGAAGGAGCATGGGGAGAACCTCTAGGACTGGGTGGTGGTGTATACTGTGCATACATATGTAAAGGTCTTCCAGCAGTAAAAGTATATCACTGTGCACTTTACTGTACATTTCAAGGTTTGAAACAAATGAGTGGCTTACTTGCAAAAACCAAAAGACTTAAGATACGGACAAAGAGGCCTTCGGGCTTTCTTATCTTCTTTGGCTTCCAGAACCCCCGCAGTAAACTCATACAGCTCCACGGGAATCTTGGCATCGGCTCGCTCCAGGTAGCGCAGGACCCCGACCGCGTGGCACGCATTTCTCTCCGTCAGCAGCAAGACAGATTTGGTTTTCTTATCTCTCTGTTCTGCAGGAGAACCCTTAAAATCGGGGGCGAATAAAGGAAGCAGGTCGTCCATCCCAGTCTAACTGATAAAACCCCGCGGACTCTGCATTTCTCATTGCACAGAAAATGCCAGGGGAATATTTAGAGATAACGAAAATTAATCAAACCTGCTCGGTTGGACTCTGAAAATGGTCAGACATGCAATACAGACGCCCACCAAAAATCTTTGGTGAGGAAGGGAAGCTGAAGTGAATCACACACGTGGCATCAGTGATGGTCAAGAGCGGTATGCAGTCGTCAGTTAAGGCTGGAGACAAGGATCCGACAACCACAGATGAGGCACAGCTCCCTGCACTGATGCTACACAGCAATTCCGTAATCGTACCTCAACACATGTCTCTACCGCACTTCACTGTGTAGGTGCCAACAAACTCCTTCCCCGACTCCCCCCCCCCAAAATGTCACAGCCCTGCGATCACATTCCAGAGAAAAGTCGTCTCCCTAAGTTTAGCTTGGCAAACGCCCCTATTACAAATCTAGGCTGCCCATCTATTTTTCACTTATCTTACAGTTTGACTTTCAGATCTCTAACATCATTGTTCACAACCATCTGTGATAGATTTCATCAGAGGCGTGCATACACACACACAAATGAGATGGTGGCCCTCAACCTGCAGCCCCAGGGACAAGGTCTGCGCTAAGGGCTGCTGCCTTCTGCCACGCGTGCTCCGGGGGCCCCCGCATTCACCTCAACACCAAAATCTTAATGGAGTTTAACTTTCATTTTGGGATTGACGTTACTAATAAATTCTCAGGAGATCTGCGAAGTGATGAGAAATTTGGAGACGAGATATTCAAATAAGCTGAAGACATGATTCCCATTGGCTCAGCAGCCTTCCCTAAACATAAGTAGAAATTAAAACACTTACCTAATACAACGTGAGAGCCAGAACTTAACTTCTTCTTCCACTGTTCTAAAACACTTTTTAAATTAAAAACCGTTTCTTTATGCATTTTCAAGCAAAATATTGAACTGCTTTCTACTACCTAAAGATGAAACCAAATAAGCCAGTTCACAGTCAAGAACATAAGCTTAAAGTTAACTGTTCCATCAATAATTACCAGTATAAAACAATTAAAATTATCTGTGAGGGTATTATCTCATCGATCCACTAATTGTAAGAACAAGATGATTGTAAGTTTAAATAAATGTATTTCTAAAATTCTACAGTTTGTATCTAAAAGCTTGCTCAACTGAAACAAACGTTATTTTACTAAAACCATTTTCCTTCCTCTTAAGTAATGCGCGCATATATAGATGTGTGTATTTATACACGTGGATATACACACACACACAGACACCAAATTTATGTGCCAACACACATCACATCTTTTCACAAGACCTCCAGTTCATCATTGCTGAAAGGTGGATATACTGATTCTTGTATTTTAATTTGTATTTGGCTTCATTTACACATTTTAGTATTAACTTATGTAGAATTAGATTAATTAAATAAATCTGTAGACAATTTATTTGCTTTTTCTAGCCATATGATGCTATCTCTTGGTGTTATTGTCTCTGGTTTTTTAAACAGAGGCTACAGAAGACGCTGGCATTTCTTCGTGAAGGGGATCCTTTTAAGGACAAAGCACAAAGCACCCTCCTTGGGGAATGTCTGCTTCCATGGAAAGGATGGTCCCACCTACTTAGCTCCTCCCTCCAGGCCCCCCCAGCACCCCCCCCCGCCGCTGTCCTTTCTCACTGCTGTCTATTCTCTGCAGCACCAGCCACCTCCTCCTCTGATAAACTTGTTCAGTTTTATTCCCCTGGCAAATATTTAGCTACCTGGTAATTCTCTGATGATTTTGAGATTCAATCATGGTTTAAACAAAAAATGCAGACATTTTATGTGTGGAAGGCTCACCTTACACACGATTTCTGTTTCAGCTACAGAACCGGTGAAGATCAAGGTCTTTTGTGCTTGACTTGGAATGAAATCTAGAGTCTGGAGTAAAGTAGAGGTTTTTTCACATTCCAGGCAAAGGTGCACTACCTGGTAACAAAAGACAGAAACAGTGTGGTTTTAAACACATTCCAGGTGCCCCAGCTTCACTTTTCATCGCTAAGTTAGGATTTTAACAGAAAACAACGTATAGAACGACAATATAAACCTAAATACACGATTATAGACTTGTGTAGATGAAAGCTGCAAAATTTTACTTTATTAAGCCATGAAATGGAGGCTACCTGCTTGTGTTCCTCGGCCCTTGACCGCCCCCACCCCACGCCCACGAGCCCGCACCTGCTGGACGCTGCCATAGAGAGCAGCCTCTTCCATGGCCGTGACCACAACGTAGGGGTCATTCATGAACTCTTTCATCAACTGTTCTATATGTCTGCTCCAATGAACTCCAACGGCAACAATCTGATGTGGTGCAGATTCCCTTTCTTCAACGTCAATGTTTTTTTTAAAGTTATCTAATATAGCGAACATCTAAAAAAGTGAGTATAATTAATTTCATTTTTATTTCAAAAGGGAATAATAGTTGGTTGACAGGAACATAAGTGGTAAAGAATTGCACACTTTCTGTTCTCAGAGTAGAGAAGGCCTTTCCAAAGAAAAGAAGCAAACTACAAAGGAGAGAATGTTAAGTATGAACAAAATCAAAACACAAACGGTATCTGGGCAAAATGCGTGTGACATATGCAACCAAGAATTAATATCCTTACATAAAAAGTTCTACGAATGGACTAGAAAAAGGTGATCCTGCCGACAGAAAATAAGCAGAGAAAACGAACAAGCAGTTCACAGAAGAACAGTAGGAGTGGCCGGTATACAAGTCAGCCAGGAAGTACAGATTACGCTCACGAGACACCATATGTAACGAGGAGACTGGAAATGAAAGCCGTACCAGGCCAGACCACTGCCGGGGGCCCCAGGGCATGTGGTGTGGTGGCGCATTGTCCATGGGAGCGTAAATCGGTCTCTGCTTTCAGAAAGGCAACTATATGACGCAGTATTCTGGATACTAGTTTTGCAAATAAGAACTGAGGCTTTAGAGGCATTCAGAAACCCTGCACAGGCCATACAGTCAGCAAGTAACAAAGCCCAGACTTGAACCTGGGGGTGTCCTTGCTCCCAAATGAAATGCCTGTGGTCATCGTGTTATGCTGTGCCCAAGAAATGCCTTCTTATAAGAATTCAGAGTCTTTGATCCATTAATCCCCTTCCTAGGAATTTATCCTAAGGGAAACACGCAAGAAAGATGTATGTTCTTTAGACACACACACACACACACACACACACACTGCTAAATGTCCAAAAATAAGACCATGTAAAAAATTATGTTACACCCACAGGACTCCCTATGTCCAGTGAACAATCGTGCGGTAGAATAATTACTAATAATACTCATGATGCTGCTTACTGGAAAATGCAAGTTATAAACTAGCCATAAAATAAGGCCTGATGTTGTTAGTTGTAGGTACTGACACAGGAATTACTCCAAAACAGTAAGAGTGATTGCTCTGAGTGTCTGACTACGGACGCTGGGGTTTTTCAAGTACTCTTCTCTGTATCCCAAATTTTCTAAAATAAAACGTATTGCTTCCATAATCGCAAAAATATCGGTATTTTAGAAAACCCCTCTGGAAAATAATTTTTGCTCTTCAAAGAGAACTTTAAAATTTCGGAAGACCATTTCAGACAAATTTTCTTTCTTCACAATGATCAAAGCTCTAAAGGGAAAACTTTTTTAGATGAACTGGCTTCCTCCCCAACTAGACGCTTTTCCAGATTCCTAAAAGCAGGTGAGACTTTCATCATATATATATCTATTTCCAAGTGATAATGGCGTCTCGATGGACACCATACTTACTTCTTCATTAGCTTCAAAGAATAATACTTCCACCTCATCCAAAATGAGGTGACAGAGTCTGAGAAATAACAAGCTCTGATACTGGAGAAGTCTCAGGAGGCTGTGCGGTGTCGTCACAATTATATCACCTACGTTTAAGAAAAATTAACACTTCAGATTTTTCACAGGTTTTTCCAACATTTCCTTTGCTAAGATGCCACACGCTTTGTAGAACTGCCGTCTAAGGACACAAAACCTTGGGTTTTCTTGCTCACGTGGGTGCGGCCCGCCCGTCCAGGCTAACACCTGTCTGTATCTGGTTAAATACCTGGGCACCCACCAGGTTTCGTGCTCCTCGAGGGCAGGGGGTGGGAGTTTAGTCAACATCTAACAGGAGATAGTCGATAAACAGTTGATAAGTGAATGAAATCATGTCGTTTTTCAGTGAAACGGCTGTAAGCCAAGAGCGCCTTCGCCCACCAGGCCCACCCGTAACCCACAGTGCGGTCTGGACCGGTGATGACTGTGGCTGCATCATCACACACGCCTGCCTGGCAGGGCTCCGCTGTGCTCTGCAGGGAAAACCAAACAGCTTGAAGAGGATGCTTACAAGCCCTTGGAAGCTTCATGTTTTTGGCTTCATCTTTGTGGAGTCCGATTGTTAACAGCACTGGGTGAAGAGGCCTGGGGGACATGCCATAGTCCCCCAGTAATTCAAAAATAAACTGGGCCTTTTTCCACCCAGGGCACACGATGACTGCCAGAGGCTGCGAAGACAAACAAATTCACATTATCTTGGACAAAAGTTAGGAATTGAACAGAGTATATGCACAGCATGCAGAACATCTCTTTCTACAGAGTAAGCAATACGTAAATTTTCTTGCTCTCTCCATTGTCATGTAGGCCAGAAAAGATATGATTAAAACAGATTTAGACACACTGACTCAGATTTTCCTAGGGCTTACACTAAGCATGTCACAAGTATTTCGTTTTTTCTTTAAAACACTCTTACAGGGTAGGACCTACTATTACCTCACTTCTCAGATGAGGAGTCTGAGGCACAGAGAGGTAAAGTTAGTTGTCCAAGGCTGCACAGCTAATACGTGGTAGCAATAGGATCTGAACCCAGGCGGTCTGGCCCCAGAGCTCCTGCTCCTAAGTACCAGGGGAACTAACTGCCCCCTGAAGGGGGCCTTGAAAAGGTTAACATCTCTTCCTTAGGGGATTAAGTTTGCTACAGCAGCGTGTGACCCCTGACCTCCACCATCCCATAGTTCTCTCCTGAAGGTGCACCACCTGCCCAACACCCTCCTGGACATACGGCGTCAATTTGCCAAAGACAAGAACAATTCTCCCCTTTCCTTTATGTAGATCCAGTGGGGGCCAGCTTCCGGGCGGCAGGTGTGAAAGGAGGCTGGCCATGGAGACATGGAGAAAGCAGAAGGAATGAGAGGCAAGACCCGGACATAATTTCTGACCAGCCAGGGTTCTATTCGAGAACAATCAACATCTCGTCCATAGGGGTCAACCACTAGCTGAGGGATGTAGATGTTTAAACCAACACATAATAACTTAGTACAGAAAAGGAAATCATTAAAACGACACGACGTGGCAGAATCAGAAAAATGAGCATCTCTTCTAAGCACGACTGGTCCTTTCTTACTGCCAGTTTTCACCATTCTGCTGAGTAACGGAACCATCCATAGCACAGCCTCTGAGACAGGTCTGAGACAGAGGTGCTCCGTGCCAGAGTCCCCTGACCGCCCAGACCCCGAGAGCAGGTGTCACTACCCCATCATCCCCTATGCCCACACCCCATTTCTCTCCTTTCCACCACCTGCAGATTCCTGCATACAGGAAAACAAAAGATTACACAACAGTGGGGGGTGTTCGGAAATAATTAAAAGAATATGGGATGAGATGACAGGAAAACCTAAACTCTAATCCCATTTCTTGTCAACTTCTCAGCTGTTCAGCATCTGTACCAGTAACTTTTCATGAGGCTAATTTTCTCATCCATGAAGTGGTGAAAACCATACATGGCCCATCTCACACAGTTACCATGACAGTTAGAGGAATTTAATCAGTGAAGTAAGTTTATAAGCTATACATCCATCCCTAAAAGCCAGAAATCTCTTGGCAGCCAATGGCCATCATGGGACTTCAAGGTGAGACTTACTGTCAGAGTCAATGACTGGTAAGTTCCTGTCCTCTCATGGAAATCAAATGAGTAATGTAATGCGCACTTCACCAAAGGTTAGGTTAAACTTAAAACCTTAAAAATAAATTTTTAAGCCATTTTACCATGAAACAAAATCGTCTCCAACTTACTCCGTTTCTGCTCGGCAAAGACTTGTAGCAGCCCCCCGTTTGCAGAATCGTAAGGAGTGGCGGGAGGTACAGCAGAGGGTCATTTCCGCAGTGAGAAATGACCACCACGTCACAGCCCCTCGCTATGGGAGGCCAAGAGTAGGATTCAGTGTGGCTAGGTCCCGGAAACTTGTTTCTTTGGAGAGCCTACAAAACACCAACAACCAAAACCCCACAAATAAAGCACAGACCACAAAAACTCCCATCTCTTTGCTCACTTCACCCCCAACAGCCACTATACGTTTGCTCAATCTGGTATTTTCTAACGCCTAACTTGACAAGTCCCCCTGAATCTTTTCTCAGCACCAAACTCCTGCCATGAGGCACTTGCTTTCCTGGGCTCCAAATCAAAAGGTTCGAACAGGCATTCCATGGACTGATCAGGTGCTTGGAGCTTGTCAGAGCAAGGACATGGCTTCTCCTCCTCCTCCTAATAATCTTGAGTATACCACCTTCACTTAGAAAGTTTGTTTTAAATTTTTTAATGTTTCTGTATTTTTTAGAGAGAGACAGAGCGCAAGCGAGGGAGGGGCAGAGAGAGATAGGGAGACACAGAATCGGAAACAGGCTCCAAGCTCTGAGCTGTCAGCACAGAGCCCGACATGGGGCTCGAACTCACAGACGACGAGATCATGACCTGAGCCGAAGTCGGACACTTAACAGACTAAACCACCCAGGCACCCCGTAACATTTTCTTGACTGCCTACAGTTTGTTTCCTTCAGAGTTCCTTTTGGTGTTTTCAAAAAAAGCATTTTGTTTTTAGGCGGGAGCTTTCTTCAAATGCCCACGGATCCCGGATGTGTGTTTGCACGGAGTAGGAGCACTAAAAGCTGACTGAAGACACATGGGCCGGGCAGAGCTCGCTCCCAGGAGTATCACAGCCCTGCAGGAAGCCAGGGCAGTAAGAAGGCAGTTTTACTGGAAGAATTCCAAACAGCATCATCTGAAGGGCGCTTCTAGATCATCCAAGCTCCCTGCTGAGTGGCTGCCTGGGGATTCTCAGGAAGCGGAAGAGGGAAGTTCAGTACCCCCCACTTTGCTCCTTCCTCTGCTAGTCAGCCACACTCCGCTTCCCGTTCTCCATCTTCTGGAAGCCTGTGGAAATCCCTAGGCCACTAAAGGCTTCACTCCTATTTAATTCCTCCTCCTGGTTTTAGCTTTCTTTTTTTCCTTCTTTTTTTTTGAATCCAGAAGAAAATAGATAAACACATACGATCGATGGCAGGTCTCTACAATAATTCTGAAAAGAACACTTGGAAGTAATCTTGTAACTGCCCTGGCAACTTGCCCTTCTAAGCACCTTTGCAGAGACACATTTGAAAACTTATTTCAGAAAAGCAGTAAGACTTATACAGTGGTTTCTCCACAAAAGAATTCTTCACTTATAAGAAGATAACCTGAACTTCAGAATAACTGAGGGGTGCCTGGGTGGCTCAGTCGGTTGAGCGTCCGACTTCGGCTCAGGTCATGATCTCACAGTTCGTGAGTTTGAGCCCCGTGTCGGGCTCTGTGCTGACAGCTCAGAGCCTGAAGGCTGCTTCAGATTCTGTGTCTCCTTCTCTCTCTGCCCCACCCCTGCTCGTGCTCTGGCTCTGGCTCTCAAAAATAAATAAATGTAAAAAAAAAAAAAAAAAAAAAAGAATAAATGAGACATCAGTAATAAAAAAGAAAAGCTGAAGAGAGAATTTCAAAAGCAAAGAAATTATACAAGTGCAGCCTTGGAACTGTTTATTAAAAATCCTCCTGGGGGCGCCTGGGTGGCGCAGTCAGTTGAGCGTCCGACTTCAGCCAGGTCACGATCACGCGGTCCGTGAGTTCGAGCCCCGCGTCGGGCTCTGGGCTGATGGCTCAGAGCCTGGAGCCTGTTTCCGATTCTGTGTCTCCCTCTCTCTCTGCCCCTCCCCCGTTCATGCTCTGTCTCTCTCTGTCCCAAAAATAAATAAACATTGAAAAAAAAAAAAGTTATCATTTAAAAAAAATAATAAAAATAAAAAAAAATAAAAATCCTCCTGTGTTAGAACAGGTCAGTATTCCTTTGTGAGTGCAGATTCAGGAGCATTTTTACCTTTTTCAGGTCAGCCGAAAGTGGCGACGTGTCAACCGACAAGCAAGGCTCGATCTTGTTCCGGAGCACAGCAAACGGCTGCGGGGACCCCGACCGAAGCTTCTGCAGCTAAGACAGCGGCCCGTTAGATGCCCCACCCCCGGCACACGAGGTCAACCACTTTACGGGAAGGAGGGAGATGCCAGGGTCTGACTGCAATGTCAAAGCCTAGGTACATGTGCTTATCAAAACCCAAGATTAAAATTAAATTAAAATGAAAAAAGGAACAATTTGTCTAAAACAGTAACTCACTGGAGAATTTCTAAAGGGATGTTCTCAGGTAGAGTCCCCCACCTAAAGGGGTTTCTCTTCTAGTCTCAAATCCAGATGAGGAAGGAGAGGGATTTAAAGAGTAAACAGTTGGTTTTGATTTTTAATTTGGTTTAATTAATTGTTAACAGTTAAACAATTAAGTAAACAGTTAAGTAAACAGTTGGTTTAATTTTTTTTTAGGGTTGTAATACCTTCTGAAGATCAGAGATTCCATCAGTTCTCAAAGGATCAGGATTTAAAAACTGCAGTAATCTATAAAATAGTTAAAAGGACAATTTGAAGAAAAAAAGTTTTATTTATATTTATATTTCCTCAACTGACTTATTTATATTTGTTTATATTTATTATTTCCTCGACTGACTTATAATTTTAAATCTTCCTTGACGGAAGTAAAATGAAATATATAGTTGGCCCCAAGCAACCTGGGTTTGAACTGTGCACATCGTCTTCTACATGGACTATTTACAGTACATTAATGAGAATACATTTTCTCTGATGATTTTAACATTTTCTTTTCTCTAGCTTTACATTACTGTAAGAATACAGTATACCTACAAATAAATACGTGTTAACTGGCTATGTTATCAGTAAGGCTTCTGGTCAACAGTAGGCTATGTGCAGTTGAGTTCGGGGGAGTCAAAAGTTATACACAGACTTTGAACCGTGTGGCTGGTTGACACTCCTAACCCCGTGTCTGTTCAAGGGTCACTTGTATATCCCAAGGCGTAGCTGTGAAATTACTGCTTTATCCTGTTTTTCCCTGTTATTGTGATACGACGGCCAGAGAGGTCATGCCGGGACCGTGCTTGCCCCCGAACTCCGACCCCCAGACTACAGACAGTGTCGCCAATCCCAGGGGCACTTGTTCTGAACAAGGAGAAAGACTGCATGATCACTAGGTCACCTCCTGTTGCTGCTGCCTCCTCCCTTCTTTGCTGTGATCTTAAACCACTTTAAGTTTCCCTGGAACACGGAGGAACTGTGGGAATAACTGACAGGTCTAATCAATGAGTTCTAAGTAAAGGGCATTTAGCCCAAGAGAAGATACAACCCTCCAATACAAAAATAAAAGGCAACAGAGTATCTCAGGGTTAATTTATTAACTATAATTTAATGTAATCAAAGGAATGAGCAGCACGGATAATTCAAGGTCTCCTGTTCCAGGGAAAACCACCACGTGCGACCCACGGCTTGCAGGTATCAGGGTGGAGGGATGCCCATGGCTTTCGGGACATCAACACAGGGGCACCAACAGCCACCCCCACATCTGTGGGCCCCAGGGCAGCCTTTGGAGCCCCCGGGCCCGGAGCTGTGTGGGGCGCTCCTGCTGGGTGAGAGGGTGTTACGGGGCCCAAGGGTGGGCTCTGGGAGGCGGGCACAGTCAACACCCTCTCCCCAGGCATCCCAGGCCAATCAGTGGATACAGTGCGCCTGACCCACTTCTGAACGGTCATAAATTCCTTGTCACTCTGGTGGCTTCAGAGCAGCCAGTTACTTGGAGTATAAGGGTGTTTTCAGGCTGGGGTGGTGAGAAATCGTAAAAATGGGTAGGAAAACGTTTTGTGGAGTAAGTAAGTATAAAATGAAGTCACAACTCTATTATTAACTTGTTGGTGAATACTCTGTGAATCTGGCAAGACAAAAAACCCCACAAAAACTCAGTTCCATGCTGCAAAAGAGGGCAGGTGGAAGCCCTCTTTACCGCAGAGAAGTGGGAAGAAAGCAAACATTAATCCCTATAAAATCGACGGCCCCAAAGATCAACCGTATCTGATTTGTTTCTTAAAACAGTTTACTTCATCAAGAGGGCGAGGAAGGGGAGGCAAAAAAAAAAAAAAAAAAAAAAACCCTTCAAAGTTAGTTACACATGCAGACAGTGCATGTATATTTTCTAAGTGGGATCATAGGTTTGAATAATAAAATTATACGTAAATTCCTCCTGCTTATAATTGCATTACAATTACTTCGAAAAAAGTGCAGACCAAGGAAAAAACTCATACTTCACACAGCCATTCTTCTCATTGTGTTCTTTCTTCTCGGCCAACCTGAGTGGCTTCTTACTTGGCTTCTGACATAAAGTGCTAGAAACCAAAAAACATTCATTAGAATCTCTGAGCCCATTAACCCCAATCCTGAAAATGCCTTTCTTTTCGGGGAGAAAACTCACCAAGGAGCACTGAGGAGTGAGTTGCTCCACATACATAGATTTATTTCTGTGCGAACTGCTGCTTAGCCCTAAGCATCGTCTAAGGATGAAGGCCCCACTGGTGCACAGCCTGTGTCTCCACAGGCCAGGAACTCCACAGGAAGTACAGAATCACAGGGGAGAGAAGTCAAAACGTGCAAACCACCAAAATCATGGAGAGCTCTCTAGGCTTTTACCTTCCCATCTCCTGGCGCTGGCCCAAGGCTGGCCTGAGATGCGGGATTGCACAGTGGATGTCAACACCAAACACTGAGAGAAACCTTCTATTTCAAGCCAGAGAAGGAGCCATTCGCTAGACAGGGTAATCACGACTGATTTTTCTCTTGTCCCTTTTTCTCTCCCAGCCCTGTCCCAAGGCCGGTTCCAATCAGGCAGCTGCAGTGGCAGAGGCAGCACCCATACCCCAAACCCCGGGGGGGGGAAACCCCCTCCCACTTCCTCTAGAGGACCTGGGAAACAGGACCTGTAGTCCAAAGATGCAGGGGAAAACTTCATCTTTTTCCTCTCCTGTTTCTGCTGCTGTTTTGCCCCATAAGTGGCCTTAAACACACAGAACTGCATGGCCATTTCTCCACGAAAAGCAATCTACCTGGACAGAGGCCCGGGGACAGGGCCTCTAGAGCATCTAGAAAATGGTGAATGTGAGGAAAATCCCGGAAAAAAGAGAGAGTGTACCAGAGGGAGGGCATTCCCCATTTCTATTTATGACCCAAGACGAGCTGGGCTTGCCCCAAGTTGAGCATATTCAGAACAGATGGAAAACAGAGTAGCAGTCACCACCCACAGAAACTGAGACAGAATCTGTGGCCTGAACAAAGGGAGTTGCTGACTTCCTGCTAAAATAAACAACAAAAACAACAAGGTCAACATTCTCCAGAGAATTTAAAAAGAAATCAGTCTCACACTATAATATTCAAAATATCCAGAACAGAGTACACAATACACAAAGAATCAGGAAAACCAGATCAATTGTCAAGGGAAAAGATTATCAGTAGGTATGACCCCCAAGATGGCTCAGAAATGGGAATTGTCATATACTATTATAACCATGGTCCATGAGAAGGAGGGGTGACACTCCTAAGTGGAACGATAAAAGTTATCAGCAAAGACTTTAAAAAATATATTTAAAAAAGGCAGCGGGGGGGGGGTGCCTGGGTGGCTCAGTCAGTTAACCATCTGACTTTGGCTCAGGTCATGATCTCACTGTCTATGAGTTCGAGCCCCGTGTCGGACTCTGTGCTGACAGCTCCGAGCCTGGAGCCTGCTTCGGATTCTGTGTCTCCCTCTCTCTCTGCCCCTCCCCTGCTCGCATTCTGTCTCTGTCTCTCTCAAAAATAAATAAGCATTATTAAAATCTTTTTAAGTTCTCAGCAAAGAAATATAAACTATAAAAAAAATTTCAAATGAAAATTTTAGAACTGAAAAATATATCAAATTTAAAAGTTCACCAGATGGTGAAATTCAGCAGGATGGAGATAAAACAAGACTGAATTAAGTTAAAGATAGATCAGAAGAATTATTAATCTGAAGAACAGCAAGAAAAAAAGGTTGAAAAAAAATGAGCAGAGTCTCAGGGACCTTTTGGACAGTATCAAAAAGTGTGACATTTGTCTCATCAGGGTCTCAAAAGGAGAGGAGAAAGAGACGGGTGGATGCAGAAAAACTATCTGTGGAATAGCAGCCGCACACGCTCCAAATCTGATGAAAGACAGAAACTTACAAATGAAAAACCGTAATGAGCCCCGAACATGAGAAACAGGAGGGAAACTACACCCATGCACATCATAATTAAATTGCTCAAACCAGAAACAGAGAAAATCTCAAAAGCAGTCAAAGGAAAAAGACGTGTTGCAAACAGAGGAACAACGAAAAAGGTGACAGGAGGATTTGCAACGGGAACGATGCGGCAGAGAGTACAGCAGTATCTTTAAAATACGGGGGGGGGGGGGGGGGGGGGATTTGTCAGCCTAGAATCTATACCTAGCAAAAATATTTTTTCAAAACCAAAGCTGAAATAATTTTTCCAGACATACAAATGCTGAGAACAATTCATTATCAGCAGACTCACAATACAAGATAATAGTGAAGGAAGTCCTTCAGGGAAAAGGCAAATGATGCCAGATGGAAATCTGGATCCACACAAAGAGTGAAAAGCACTGATAGTAACTACAAAGGTAAATCAAAACTTCCAGGGCCAGTCTTTATTGAAATTGGCTCCTTTCCTATCATCAATCTTACAGAACACTGTGTAAGACAGTATTACACTTATGTATCTACCCAATTACACTGAATTTTCAAATCATACCTTGCTGCCGGTGTATCTGGCTCAGCGTATATGGTTATTCCCCTCTTCGTTGGCCAGTACGCTGAAGATTCAGCACACTGTAAAAAAAAGAATATGTATGCAAGCAAGATATATATTCTTTTTTTTTAAAACAATTTTTTAATTTTTTTTTTAACGTTTATTTATTTTTGAGACAGAGAGAGACAGAGCATGAACGGGGGAGGGTCAGAGAGAGAGGGACACACAGCATCCGAAACAGGCTCCAGGCTCTGAGCTGTCAGCACGGAGCCCGATGCAGGGCTCGAACTCACAGACTGTGAGATCATGACCTGAGCCGAAGTCGGACGCTCAACCGACTGAGCCACCCAGGCGCCCCAAGATATATATTCTTAAGGAACCAAAATTCCATGGGAACTACTCTCATAACAACCATCCCAGATAATTTTCAGGCAACACAGACAGAGAGACAAAGAACTGGAAAACTGGGGGGATTATGCCATTGCTATAACCACTAGATTAAAGTGTCCAAGTAGCAAGCAGCTGGCACTTCAGATACTCAGTATTTCAAATGTCCTGTAATTATTTCATTTGTCTTCTCAAAGGAACTGGAAGGACGGGTTAGACTTACTTAACTATTAGAATGTCCTGTAATCTCAGGTTTTCACACCCTTGCTAAATGAGCATAAACACCCAATTCTGTACAGAAGCCACGAGGCCAGGAACAAGAAGGAAGCTGAAGTTATCTTGTTCTTTAGAAACAGAGCAAATTCACAAACCGTATTTTTTCCTGAAAAAAATCACTATCATAGCCAAGGATTTCTTACTAGAAAATATATTTTTGGTTCCTAGATTTCAAAGGAGACTATTCTAAAATTAACATTATATGAACTTTGTATCTAATGAATATTTAAAAACACAACCTTATTTATATCTTTCAAAGAGATGCGCTGTTGTTTCATTTCAGATTTTTTTTTAGGTGAACCTCTCAATGAATCCATATTACATTTTACACTTTTATCTGCAAAATAAAAAGTGATAAAAGAGCTTAGAAAATACTATTAATAGAAAATAGGACACAAAGGAGAATTTTTACCATACTATTACAAAATCTTAATACATGAAATTATTATAGAATAGGGTTTTACACTGAACCTTGAGGATATTAAATTTTTAAAATCTTGTTTCAACCCTTATCACATAAAAAAAAAGTTTAAATAATTCTTCTACTGGCTTACTAACAATTGAACATAATTTACTTTCCCCACTTGGTGGACTATATTTTTCGAAGAGGGCCACAACATGTCCCCCAACACATGTGCTCTTCTTAAGAGTGTGACACTAATACCTGTCCCACTGACAGATGGGCTCTGTATTCCCTTCTCATGAGCCTGGGGGGTGGGGAGCTGTAAACGACACAGAAGTGGTGTTATGAGACTTCTAAAGCTAGACGGCGAAAATGCCACATACTAATGACCAGTTCTCCTAGATGCTCACTTTTTTTTTTTAATATGAAATTTATTGTCAAGTTGGTTTCCATATAACACCCAGTGCTCATCCTAACAGGTGCCCTCCTCAAAACCCATCACCCACCCTCCCCTCCCTCCCACCCCCATCAACCCTCAGTTTGTTCTCAGTTTTTAAGAGTCTCTTATATTTCGGCTCCCTCCCTCTCTAGCCTTTTTTTTTCCTTCCCCTCCCCCACGGTCTTCTGTTAAGTTTCTCAGGATCCACATAATAATGAAAACATATACTATCTGTCTTTCTCTGTATGACTTATTTCACTTAGCGTAACACTCTCCAGTTCTATCCACGTTGCTACAAAAGGGCATATTTCATTCTTTCTCATTGCCACGTAGTACTCCATTGTGTAATATAAACCACAATTTCTTTATCCATTCATCACTTGATGGACCTTTAGGCTCTTTCCATAATTTGGCTACTGTTGAAAGTGCTGCTATAAACATTGGGGTACAAGTGCCCCTATGCATCAGCACTCCTGTATCCCTTGGGTAAATTCCGAACAGTGCTATTGCTGGGTTATAGGGTAGGTCTATTTTTAATTTTTTGAGGAAGCTCCACACTGTTTTCCAGAGCAGCTGCACCAGTTTGCATTCCCACCAACAGTGCAAGAGGGTTCCCGTTTCTCCACATCCTCGCCAGCATCTATAGTCTCCTGATTTGTTCATTTTAGCCACTCTGACTGGCGTGAGGCGGTATGTGAGTGTGGTTTTGATTTGTATTTCCCTGATGAGGAGCGACATTGAGCATCTTTTCACGTGCTTGTTGGCCATCTGGATGTCTTCTTTAGAGAAGTGTCTATTCACGTTTCCTGCCCATTTCTTCACTGGATTGTTTTTTGGGTGTGGAGTTTGGTGAGCTCTTTATAGATTTTGGATACTAGCCTTTTGTCTGATATGTCATTTGCAAATATCTTTTCCCATTCCATTGGTTGCCTTTTAGTTTTGTTGATTGTTTCCTTTGCAGTGCAGAAGCTTTTTATCTTCATGAGGTCCCAATAGTTCATTTTTGCTTTTAATTCCCTTGCCTTTGGGGATGTGTCAAGTAAAAAATTGCTGCAGCTGAAGTCAGAGAAGTTTTTTCCTGCTTTCTCCCCTAGGGCTTTGATGGTTTCCTGTCTCACATTCAAGTCCTTTATCCATTTTGAGTTTGTTTTTGTGAATGGTGTAAGAAAGTGGTCTAGTTTCATCCTTCTACATGTTGCTGTCCAGTTCTCCCAGCACCATTTGTTAAAGAGACTGTCTTTTTTCCGTTGGATATTCTTTCCTGCTTTGTCAAAGATTAGTTGGCCATACTTTTGTGGTCTAGTTCTGGGGTTTCTATTCTATTCCATTGGTCTATGTGTCTGTTTTTGTGCCAATACCATGCTGTCTTGATGATTACAGCTTTGTAGTAGAGGCTAAAGTCTGGGATTGTGATGCCTCCCGCTTTGGTCTTCTTCTTCAAAATTACTTTGGCTATTCAGGGTCTTTTGTGGTTCCATACAAATTTTAGGATTGCTTGTTCTAGCTTCGAGAAGAATGCTGGTTCAATTTTTATTGGGATTGCACTGAATGTGTAGATAGCTTTGGGTAGTATTGACATTTTAACATTTATTCTTCCAATCCATGAGCACGGCATGTTTTTCCATTTCTTTATATCTTCTTCAATTTCCTTCATAAGCTTTCTATAGTTTTCAGCATACAGATCTTTTACATCTTTGGTGAGGCTTACTCCTAGGTATCTTATGCTTCTTGGTGCAACTGTGAATGGGATCAGTTTCTTGATTTGTCTCTCACTTCATTATTAGTGTATAAGAATGCAACTGATTTCTGTACATTGATTTTGTATGCTGAGATTTTGCTGAATTCATGTATGAGTTCTAGCAGACTTTTGGTGGAGTCTATCGGATTTTCCATGTATATCATGTCATCTGCAAAAAGTGAAAGCTTAACTTCATCTTTGCCAATTTTGATGCCTTTGATTTCCTTTTGTTGTCTGATCGCTGATGCTAGAACTTCCAACACTATGTTAAACAACAGTGGTGAGAGTGGGCATCCCTGTCGTGTTCCTGATCTCAGGGAAAAAGCTCTCAGTTTTTCCCCATTGAGGATGATGTTAGCTGTGGGCTTTTCATAAATGGCTTTTATGATGTTTAAGTACGTTCCTTCTATCCCGACTTTCTCGAGGGTTTTTATTAAGAAAGGATGTGAATTTTGTCAAATGCTTTTTCTGCACCGACTGACAGGATCATATGGTTCTTATCTTTTCTTTTATTAATGTGATGTATCACGTTGATTGATTTGCAAATGTTGAACCAGCCCTGCAGCCCAGGAATGAATCCCACTTGATCATGGTGAATAATTCTTTTTATATGCTGTTGAATTCGATTTGCTAGTATCTTACTGAGAATTTTTGCATCCATATTCATCAGGGATATATATTGGCCTGTAGTTCTCTTTTTTTGCTGGGTCTCTGTCTGGTTTAGGAATCAAAGTAATGCTGGTTTCACAGAATGAATCTGGAAGTTTTCCTTCCCTTTCTATTTTTTGGAACAGCTTGAGAAGGATAGGTATTATCTCTGCTTTAAATGTCTGGTAGAATTCCCCTTGGAAGCCTTCTGGTCCTGGACTCTTATTTGTGGGAGATTTTTGGTAACTGATTCAATTTCTTCGCTGGTTATGGGTCTGTTCAAGTTTTCTATTTCTTCCTGTTTGAGTTTTGGAAGTGTGTGGGTGCTCAGGAATTTGTCCATTTCTTCCAGGTCGTCCAGTTTGTTGGCATATAGTTTTTCATAGTATTCCCTGATAATTGCTGGTTATTTCTGAGGGATTGATTGTAATAATTCCATTTTCATTCATGATTTTATCTATTTGGGTCATCTCCCTTTTCGTTTTGAGAAACCTGGCTAGAGGTTTAACCACTTTGTTTATTTTTTCAAAAAACCAACTCTTGGTTTCGTTGATCTGCTCTACAGTTTTTTTAGATTCTATATTGTTTATTTCTGCTCTGATCTTTATTATTTCTCTTCTTCTGCTGGGTTTGGGGTGTCTTTGGTATTCTGCTTCTATTTCTTTTAGGTGTGCTGTTAGATTTTGTATTTGGGATTTTTCTTGTTTCTTGAGATAGGCCTGGATTGCAAGGTAATTTCCTCTCAGGACTGCCTTCGCTGCATCCCAAAGTGTTTGGATTCTTGTATTTTCATTTTCATTTGTTTCCACATATTTTTTCATTTCTTCTCTAATTGCCTGGTTGCCCTGTTCATTCTTTAGTAGGGTGTTCTTTAACCTCCATGCTTTTGGAGGTTTTCCAGACTTTTTCCTGTGGTTCATTTCAAGCTTCATAGCATTGTGGTTTAAAAGTGTGCACGGTATGATCTCAATTCTTTTATACTTACGAAGGGCTGTTTTGTGACCCAGTATGTGATCTATCTGGGAGAATGTTCCACGTGCACTCGAGAAAAAAGTATATTCTGTTGCTTAAATATATCTGTCAAGTCCATCTGATCCAATGTATCATTCAGGGCCCGTCTAGATGATCTATCCATTACTCTAAGTGGAGTATTAAAATTCCCTGCAATTACCACATTCTTATCAGTAAGATTGCTTATGTTTGTGATTGTTTTATATATTTGGGGGCTCCTGTATTCGGCACATAGACATTTATAATTGTTAGCTCTTCCTGATGGATAGACCCTGTGATTATTATATAATGCCCTTCTTCCTCTCTTGTTACAGCCTTTAATTTAAAATCTAGTTTGTCTGATATAAGTATGGCTACTCCAGCTTTCTTCTGACTTCCAGTAGCATGATGATAGTTCTCCATCCCCTCACTTTCAATCTGAAGGTGTCCTCAGGTCTAAAATGAGTCTCTTGTAGACAGCAAATAAATAGGTCTTGTTTTTTTATCCATTCTGATACCCTATGTCTTTTGGTTGGAGCATTTAGTCCATTTACATTCAGTGTTATTACAGAAAGATACGGGTTTAGAGTCATTGTGATGTCTGTAGGTTTCATGCTTGTAGTGATGTCTCTGGTACTTTGTGGTCTTTGCAACATCTCACTCACAGAATCCCCCTTAGGATCTCTTGTAGGGCTAGTTTAGTGGTGATGTATTTGTTTGTTTGGGAAGACCTTTATCTCTCCTTCTATTCTGAATGACAGACTTGCTGGATAAAGGATTCTCGGTTGCATATTTTTTCTGCTCATCACATTGAAGATTTCCTGCCATTCCTTTCTGGCCTGCCAAGTTTCAGTAGATAGGTCTGTCACTAGTCTTATCGGTCTCCCTTTATATGTTTATCCTTAGCTGCTTTCAGAATTTTCTCTTTATCCTTGTATTTTGCCAGTTTCACTACGGTATGTCATGCAGAAGATCGATTCAAATTATGTCTGAAGGGAGTTCTCTGTGCCTCTTGGATTTCAATGCCTTTTTCCTTCCCCAGATCAGGGAAGTTCTCAGCTATGATTTGTTCAAGTACACCTTCAGCCCCATTCTCTCTCTCTTCCTCTTCTGGAATTCCTATTATACGGATATTGTTGAGTTTGATTGCATCACTTAGTTCTCTAATTTTCCCCTCATACTCCTGGATTTTTTTATCTCTCTTTTTCTCAGTTTCCTCTTTTTCCATAATTTTATCTTCTAATTCACCTAGTCTCTCCTCTGCCTCTTCAATCCCAGCTGTGGTCACCTCCATTTTACCTTGCACCTCATTTATAGCATTTTTTAGCTCCTCATGACTATTTCTTAGTCCCTTGATCTCTGTAGCAATAGATTCTCTGCTGTCCTGTATACTTTTTTCAAGCCCAGCGATTAATTTTATGACTGTTATTCTAAATTCTGGTTCTGTTATATTGCTTAAATCGTTTTTGATCAATTCGTTAGCTGTCGCTACTTCCTGGAGTTCCTTTTGAGGAGAATTCTTCCGTTTCATCACTTTCGATAGTCCCTGGGGTGGCGCGGAACTGCAGGGCACATATATAAAATACACATATAAAATACAGACGTAAACATACGTAGGCACATGTACACATATTCCTCAGCTCTGTCCATGGAAGGGCCTGGGCACAGTAGTACCCCAACAGAAAAGAACACCCCTAGCTCCCAGATCTTGGTTTCAAAATGCCACTCTCCATGAAAAAAAGCCAGGGCAACTTGGAGAAATGGTGGATTCCACGGTTTCGAATAGGAATCGACACTACTATGAATTAATGAATAAAAAGGAATGATATACTTATGCTTCATGATAGCTGCCTACAAAGTATTTACAACGTGAAGAGTAGCTTTCAGTGGAGGAGCCTGGCAGACGCTACCTTAATTAAGCAATCAAAGGATACAATTCATCAGTCATGGGACAAATCAAAGTTTTGTGTCACCTGGTAAGATGGGATAAGCTGAACACAGCATCCTCTTTTGAGGTATCCCTGCCACAGGTGCATCAGCTGAATCTTATGACAAAAACACCCACTACAATTGAGAGACAGTCTACAAAACGACTGGTCTATAGTCTTCAAAGGTGTCAAGGTCATGAAAGTCAAGCGAAGACTTGAGAAACTATTCCAGGCTAAACGAGAAGGAGACGTAATCGACCAAGCACAATAAGGAATGGCGAGCCACACCCTCTGCCATAAAGAAATGGCGGGACGAGGGGCGCCTGGGTGGCGCAGTCGGTTAAGCGTCCGACTTCAGCCAGGTCACGATCTCGCGGTCCGTGAGTTCGAGCCCCGCGTCGGGCTCTGGGCTGATGGCTCAGAGCCTGGAGCCTGTTTCCGATTCTGTGTCTCCCTCTCTCTCTGCCCCTTCCCCGTTCATGCTCTGTCTCTCTCTGTCCCAAAAATAAATAAATGTTGAAAAAAAAAAATTAAAAAAAAAAAAAAAAAAGAAATGGCGGGACGAGTGGCCAAACCTGAATGGTGCCTGAGGCTTACATGATCACGATGTGTCAATGTTAATTTTCTGATTTTTCTGGCTGTATTGTGAATATCTTTGAGAATACCTTTGTTTCTAGGAAAAACACACTCAAGTACTGGGGAGCGATCCAGTCAGCAACTTAATTCTCATGTGCTTTTGAAAGAGACTTCTCTGTCAAGCTCTCTAACTTTTCTGTAAGTCTGTGATTATCCTAAAATAAAAATCTCACTGAGAAAATGGATGTAAGCCCCATGAAAACAGAGACCTGTTTCCTTCCCTGAGTCCCTAGAATAGTCCTGACACCTAAGTGGTAATGACCATCTGATGAATAAATACACATGGATCAGGGGTGTGAGCTAGTCTGTCACCGAAGTCAAGACAGTCTGTCTAGAACTGATAAGCCTAGAAATAGTAAATTAATCATAACTGTTTCAAAATTTGGAGATAACTGCCAAAATAAATAGCTAAGGGGTAAGATAAAGGCTTGCCTCTAATGAATGGCCTAGGGTGAGGAGAGGTTGGAAAGAGAAAATTACTTTCCACTACTCCTGTACTATTTGACTGTTTAAGCAAGTATTAACAAAGTATTGTACTTTCATTTAAAAAATGTAAGGCAACTTCAAGGAGAAGTACCAAAAATTAATTAAAATACAATTGAGGGACGTCTGGGTGGTTCAGTTGGTTAAACTTCTGACTTTGGCTCAGGTCATGATCTCATGGTTCATGAGTTCGAGCCCTGTGTTATGCTCTGCGCTGAGAGCTCAGAGCCTCAAGCCTGCTTCAGATTCTGTCTCCCTCTCTCTCTGCCTCTCCCCTGCTCATACTCTCTCTCAAATAAACAAACAAACAAACAAACTTAAAAAAAAATACAGTTGAAATACCACCTCACTATGATCACAGGGAAAAGGAAATCTTTGCTTGGACAAGTAATATCTAATAATTTTATTTTTCACAGGACAACCAGTGACATCTCACATTAGCATTTCTTTAGTTTACCATCAATCTTTTCCTTTTCAAAGACATGCATAGTCCATTACAACACTGACTACAATAAGGAAAAAATGGGAAACTGTTATTGTCCGGCAATCCGGGGCTACTTAAAACAACAATGATCTATCCATATGACGGAAAGCTGTGCAGTGATTAAGCATAATGTCAAATGCCTGGTATTTTCCTACTCTGGTAGAAATGGGCACATATTTTTACTTCCATTTGTATTTCTTCCATCAGTAAAAGGGGCTCCTTTCAGCAGGAATTCTCATCTGGGACCCCAGCAGGAAGCACATCACAACACGAGGTTGGGGGCCACGTGTGCCCGAGTCTGCCACAGGCCAGGCCCTGGGCCACATACGCTCTGTATGGGAGTAATGGATGGGAACCGTGCCTCTCCATGACACATAGTGGGGAGGGACACTGATAACCCTCTCACGTCACAGCTCATACCTTTAACCCACATGATCCTGGACACATCTGACCTAGAAAGAAGTTCACCCATATGTTAACCAAAACAGTACACAGAAGTTATGTGTAGTAGAATCCCATTTCTGTAAGATAAAAATGGTATACACAATCTCACAACTGGACACTCTGGAAAGAAAGACTCTGGAAACTCCTTAGTAAGTGGCTATTAAAGATGGCATGTTTTTAAAACTCTGCATATCTGTATTTCTCTATGATAAGCAGCATTACTGAAGTAATTAAAAATAACGCTAAATGTAGGGAATCACTTCATTGGCCACAGCTTTAACTTAGTTGAGGTTTACAATGTACGTGCATGAAACAACACTCCCATAGGTATACATGTGCCTGACGTAAGAGGGAGTAAGTGGTGGAGGCGTTGCCACAGGGGGTGAGCCAAGAACCAAAGAAGCTGGCAGATTCCGCTCTTGTCCAACATTTCCAACCCATTATGTACCTTGGAGACAGGGAATTAAAGACCGGGTATTTTCACCCTCACAAATGCCACTCATTTTTAGGTGAGCTGCTGCTTAAAAATTGCTCATAAACCCATATGTATACTCAGAGAACAAATAATAATCACTGGTGTGGGGCTGGGCTTGAAAAAATCAGTTTCACGCATAATGCCTCTTATACATGCTCTTTACATTACAATAAAATCCTCTAAGTAGGGACTGCACGGCAAATGATCTCTGCCAGCTTCTACATCACACACGGGTTCCAAGAAATTAAGAGAAAGAGAGAAAATTACCATAGCCCTTCTACACAACCCTTAATACTCTTTAGATAGCTGAGTGTTCTTTTACGCTGCCTATGAAATGCCACAAGCAAGTAAACTTACCCAGGATCACAGCAGTTGGCCCAAGGTCACCAACAACACCCTTGGGCCATGGATGCTGAAGAGACTGAGCCAGAAAAGTTAAACCATGTGAATCTGATGGAAAGAACACAATTCAGGATTAAAGCATGAAATAAACCCAAACTACAAATGCAAATTCACTGGCCTACTATTTCAGCTCTCGCTACTGCTGGAAGGTCAGGGGGGACCTAACTAGGGGCAGGAAAGCAGAGTGAAGGAGCTAAGGAAAACGGAATTGAGAGAGAAACATTTAAAATTATTTCCACTGTCCATCACAGACTCTTCTCAGATTTCCCTGCTAATAAATAGCTCTTTTAAAATGTGTCTAAAATGGGGCGCCTGGGTGGCTCAGTACGTTAAGCATCCGACTTCGGCTCAGGTCATGATCTCACAGCTCGTGGGTTTGAGCCCTGCATCAGGCTCTGTGCTGACAGCTCAGAGCCTGGAACCTGTTTCAGATTCTGTGTCTCCTTCTCTCTCTGCCCCTCCCCTGCTCGCGCTTTGTCTAAGATAAACATAAAAAAAAAATTAAAAGTGTCTAAAATGGCAGGCATATGACCTTGTTTTAATAATATCTTTAAATTATCAATTTATGGACTTCTGAAAATGTACTTCCATGTTAATAAGAAATGGAGAACAGTTTTCTCCTGGTCTCATAAAAACAAACATCCTGTTGATAGGACCTCAAAACGTGCCACAAAATCACTAGGATTAAAGTTAAAATATTAAATTCAGAGTCCGAGTCTCTGCCTCCGTATAGGGAAAGTATGCACAGCTTACATCAGTTCAGTAAGATTCATACAAATAAGACAATTAAAAAAAAAAAAAAAAACCCGTATCGATGAGGATGCACTCACTTTCCATTCCCTGAGAATCTTTTCCTTGCAAAAACATTGGCCAAAGAGTAAGTGCTGGATTGAGTTTACTGGAAAAGGATGCAGACTTTCTATTCAATCGTGGTTTCTCTACAGAATGAAGGTTTTTATTCTCCTTGGGTGATATGTAACGAGCAAAGTTCTTCGCAACCAGATCATCATTAACACAGACCTGCACAATTTTGGATGTTTCATGAATGAGACAAATAGAGTCAAGTAAGTGACTGTTCAGAAAATATCCCCAACTTGACCCCAAATTTCAACCTCCAGAAAAAATTATTTTATAGGACATAATTTGATAGAAACCAATTTCTTGACTTTTGCCCTGGTGATGATGAACTAGGTATTTCTGACCAGCCCACCTGATAAGGAAAACAGTAAGAATCTGCACAAAATATAAGAAGTATCTTCTTGAAAGCACTGGAGAGCTAACATGACTTTGCCAAGCAGAGATCTGGGGGGCTGGCAAGACAAAGCACAAATCATCAAAGGAAAAACTGACAGGGGCGCCTGGGTGGCTCAGTTAGTCATGATCTCACGGTCCGTGGGAGCCCGGCTCTGTGCTGACAGTGTGGAGCCTGCTCGGGATTCTGTCTCTGCCCATCCCATGCTTGTGCACACAGATACGCACACGTTCTCTCTGTCTAAAAATAAAGAAACTTTAAAATAAACTTTAAGAAGGAGAAACTGATAAGTAAGACTTTATCAAAATTTAAATTTTCTGCTTCTCAAAAGATACTGTTAACAGCTAAAGAGCAGGGGCGCCTGGGCGGCTCAGTCGGTTAAGTGTCCGACTCTTAATTGCGGCTCAGGTCATGATCTCATGGTTCCTGGGATCAGGCCCCCTGCATCGGGCTCTGTGCTGACAGCCTGGAGCCTGCTTGAGATTCTCTCTCTCCCTCTTTCTCTGCCCCTTCCCCACTCATGCTCTCGTAAATAAATAAACAAACAAACAAACAAAATTTTTAAAAAAGAGAGATGAGCAATCTACAGATAGGGAGAAAATTTTTTTTTTAACGTTTACTTACTATTGAGAGAAAAAGAGCACAAGCAAGGGAGGGACAGAGAGAGGGAGACACCGAGTCTGAAGCAGGTTCCAGGCTCTAAGCTGTCAGCCCAGAGCCCAACGTGGGGCTTGAACTCATGAACTGTGAGATCATGACCTGAACCGAAGTTGGAAGCTCAACTGACTGAGCCACCCAGGCACCCCAAGGAAATATTTTTAAAATTTTCTATCTGGATGGACATGTATCCAGAATATATAAAGAACTCTCAAAACTTAGTAAAAAGATGACAAATAACCCATTTTAAAAATGGGTAAAACACAATGGAATATTACTCAGCCATAAAAAAAGGATGAGATTTTTTGCTATTCGCAACACCACAGATGGACCTAGAGGGTATTATGCTAAGTGAAATAAGCCAGAAGACGAACACTGTATGATTTCACTTATGTGTCGAATGTAAAAAGCAACAATAAACAAACAGCAGAAACAGAACCATAAATACAGAGACCTGACGGTTGCCAGAGGAGATGGGGGAAGGGGAAGGTACAACATGGGTGAAGGGGAGTAGGAGATACAGGCTTCCCGTTATGGAATGAAACAGTCACAAGGAAAAAGGTTCACAGGGAATATAGTCAATGGTATTGTAATAGTGTTGCATGTGACAAATGGGAGCCACACTTGCGGTGAGCATAGCATGGTACAGGCTCATTAAATCACTATGTTGTACATCTCAGACTGACGTAATGTTATGTATCAAATATATTTCCATTTAAAAAGTCGTCAAAAATGGGCAAAATACCCAAATACTTCATCAAAGAAGATACACATGGATTGCAACAGCATATGAAAAGATATGTAACATCATGAGTCGTTAGGGAAAATGCACAGTTAAACCACAATGAGATACCACCACACGCCCATCAAAGTGGCCAGACAAGTGTTGGAGAGGAAGTGGAGGAACCAGCGTCACATGTTGTTCACGGAATTGTAAAATAGTTGATCCCTTTGGAAAACAACAGGCCATCTCTTAATACCTACACTACCACCCAGAAATTTGACTCCCACGTATTTATTTTCCCAAGAGAAATGAATGCATGGGTTCACAGGAAGAACTGTACGTGAATAGTCATAGCAGTTTTTTTTTTTTTTAACAGTCCCCAACGGTTCCCAAATTCAAATGTCCACCAAGAAGTGAACAGATAAACACACTGTAATATATCCAGACAACGGCAGAGTATTTGACAATAAAAGGGATAAGGTGGACATACGCTAAAATCATTCTGCTGAGTAAAAGAAGCCAGGTAAAAAAGAAAACACCCTGTGCTTCCTTAGAGAGCCGGAAAAGGGATGGTGGGTCCTGTTTTTCTTTTCCTGACAATTACGACCTCATGTACCCACTGTGAGCTCTCTCTGCTAGTAAGCGTGCCTTCTGCACTCCCCGCCCTTGAAGTAAGAACAACTTATCGTCTGCACACAACCACACAGAAGAAAAGAGACCTACTGGAAAAGCAAAAAGAAAGAAGTCGGTAAAGAACTTGTTCAAAGATGTTTTACAAGACTCGTCCAAGAGCCAACATTTTGTTACTTTTACCAAAGTGAAAAATAAGCAGTGAAATGTAAAAATAAGCAATGTGAAATTGACAAGGATGTGGGGGAAACTCAAAATGCACCACCAAGAGTAATAAGGGAACCTTACTGCAATGAATAACATCATCACCAGGAAGAGGGCTGGGCAAGAAAACAGCCCACCTAAGTAACTTTGGAATAGCCGAAACAGTGTTTCGGCTGCACCTGTAAGGCTAAAAACAAACTTCTTTTTCATAGGAATGTGGGTGAGCAATTCCAGAATTACTCCATGCGAATACTAGCATTAATCAAACAAGTATGTGGTAGCTAACAAGAGGCTTCCCCGCTGTTGGGAACAGGTGTCACGATAAGGAATGGGGAGGGCCAGAAAGAAACCTGCGATGCCGGACTGGAATGAGAGACGCGGAGTTGTGTGTGCATGGACGAGCGAGCGCACGTGCACATACTTCCTAACTGTCTGCAGAGACGGCCTACAATCACCGGCCCCCGGGAGCCACAGAGCACACCTTGTGCCCTGGTCTTGCTATCTGAATACCATTCTTGTGCAAGAAGCAGCTGATTCCAGAGCTGGGCTGGAAGGTGACAAAATTGGCCTAGAGCACCTCATGGTACCAAAATGTAGAAAGTTTTCAACAATGACGGGGTACACTGAAAGGACATGTAAGCCACTTTGAAGAAGCTAATGGCCAAATCGGTGACAATCTGAGCAAGAAAATAAGGACAGCAATAGATTATATCCACTAGAGTAAAACAAACAGCCAAGAGTCCATACTAAGATAAATTACTGAATCAATTTAATAGGTGGGGGGAGAAGGGCCAGTTCTTCTTTACGCAATTCCAATTAAAGAATGTAGAAGGCCTGGGGTGCCCGTGTGGCTCAGTCGGTTAAGTGTCCCGCTTCAGCTCAGGCCACGATCTTGAGGTCCGGGAGTTTGAGCCCCGCATTGGGCTCCGTGCTGAAAGCTCAGAGCCTGGAGCCTGCTTCGGATTCTGTGCTGCCCTCTCTCTCTCTGCCCCTGCCCCAATCGTGCTCTGTCTCTGTCTCTCAAAAATGAATAAATGTTAAATTTTTTTCAAAATGTAGAAGGCCTGACGCAAAAGGGGCAAGCGCCACGGGAATAAGCACTGCAGGGAAGAATCATTGAGGCGTATCTGCACAGCCCCAGGATATCTCCCCGTAAGATACTTCACAATCTGAAAAGGAAAAAGCAGTAACTGCACAGGGCACACCCGGCGGACACCACCTTAACCAGGTGATGGAGGTGAGCCCGACCGTCAACATCAGAAACCCCCTGCGAGGATGCAGACAAGGGCACGAAGGTCACTTCTGTAACATTCTTGCCCCAAATGTACCACCTCAGTCTAATCACATCAGGCAAACCCAACTTGAGCAACATTCTACAAAATAACTGGACAACACTCCAGAAGTGTCAAGGTCTTAGAAGATGAGGAAAGACCGAGGAACTACCACCGACAGGAGGAGACTAAGGAGACAGCATGAGATCCCGGATCAGGTCCTAGAGCACAGAAAGCAATTTCGTGGGAAAATGGGAAAAACTCAAACTAGGTCCATGGACTTGCCGAAACAGCATTTTAGGGGCAGCTGGGTGGCTCCAGTCAGTTAAGCATTTGACCCTCGATTTGAGCTTACGTCACGATCTCACGGTTCGTGGGTTTCAAGCCCTGTGTCAGCCTCTGGGCTTCTAGTGCCAAGTATCCTTACAATTCTCTCTCCTCTCTCTCTGCCCCTCGCCCCCACTCGGCACGTGCATTTGCACTCTGTCTCAAAATAAAAATGTTTTAAATGTTTATTTATTTTTGAGAAAGACCGAACACGAGCGGGAGAGGGGCAGAGAGAAAGGAAGACACAGAATCGGAAGCAGGCTCCAGCCTCTGAGCTGTCAGCACAGAGCCCAACACGGGGCTTGAACTCACCAACTGTGAGATCATGACCTGAGCTGAAGTTGGACACCTAACCGACTGAGACACCCAGGCGCCCCGAAAATAAAATAAATCCACAGTTAAGATGCCTCCTGTTGCTCCATCTTTTTGCCCTGTGCCACCCTCCATAAGGGGGGCAGCCACCCTAATGGTAATGGCTGATAACGGGGGTAGGGAGTTCACGTTATGCCCACCTCCTCCCTACTTAGATTATCTCAATTTTCTAGGATGAGCACATATTACACATAGTGAGAAAATTATGGGTAGAAAAAAAGCAACGAACTCAAAGCCATACAAATTTGTGTATTTATAAAAACTACGTCCTGGGGGGCACATGGGTGGCTCAGTCAGTTAAGCATCCGATTCTTGATTTTGGCTCAGATCTCACGGTTCGTGAAATGGAGCCCCAAGCTGGTCTCTGTGCTGAGAGCGGGGAGCCTGATGCAGGGCTTGCGCTCATGAGCCACGTGATCATAACCTGAGCCGAAGTCAGACGCTCAACAGACTGAGCCACCCAGGCACCCCAACTTTTTTATTTTCTTGAAGTTTATTTATTTATTTTGAGAGAGAGCAAGAGCGTGCATGCGTGTGGGGGGAGGGGCAGAGGCAGAAGAAGAGAGAGACTTCCAAGCAGGCTCCACGCTGGGCACGGTGCCTGATGTGGGGCCCCATCCCATGACCTGAGATCATGACCTGAGCCGAGATCAAGTTGGACACTTAACCAACTGGACCACCCCGGGGCCCCTAGGTGTGAATGACATTCTTTTCCTTAGTGTTTACTCTTTATTAAAATAAAACGTTTAGGTAACGACAAAACATTCTTCAAATGCAATTCTTTCACTTACTTTCTCATTTTTTATGGTTACGTAAAGGTAGACCTCAAAAGTATCTTCTTCCACGGCGCACAATTTGGCTTCCACCTGGGTAGTTGCTAAACAGCATGAATGAACAAACGTAAAAGAGCTGATATTAAAAGTGTACTTGGAACAATCGCATTCCACCTATCAATCTGTGCTCACCACTTAGCATCACCCAGAGCCACCAGGGCTGCCGGCTTCCCCCCCAGGGGCGGTGGGTGGGCGGAGACCAAGGCTCTCCCCGCGTGGAATCAGCCATGCTTCCCCTGCCTGCGAACACCCTGAGCAGCTCTCGGCCCTCTTCCCTTCCGGTGCCTCCCAAATCCACTTCCCGCTCAGTCTCCCGCCTGAGTCACTCCCCACTGCCGACGCCCCGGCAAACAGAGCTCCCGGCGCCTCTCTGAGACCCAAGAAGCCACGCTGCAGTTCCAGGCTTGGGCACCTTCAGGCCCCACGCGAAGTCCGTCACAAACGCGTTTCATTTCACAACTGTCACCGTCATTTCCGGGTGAGGAGACCGGGCTCAGAGAAGGCTGCAGGGCAGGATGCAATCCCAGGAGCTCTGCTCCCTCCACACCTGTATCTCCTAGTGTCCACCCCCCCCCCCATGGGCTCGCAAGGGCCCAAACTCCACAGCCGGAGACCTTCCCAACCTCTCCTGTCTCCCAGGCCCCAGCACCTGGCTCTCCCTTTGCCCAGACAGTGGGGCGGCACAGGGGAGGGGCCGGGACCCCAGCAGGCACCAGGCAGCAGCCCAGGCATTTCACCCCCACTTTTCCTCAGAAGAGCTCTGGGAGGCAGGCATAGGCATTTGGCTCTTGACTGCCAGGAGTCAGGACAGACGTCACACGAGACTGTACTTTACGGTCAACAATATAAAGAGAGCACGCTGTATAGCTTCTCTGAGACTGCCTATGCATCTTAAATAGGCAACAATGATCATTACACATCACTGAACAAAGAGAGGCTTTCCATCAACTGCAGGTTTAGTGAAATGCACGGACATTTATTTTGTAGTGCACAGCTTCCACGCAAACCAAGGGGCAGGACTATTGTTGGGGAAGGGTCCCTCACCCGAACAGCCCTTTTCTCATTCTCCATGACTGACATCCACACCCACTCCCAAAATTTCAGGGGTGCAGAGTCACTGTGACACAGGGTGGACGGAGTTCCAGGTAACAGATGAACACACACATCTCAAACCCCCTCACCAACGGAAAGATAAACCCCCTGAGTGTCAGTTCAAAGCAGGCTGCGGTGATGATGCACCTGCCTTACCTTTCAGGATGTTCTGAAAGTACTGAATAGCTGCACTGTCCCACTTCTTGGCAGGTCTGGAACAGGAAACAGATGCCACCTTATCAAACACAAATCTGAGGCTAGGACACCAACATCATTTTGTAAGCCACAAGCTGGACGTTTCTGACACTGCGTGGTGAACATATGACACGGATGCTGGGGAGCTCGGCCCGGGCTCTGGCTTTGGGGGTGACCATCCCAGCCACGCCTTGCAGGGGGCCCTCCTGCCACTGCCACCTGCACCCAGTGCAGAACCTCACAGAGAACAGACCCATCTTGGGCTTCCAGAGTGGCCGGTGCATCGCCTTCCCAACACCAGTGTCCCCAGTGACCTGGGACATATCTGTCTCCCCAGCCAGAACGCGAGCTCCCTGGGGCAGGGACGCCGCGTGTGCAGCACTCCACATGTGACTGGTTAGACCAATATGGTAAGAGCGGCTGGGGGAAAGCTGGCCATCGGTGCCTCACAGCCTCTGTCTCCCGCTTTCTACCTATCACCTTGCCCTTTCCTGTGCTTGCTTTGGAAAGAAAACCTAAGAAGAGCTGTAGGTGGTGGAAGACAAGGAGAAACCAGTATTTGGAAGCAAGGAACAAAAATAATGGAAGTAAAGGTAGAGTGACCAGTTTTCTGTCTCCGCTGGTTTGATTCCCCAGAGATGCCACCACCACGCTCCAGGGGCTGTTTTAAGGATCAAATGAGGTAACACACAAAGCACCCAGCCCCATGCCCGGGCTAAGATGTTGTTTTTACTAAAATAGATATTAAGCACATTACTTCAAGAAAATCACAAAGGGTTTCTAAAAGGAGGCAAAAAAAAAAATTTAAGACAGTGGTTCTAAAACCTTGCTACACACAAAAAATTACCTAGTAAGTTTTTAAGAATGAAAGAAAATGGCCCAAAAGAAAAATCGATCTAGGCTTTCACAGGTAAGCCAATCATACAGTCTGTCTCTTTCTCTCACGCAAAAAATAACCACATGAAGAAATACCCAACTTTATAAGTTGGAAAAATACAAATTAAAAACAAAATACCATTTTCACCCAGGAAACAAGCAAAAATTTAAAAAGCCTGGTGATAATTAACGTTGTACAGGAAAAGAGCACTCTATACCCCAGTGACGCGAGTATAAATTGCTAGGCCTCCTGGAGGTCCATGTGACAAAATCTACAGAAACCGTAAAACACATATCGTCACAGACGTTCTAGGTGAAGTGCAAACACAAAAGTACCACGTGTGCCTGCATGGAGGGTGTGTCCAAGGCTGGGAAAGCTCCCTGAGCACCGCAGTGCTGGGAAGGTGGTGACCAGACGGGGAAGAACGAGATACAGTCTGCCTCTGAGGGACAGCTGGGAGTGGACAGACCCGCACCAAAGTCAGCCCTGGAGGGGAAGGAGCTCGCTGCTCTGGAAGTGGGACCGGGAGGAGGCAGGGGCTGCTGCTGCCTGTGGGACCCACTCTCCCACAGTCTCTGAGGCCAGAGCAGTGTGGGCTGGCCGCAGGGAGTCTGGCGGGGCATCGGCAGGGACAAGATGGCTCAGCATCTATAGTGCAGCTTCTGAGGCCAGCCACAGGGCGATGCACTCACCCTCTCAAGGAAACTGTAGGTGCTGGGGATGCAGGGAGTGGGAATGGAGGGTCTCCACAGATCCCATGAAAGCATCCACAAGAAGAGTGGCTTCCAAGTTCAGAGAACATGATGCAACATCACCAGGACGTGTAAGTTAAGCTGGAACTGTGCTGTGCTGGGCCTTACACTTTTTCTTCCCACAATGCCACAGTCCAGGGTGGGGGGGTACCAGGTGGAAGGGCAGGGCTGCCTCAGGACCTCAGGTAGCACTTGGTCCAGACAGCAGAGACCGCAGCCATATCCCTGCCACAGAACTGCCCAGTGCAGGGACCCATCCTGCACAAATATTGGCAATGCGGCCCAACACTAGGAAAACGAGGCAGAGGCGGGGGGTGGGGTGGGGTGGGGTGGGTGATATGTGCACACGTACTGCCTGCGTGTACACATCTCCATACCCCTATGTTGCATACGCACGTATCCGCATTCTCACAGCAATGTTCAGCGCACAGTGCTCCAGGAACACTCTAGCTGGCTCTCAAGACGGGAGTGGATACGTACAGCAAACAGCCAGTTATGTTCACCACAGAAAGGCCAACAGTAGAAGGTAGTATGTTGTATTAGCAAAGAGCTTCAGCACACATTCTTAGGTTAAATTTGCAAATAAGGCAGTATGTTCTATTTTCATGAAAGGCTCCGCGCAAATGAACACATAGGAAGTGCTGAATGAGCTCTGCAAATTCAGAGCCTAGACAGGTTGCAGCGGCCTGGGTGGAGAGAGGGGCTGGAGAAAAATACAATGGGCAGTTTTTTTTTTTTAAATACTCCATGAGCCTATACTTGGCAGTGTTTCTCTTCACACTTAATTTCCTACTTTTTGTAACTTAAAAAAAAAATCACAGAGCCCAGAGCTCAGGCTCGCCTATAAGCCCCTCAACTGCAGCCTCTGGAGACGCCCAGGGAATTTGGCCGCACGGCCAGGTGCCAGGTTCCACACATACCAACTCAGAAGATGCCTCCTGAGGAACAAGAAGCCTCTAGAATCACTGAGCGCTACTCAAGGGGAAGAGACGCATTGTAACATCATCCACTTGATTTCGTGACTTTTACCCACGATTCAGCATCTGTTACAGGAGGTACTTACACAATTTCAGCGCTATCTTCGCAGAAGTCAATGTGTAACGTAACAGGTTTCGTGCAGTACAGTCTGAATTTTTTCGCTCGGTAGGGAAGCTGCATAAAAGTTTCTACTGCAACTCGGATGCTTAAGAGCAAAACAGAAACAGTTCCATTACAAAGAAAACTTACATATAAAGGATTTCTTTAAAGTACACCAATGCAATTAACATACCTAAAATACACAAAAACCAATTCTTTGTTTCTAATAGAGCCCCCAACAGCAGGAAGTGACTGGCAGACATCTGCTCAAGTCAGGGGGAGGGAACTGGTTCTCAAGGTGGGGGTAAAGCACAGATACGTGACTAGCGTGTAGGTGGATATTCAGTGTATCTGTCGTTAAAACTTCATGGTGTGGGGGCGGGAGGTACCAGAAAAATTATGTCTAACATGCCTCCTCACACTAGGAAATAATGCACAACCTGTGAAATCAATTCAACTTAAGATTTTTAAACATTAATTTCAACAGACAACCAGGATTATCTTAAAGTTTCTGTAAATGAGCAGAAACTCATTGGGTTTTCTGAGGTGTTTTTATAATTAATGTTCATCAATGCTGCACAAAAGAGGGACTCAGATTTGATGAACACGTTGTTCAGCAGTTTCATTTCCATTCTTCAGGCAAACGACAGGCCACGTGCATCACCATTTCGACAGAAGCAGGTTCTCAATGCCCTGTATGGGCAGCCTCACCACGTCTTGTCTCAACTGTTCACAAAAAGGTGGCTGTCCTAACTGCCCCTCCAGGTCTCCCTGTGCTCTGTTTAATCACAGGGCTCTCTTGCCCGAAAAAAGCAAAACTGAAAACTCCAAACACTAAAAATATTTCCAAAGAATTCAACACAACACTTAATTTTGATTACTTATAAAGGTGCGGAATCACAAGCTAGAAAGGCATCTTTTTCTTAAATGTCTGCCAATTCCCAATGTCCGGCAAGTCCTTTAGCCATGAAACTCTTCTGCTCAAGATAAACGTCTCACTGCAACTAAAGTCTTTTGGAAGAAGGGTCCTCAAGTTAATTATCAAACCAATATCCTCTTACTCGGAGGCAGGAAACTATAAAAAAAAAAAATTGCCACAAAGCCTCCTTGTTGATAGTGTTTTCTAACGAACTTAGTGGGTGGTCCTAGAGTCAATAAGGGCTCCTTCTCAACTGTTTCCCCACCTAATGTGACCGATGGTCACGCCCCCGCTCTGCTAAGTAAAATGACCAGGAATACTCAGACAGGTGCTCTAATCCCCTGCAACCAGAGGCCGCACCACCACAGGCCCCCTCTGTGGGGACAAGATGACTCTCCGCCTCCCTGAGGACCCACCCCATCACCTGACCACACTGAGAGGGGAGGCCAGGAAGGAAGGTGGAACAAGGGCCCAGCTACCTGATGAATCCTCACTCTGCCCACTTGCTCTTACAGTGACTGCATGTAGGACTGGAACCTGCAAGCCTTCCCTAGGGAAGCTAAAAAAAAATCCCAGTTTTGTGACCGGTATCCCCTTACTTTGACACTCTCCTTTAAAACTAATAGTGGTCTCCTTAAAAAGCGTTAAGGCAAAATAAATACGTAGGTACTTTTTTGAGAGAGAGAGGGCGCAAGTGAGCAAGGAGCAGAGAGAGACAGAGAGAAGCGGGACTCGAACACATGAACCACAAGATCATGACCCGAGCTGAAGCCAGATGCTTAAAGACTGAACCACCCAGGGGCCCATACGTACTTTTTAGATTTCACTGGGATGTACTTGGCAAAGTCCACCAGGAAGCACTCCGCCAGGTGATGGTCCGCCAAAGACACCAGTGACTTAATGACAGCCCTGCACCAGCACTTCAGTTCCTGGCAGTAAACCACACACACCTGCGAAGTAACCACTGCAGTGTGAAGACCTCGAGCGACGGAAGGGTACTCCCGCACTATCGCCACCTACACCTTCCCTCACAGGAGGAAGGCATGTGCGGAGGCGGGGGATGCCCACGCTAACGGCTGCTGGGCGGGGAACAAGAACACAGGACACCCGAGTCCTTTTTCCTTGCTTCTCTTAACTACGTTTTGATGCCTTCACCGAGGACAATTTTTTGAAAGGAAAGTGCATCGCTTTGCCTCCTCAAATCGGAAACAAAGCTTACAAATAATTGTCAATGACACGGCTACGCCCCTGTGACACAGCGCCCCAGGCTCATCTTCCCCATCCTGCTTCCTGGGGCTTTTCCTGCTCTCCAACTTTGGTTCACTCTGTCACAACTGAACGTTGGCTCCAGGACGATGCGGACGTCTGTTTTCTGTACTGTCAGGTTTCCAGCACCCAGAACGGTGCCTGCCATGCGTTAAGTCTTCAAAAACCACTTAAACGCCTGCAGCCTGTTTTTAGGGAAACCGCCCTGCAGGAGTGATAGCCCCCTGGCACCCCGAACGTCCCACAGGACTGCCGGGCCAGAGCAGACTTGACTGCAACCCAGACAGGCAAACCAGATGCTGAGCACAGGCTCACAAAGGGCGCAACAGGGAAGACGTGATTGCTGCCCTCGGGACCTGAAGCTGGACACTAGGTGCAGCCATGTTGCAAGGGCTGGGTTCCCGGGAGCCTCACAGAATTCCAAAGTCAAAAGACTCCAGAGAAATCTTGCAAAAGGACGGAGAATATTTCTGTTTAACGCTGAGTTCAAAGCAACTTGTAGGAATGGTGGGAACACTTAACAGTTCACACAGCCGGTCGGCTTTGAACTGGTGACTTACAGGGCTTCCGCTAGCCCAAAGTGGGGTAACTTAAGCATCAAGAACAGAGATTACTACTGATGAATACGTTAAAAGCCAAGAGTTCAATACAGTACTTAAAAAATGAAAAGAAGGAGGGAAAAACAACATAAACCTCCGGACACCGCTGTAGACAACTGGGCACATCACGAGGTGGAACACTGGTAAGGGAAAGAATCAAGCAACTTTTCTACCTATCCAGTGCGATTGGTACTATTTCCGGGTAGCCAAACCATCTTAATAGGGGAGGGAAAGTTCTCTGCAGATGAATTCGGACTCATGAATACAGAAGGAATGTGAAAATGACCTTTTTGCAAGCTTAACTAGAAGGATGGATTCGGGCCGTGCTGGTCACTGCACGGTGCTGCCACTCAAGGAAGAGCTGAGGGCAGCCCCCCACCCCGAGGTGGGGGCTCAGGCTGTCACCATCTGAATCTGCTGGTCTTCACCCAAAGTGATATTCGTTCCAAATTTAACACAGGATGAAGCTCTCAGCCCCAATCATTCTGAGGGGGGTCATAGGGAGTGACCCTAAATCCAATCAAAGCTTTATCTTTAACTAACAGTCCACATGAAACAGAGGGGATAGAGGGAAAGTTCACCACCACCACAAACAAGGAGGCACTTGGGCAATCCAAAATGTGGAATATTTTAAAAGGGCAATTGACTGGGTTTTGTTCCTTCAACAAGTCGATGGTATGGAGAAAAATAATAAATGTTATTACTGATTTCTTTGGAAGTGGGAAGGAATTCACATTATTTCTAATAATCTTCTCTTGTCATACTATTAGAAAAATTCAAACTCTCCTGAAACATGACTGACGTGTAGAGAGAATCAGACAATGGGCCTGGGAGCCAAAGTGGCAAGAAAGGAAGGAGGGGCCATGACATCAAGTAAGGAAAATAAACAGGCGTGAGTTGGTCAAAGTCATGAGCAACAAAAGGGAGTCATAGGCCCTAGACTGGAAACCCCATGCCCTCTTGCCTGAGGCCCCCACACCTGTGATGGAACTGGAATAACCCTCCAGTTCCCCGCCCCAGGAGGACCACCCAAAGCCTCAATTTTCGATGACATTTCATCTCCTGATGCCTCACATGAACCTTCTACAGCGTCTGCTTTCCAGGACCAGCCTGAATCCTGTGCAGCCAGAAGAACCTAACACAAGGCAACCATAATAAGCAATTAAAGTACTCTGAAAGCTTTTTATCGCCAAAACAGCAGACATTTCAAGTAGTATTTCAAGACTCAGTGCTTAAAGCAAATTGAGATACATACCTGCCCCTCTTCCAACATTAACGGCTTTATTTCTATATCTTGACACATGCTATTATAGAAGTCATTCATGGCACTATTTAGTTTTTGATAATCAACTTCATGATCTAAAAAGGGACTACATCCTTTTATAATAACCCAGAAGCATCCCGGATCTTCAATCTGTAAAAATTTTAAAAAACAAAACAATGCATGATTTAAAAGTAGAACCATAAAATAATAAACCTTAGAGGCATGATAACTGTTATGAACTTAACTGATCTACCAAATTCTTGATGAGTACCTCTGTCTTAAATAGTCACAGCAAAGGTAAAAGATAAAAGACAAAAAAGATATAGATCAACTCATCACACTGTATACCTCAAACTTACACAATGTTATACGTCAATTATATTTCAATAAAGCTGGAAAAAAAGGTAGAAGATGCAAAGATATAATTCTAAAACACATAAAAAAGAAAAATAAAAAAACACATAACCAATAATATGTAATTTTTAATTATGTGCGTCAAAAAGTAAACTGAGATCAAAGCCCTCGAACTCCTATATTTAAGTATTTGTAATAAAATACAAAAGCAAGGTCCCAAATAATGTTCTCAATATTGCCTTTTGTAAGAAAGAGAAGGAAATATGAATACACGTATATTCTGCTCATATTAAAAGGAAGACAACAGATAAACCAGAACGAACACAAGTTATTACCTACAGGAAGCCAGCTTGTTATGTATCAGTGTTCTTGAAAACTAGGATTTTCATTGTTAGAGAGAAGACACAAATGTAAATGAAAAGTTAACTTTGAATTGAAAGTATCAATAGGAACCCATGACTTTTTAAATGCACTTATTTCCTAAGTCTGCCTACTGAAAGGGCCTAAAAGCAATGCCATCCCAAGACTTTGGATCCTAGGTAGCAGGTGGCAGAAGTACCGGTGTTCACTTTAAGTATTCTCTTTTTCTAAATGTTTGACTATTTTAATAGGAAATAGTTGGGAAAAAGAACAGCGGGCCATTCTGGCTCCCGTTCACGGCAGACTAATTTCCATGGACTTACCCCCATGTAAGCAACAATGATAAGCCCTGGGAAAAGAAACACAAAATAACAATTTGAAGGCCCTGAACAGACTAGAAACAGAGGGACCGGATGCTTGCAAAGCGGGGAGCCTTGGGTGGGTCTGGGTACAGCTTTCCAGCCCAGACTGAGGGGCTGCCAACACGGGCAGAAAGACACAGTGTGTGGCTTGAGGAACCAGAGAAGGGAGTTTGCCGCTACGGGAGTAGCTGTTAAGTTTAGGGAGAAATTCTGAAAGAGCCACGCTGGGCAGAGCCAAGTCCTTGGCAAGCCTGCATCGCCCAGCTAAGACCCCTGCAGTCCAGAGAAAAGCTATCATTACAGGGTGGACAGAAGCACTACACAGTTTTAGCTGCCGCCCGTGAGAACTGCAAACTCTCGCATGCGCATGCGACAGCCCCGGACCTCTGCACCTGGAGGCCGCGTCCCGAAGATGACCCCAGCCCCTCTACTACGCCTGGCCTGGGGAAGGAAGCTCAAGGCTGCCAGGAGAACTCACTGTCTGTTCCGGCCAGCTTCTCAGAGCCCCTCGGCCTCCCTTTCTGTGAGCATTCCCTAAAAGAGGGCTTTCAGGTGCCAGCGCTTCCTGTCCCCTTGAGATGTGCGTGCGTCTCCCACTACTCAGGAGTCTCTCTCGAGGACCCGAAAGCCATTCCTGCGACATGGTATCACCCGGGAGGCAGGGACAGAAGCCTCCTTTCTTGGCTAGCAGCCACGCTGGCCTACTCACAGGACGCTGACCAGCCCTGTTGGTTTTCACCAGAGCCCCTCCCCTCCTCTTCCTCTGCCTTCCTTTACCATGCTCGGCCACCTCTGCCCTTCCGAACTCCTTCGCTGCCAGCAGCCAAGGCTTTAACTACTGTCGGCCTTTGTTTGTCCCTGGCACCCATCACAGGAAAACAGTCTGCGGCACCAGTCCTGCCAAATTAAAGAGGCTTAGGATGCACCGCAGGCCCTCCACAGAAACCCCAGGTGCCAGGCCTGAGAATACAAGACCACGCTACCGGGCAAAGGAAATGGGCCCTACCAGCTTGCCCCGGGCCAACAGGTGCTTGAAAAGCGTAAACCAAGCCTCCCAGAGGCCAGATGTAGCAAGTGACTAAGGCACAGGTCAGCACTCTTTGCCATAACCACAATATCCAGGGTAGCAATTACTAGACATGTAAAGACATGAACAGGTGGTTATGTGGCCAAGGAAAATAACAGTAAGAAGAAAGTGAACCCAAGGTTGCCCAGGTGTTGACATGAACTGGCAAGGACTTAAAAGCAGCTGTTATAAATATGCAGAACAACTTAAGGATAAGCGGTTATACTGAGTTTGTTTTCCCAAGAGGAGAATCTCGTGTAAAAAAATGGAAACTTTAAAGTTTTACCCTTTGGAAAAGGTGAATTCCAGAACTAAAAAGTAAAACCTACAAAAAAAAAAAAAAAGTACTAGTGGTATATGGTCTCAACAACTATTCAACATCGTATAAGATAAAAAGGTTTCAGGAAGATTGGAAATGAAAAAAGAAAACGGTCTCTATTCACAAACGAGAACATCTACATAGAAAATCCTAAGGAATCTACCAAAAATAATGTCAGAACTAGTTAAGTGGCTATACCAAGGTTCCAGGGTACAAGGTCAAACATTGAATTCAACTGTATGTACATCATACTCCAGCAATGAAAACTGGAAATTTAACTTAAAGAAAAATAGTGCTATTTTCAACAGCACCAAGAGACAGGAATTACTTAGAAATGAATCTAACAAAATAACTACAAAACGTGTGTGGTGAAAGTTATACAAACTAATGAACTAGATCAAGGAAGACCTCTAATGCAGATATGCGGTGTTCACGGATTGTTAAAATGTCGATTTTCCCCTCGATGATCTATAAATACAACTCCATTCCATCAGGAATTGAGAAATTGATGAACTTACTATGAAATTCTTATTGGAAAGGCAAAGGAACTAGAATGGCCCAAATAATTCTGGAAAATACCAACAGTGTTGGAAAACTCGTAACATCCGATTTCCAGACTTACCATAAAGCTACAGTCATCAGAAAAGTGTGACACTGGAGAAAGCACAGACACAGCAACAGAACAAATACACTCACACATATATGATCAAATAATTTTCAATAATGGCACGAAAGCAATTTGCTGGAGAAAGGATAGTTTTCTAACAAATGATACTGGAACAATTAGTTATCCATATGCACAAAAACGAACTTTGATCCATTCTTCATATCAGATACAAAAATGAGCTCAGATGGATCATATATCTACATGTAAAATATAAAACTATAAAGTTTCTCAAAGAACACATGGGGGAGGGGCACCTGGGTGGTTCAATCGGTTAAGCGTCCAACTCTTGGTTTCAGCTCAGGTCATGATCTCGAGTTTCGTAGGCTTCAGCCCTGCACCAGGCTCCGCGCTGACAATATGGAGCCTGCTTGGGATTCTCTGTCTCCCTCTCTCTCTGCCCCTCCCGTGCCCTCTGTCTCTCTCAAAATGAATAAACTTAAAAAAAACTTGGGGGGGGGGGTGGTGCCTGGGTGGCTCAGTCGGTTAAGTGTCCAACTTCAGCTCAGGTCATGATCTCATGGTCTTGAGTTTGAGCCCCACACTGGGCTCTGGGCTGACAGCTCAGAGCCTGGAGCCTGCTTCAGATTCTGTGTCTCCCTCTCTCTGCTCCTCCCCGGCTCACGTTCTGCCTCTCTCTCTTCCAAAAATAAACATTAAAAAAAATTTTTTTTTTATTTAAAAGAATACATGGGGGAAATTTTGTGAATCTTTGTTAGACAAAGATTTCTTAGATGTAACACCAAAAGTATAATTTGTATGAACCAAAATTGATAAATTGGACTTAATCCAAATTAAAAACTAATGTTTTAGAATTTTTTTTTAACATTTATTCATTTTTTGAGAGACAGAGAAAGACTGAGCATAAGCAGGGAGGGGCAGAGAGACACACAGAATCTGAAGCAGGCTAGCTCTGAGCTGTCAGCACAAAGCCCGACGTGGGGCTCAAACTCATGAGCAGTGAGATCGCGATCTGAGCTGAAGTCGGACACTCAACCGACTAAGCCACCCAGGCGCCCCACTAATGCTTTTTTTAAGCTTTTTATTTATTTATTTTGAGAGAAAGAGAGGGTACACAAGCAAGGAAGGGGCAGAGAGAGACAGACAGACAGACAGAGACCCAAGCCAGCTCCTCCCTGTCAGCACAGAGCCCAACACAAGGCTCAATCTCACGAACTGTGAGATCACGTCCTGAGCCAAAATCAAGAGTTGGAAACTGAACCAAGCCCCCCAGGGGCCCCCATAACTTCTGTTCTTTGAAAGATATTGTTTAAGACAAAGAAAAGCCATAAAATGGGAGAAAATATTTGCAAATCACATCCAAAAAAGAACTTCATCCACCATATATAAACTCTAAAACTCAGTAAGAAAACAACGTTAGAAAAATGGACAGATATGAACAGACACTTGACCCAAATAGATGGAAGGATGGCAAACAAGCACCTGAAAAGACGATTAACATACCATTTGTCATTAGAAAATGCACGTTAAAACCACAAAAAGATATCACTACACACTAAACATTACCAGAATGGCTGAAATTTATAAATAAAACTGACCATCTCACATGCTAGTGAGGATGCAGAGCAACTAGAACTCTTTTTTTTTTTTTTCCAAGATTTTATTAAGTAATTTCTACATCCAACGTGGGGCTCGAACTCACAAACCCAAGATCAAGAGTCCCATGATCCACCAACTGAGCCAGCCAGATGCCACACAACTAGAAATCTTGTATGTTGCTCATGGGAATGTAAGATGGTCCAGTTACTGTAGAAAATTTTCTCATGAAGTTAAACAGACAAGTAATCCCAGCCTATTTGCCCATGAAATGAAACCTGTGTTCACACAAAAAGTTACATGTAAAGGTTACACCAGCTTTATTTATAATCTCCCCAAACTGGAAACAACTCAAGCAGCACCTTCAACTGGTGATGATACAAATTGTTGCATATCCATACAATGGACAACTAACTCAGCAGTAAAAAGGTTAGACATTATGATTCATGCAACAACCCAGGGCAGGTCTCAAAGGCATTAGACTAAGTCAGAGAAGCCAGTCTCAGAGGCTACATCCTACTGCATGATTCCATGTGCACGTTTCCATTTTTACAACATTCTGGAAAAGGTGAAACAGGGAAGAAAAAGATCAGTGGCTGCAAAGGATTAGGAGTTCGGCAAAGAAATGACTACAAAGGAACATAAGGTAATGGGGGGTCGGGGGACTGCTGTCCATTGTGATTGTAGCAATTACAGGACTGTCTGCATTTTTCAAAATGCCACCGAATTCTAACTAGACTTCAAAATAAAACTTGAAAAAAAAATGTCACGACTTCTACAGGAAAAATAATGTATTTTACTACATCTAAAATCATACCTCAATTTCAAATAGTTTATGGGTGGGGCGCCTGGGTGGCTCAGTCGGTTGAGTGTCCGACTTCAGCTCAGGACATGATCTCGAGGTCTGTGGGTTCAAGCCCTGCGTCGGGCTCGTGTGGGGCTCTGTGCTGACAGCTCAAAGCTTGGAGCCTGCTTTCCATTCTGTCTCCCTCTCTCTCTGCCCCTCCCCCGCTCATGCTCTGTCTCTGTGTCAAAAATGAATAAACGTTTAAAAAAAATTTTTTTAAATAGTTTATGGGTTTAAAAAAGATGTGAAGCAAGTATGGCAAAATGTTAAAAGATTTGAGAAAGCTCAGTGGTGGATGTCCAGGTGTTTGTGACTTTTTTTTAATACTTCTTTGTATGTCCGGAATATTCCCTAATAAAAAGTTAGACTTTTATTTATTTTTTTTTAATTTTTTTTTTCCAACGTTTATTTATTTTTGGGACAGAGAGAGACAGAGCATGAACGGGGGAGGGGCAGAGAGAGAGGGAGACACAGAATCGGAAACAGGCTCCAGGCTCTGAGCCATCAGCCCAGAGCCTGACGCAGGGCTCGAACTCACAGACCGTGAGATCGTGACCTGGCTGAAGTCGGACGCCTAACCGACTGCGCCACCCAGGCACCCCAAAAGTTAGACTTTTAAACTACTTTTCACCACAAGTAATGATTTTAAGTTTCTTGTCCTCTGATGTAAGATCAGCTCTACAGTATTTTTTACTAAAAATGCCCAAACAGAATCCTGAGGAAACAGACAAATCCGAATTGAAAGATATTTTACAAAGAAACTGCCCTTATTCTTCCTAAGTTTCAAGGACATCAAAGACACGAAAAAGCCAGGGAACTGACCTCAATGAGGCTAAGTTAAGACCATGACAATTAAACGCAATGAAGAATTTTTGATTGGATCCTAAAACAGAGAAAACAAATTCTAGAAGACATTATTGGGACAACTGGAGAAATCTGAACATTGACTGTATTTTATAGTATCATATCAATATTACACTTCTCCAGTGAAATAATAAAATCATGATTACGTAAGAGAAGCTCTTTGTTCATAGAAAACATACGTGTAAGTATTCAGAGTTCTCAACTAATTCTCAAATGGTTCAGCAAAAAAGAAAAGTTTTATATATACATATTTATTTTTTTAGTATTTATTTTTGAGAAAGAGAGAGAGTGGGAGAGGGGCAGAGTGAGGAGGAGACACAGAATCCAAAGCAGGCTCCAGACTCTGAACTGTCAGCACAGAGCCCAACTCGGGGCTTGAACCCACGAACTGCGAGATCATGACCTGAGCCAAAGCCAGACACTTAACCGACTGAGCCACCCAGGCGCCCCTATACAAACATATTTACAAAGAAATATACAAATGCAATAAAATGTTATTAGTTATTGAGTCCAGGTGTAGGGCATATGGTTATTCTCAACATAGTTTTTGTAACTTATTTTTATACTTGAAAATCTTCAAAAGATCACCTTCAGGAAATGTGCTTGGAAAAAAATTAAGGCAGGGCACCTAGATGGCTCAATCTGTTAAGCGTCCAACTTCGGCTCAGGTCATCATCTCACGGTTCATGGGTTCGAGCCCATGTCCGGCTCTGGGCTGACAGCTCAGAGCCTGGAGCCCGTTTCAGATTCTGTGTCTCCCTCTGTCTGCCCCTCCGCTGCTTGCACTCTGTCTCTCGCATTGTCTCAAAAATAAATAAACATTAAAAAAAAAAAAATTATAAACTCCTCCCTCCAAGTAACCTTGTGAACACGCCATGACTTCACAGTCTCCTGTATCTCCAGCCAGCAGTCACCTGAAATAGGAAATTGCAGCTGTCTGCAGGCCCGACCTCCCTTCAGCCCCTGCTCGGAAAACTGAGGATCGGAGCCCCGGGACGCACGCGTGGGGAAGGGGCCGCCAGAGTCCCGCGGCGCGAGCGGAACGGGTTTCCGCGTGGAGGGGTGGTTGCCACGAGGGGGCCCCAAGGTGGGGATCCGGCGGAAAGGACCCGTGTGGGTCGAGGGAACCGGCTGAGGGTCCACGTGGGAGAAGGGGTTACGGTCCGTCCCTCCCCCTAAGGTTCCAGATTTGGCAAATACAGGACGCCCAGTAAAATCCGAATTCCGGACAAACAACTTTTTGCTCGGTGTCCCTAACAACGCAAGGGCACACTTGAACCGAAATCCCGTGCTGTGTATCTGCAATCAGGGGTCCGGGATGCCATCCGGCAAGCCCACCCGAGGGTCCAAAGCCCCTGGCGGCCAGCCGAGCGGCCCCTCCGCGTGGAGAGAAAGGAAGGCCGGCCGGCAGGGGCTGGGCGCTCGCTCACCTTCAGCACCAGCACCTCGAGCATCTTCCCCGCGCCGCTGGCCGCCGGGGGACCGGCCCTGGGGAGACAAGCACCGTCGCGGCCGCGCCCTTTCCCGGATCTTCCCGTCACCACTCACAAGGAGGGCACGTTGGGGGCAAAACCCGAGGTAGGGCCAGCCTCCGCCCTCCGTGGGGAACACGGCCCGGCAGGCCCGTGCGCAGCGCACCACCTGAGACGCTCCGCGCCCTCCCAGCCCACGCCGCCACGGGCGCGCTCCGTCCTCCGACACCGCGCCCCGGATCCCCGGCCGCGCAAGCCTCGAGGCTTCCAGAAAGCCGCGCTGCGCCAACGGCCGGGACAACGGACGGCCGCCAGGCGCACGGCCCACAGAGCGGCGGGGCGGGGCGGGGCTGGGCCGCAGGGAAGAGTCGCGCAGGGGGCGCTCCGCGGGCCGGGCCCCTGGTCACGTGGTTCACCCCTCCCCACCCCGGCGTCCCACCCATCCCGAATCAGTTCGTGATTGTCTACCTGGAGGTGCCCCTGGACCCGCCTCCACCTCTAGGCCTTGAGGGTGAGGAAGAGGCTCGGCCCGTCACTGATGGAGAGGGGAGAGGGGGGGAGGACGTAGGGGGAGGGGGAGGGCACTCCTGGCAACATCCCCTCCCCAGATCCCCTTCCCCCACTCCACCTCCTGCTTCGGGTTCCAGCTTTTCTCCCACCTGGCCCTTAGCTGGCAGGGCTCCCCCAGACAGTCTCGCTGGCCATTCTAGTCACCACCAAAGGCTGCAAACTGCAGCCTCCTCTGGCCGGGTTCTCTTCCCCGCCCCCCACGTGTATTTGTTGTTAAGGCACCAAAGGGTTCTGTAAATTTTAAACACCTGGAGGCCTTGGTTTTCTCACCTGAAAATTGAGACTCAAAAGTAGATGAGGTCACACTATGTGAAATAAAGGGACACCCAAGAAGTACTCAGGGAGGATTGTTTATTACTATCTCAGGAATCCCTCTCTAACACTTCAATAAGCCAATAAACAAGAAGCAAAAAGAAGACCTTGAAAATCAAAGGAGCCACAGCTAAAATACGTAAACAAAAATTTAAAATGCCAGGCCTATGTGGTTTTACAGGTAAATTCTTTAATATCTTGATTGTGAAGAAACAAATTTTAAGCGGTATCAAAAAGCATTAATTTCCTAGTAAGGGGAACCAACAAGATGGCAAAAAAATTGCACCAGTTTAGAGAGAGCGTGGCAATTGTGGGGCTGTGTTTTGGGGAAACAGAATGCTCACAAAAGCGTCCGGTTTTAAAAGTTTGTTAAATTTCACAAGGTCAAACAAGTTCATCTGCTGAAAGTGGCAGGCAGGAGAGGTGGAGAGTCAGGAGAAAGACACAGCTGCAAAGTGCATGAAGTTCAGCTGTTGCTGAACTGGGCTAACCAGGCCTCACCCGGAGTGGAGATAACGGGCAAGACCAGTTCCCTTGAAAGCTCCAGGCTTTGTCGAAAAGAGGTGTGAAGGCACAGTTCCCAACCCCCAAAGATACAGAGTACAGCTTTTTCCCAGTTCTTAGTGGGGAGTCAACTTTTTTTTTTTTTTTTTTTTTTTCGGACTAGAAGCCATGCTACCACACAGTATTTCCCAAACTTTTTCACAACACAGCTTACAGAAAATGGAAGTATTTGTCCATCACACTGGGACCAAGAGTCAAGATTGGTCTCATTGCCAATGAGAGCTCACTGCCCTGGGGCTGAGCCACCTGGTTCCCTTGAGGCTGAAGGGAATCAGTATCTGTACCTGTAACCTATCTCCCCCCTCATCCCCACCAGCTAGTGAGAAGTACTGTTTCAGAAATTACTCCAAAATAGGGGCGCCTGGGTGGCTCAGTCGGTTGAGCGGCTGACTTTGGCTCAGGTCATGATCTCGCGGTCCGTGAGTTCGAGCCCCGCGTTGGGCTCTGTGCTGACAGCTCGGAGCCTGGAGCCTGTTGCGGATTCTGTGTCTCCCTCTCTCTGACCCTCCCCTGTCCATGCTCTGTCTCTCCCTGTCTCAAAAATAAATAAAACGTTTAAAAAAATTAAAAAAAGAAGAACCTACTCCAAAATAAATAAGTCATGGGTATGTAATGTACTATATGGTGATTAGAGTTAATAATACTGTATTTCATATTTGAAAGTTGAGAGGCGCCTGGGTGGCTCAGTCGATAAAACATCTGTTAAACTCAGGTCATGTTCTCACCGTTTGAGTTCAAGCCTCATCACGTTGGGCTCTCTGCTGTTAGCACAGAGCCTGCTTCAGATCTTTTGTACTTCTCTCTCTCTGACCCTCTCTCTCTGTCTCTCAAAAATAAATATTAAAAAAAAAATTGTTTTTTTAACCTGACAAAGATAACACAAAGAACTACAGACTAATTTCACTTATCAACATAGATACTGAAATCCCAAATAAAATGCTGCTAAGTCTGCACTTCCTTAGTTTTAAAATATTCTTGGGGCACCTGGGTGGCTCAGTCGGTCAAGCATCTGACTCTTGATCTTGGCACCGGTCATGATCTCACAGTTTGTGTGTTCAAGTCCCACGTTGGGGTCTGCCCTGACAGAGCAGAGCCTGCTTGGGATTCTCTCTCTTTCCTTCTCTCTGTCCCTCTCCACCCTCGAAATAAATAAATAAACTCTAAAAATAAAACATTCCCATCTTTTTTACAAAAAGCAATGAAAAACAAGTTCAGCCCAGAAGCTGCCTTAATCATTTGTCAGTTGGTTTGTTTTTTTTTTAGAAAAGTACTTTTTTGGTTTTATTTCTTACACATCTTGAATCAACTGAGAAAGTGGACATTATGATTATGGCATTCAACCCAGAGGTAGAAGCCTGATGCTTGCCCAGCATTTTCCCCAGACACCTGTTGCCTTTCATGGACTTGGTCAGAGAATGTCTTGTTTGTGGTTCCCACTAGTATTATGTATCTATAAGATTATCCTTATTTCTTATGTATTTTTTTAATTAAAAAAAAATTTTTAATGTTTATTTTTGACAGAGAGAGAGAGAGAGAGAGAGAGAGCCAGAGCATGAGCAGGGGAGGGGCAGAGAGAGAGGGAGACACAGAATCCAAAGCAGGCTCCAAGCTCTGAGCTGTCAGCACAGAGCCTGACGCGGGGCTCGAACCCACGAACTGCGAGATCATGAGCTGAGCCGAAGTCGGACACTTAACCAACTGAGCCACCCAGGAGCCCCTCTTAGGTATTTTTTAATAGCTCAGTGTTGTTGTTCACCGCAAGGACATTCTCATATCTCCACTTTGAACTGTACACTATCTAAATTAACCTTTGTCCCACTTAGCTTTGTATGTTGAATTCTACTTCATCTGATTAATACGCTGTAAGCTTTTCTTGTTTTCTCTTTTCACCTTTAGCCCTCCTGCAGAATTGTTTTAAACAACTCATAATCAGGTTTCGTTTTTTAGTTTTGTTGAGATCCAGTTGACGTATAATATTGTATAAGTCTAAAGTGTGTAACATAATGATTTGACATATGTATATATTACAAAATAATCACCACAGTAAGTTTAGTTAACATACATCATCTCACATAGTTACAATTTTTTTTCCTGGTGATGAGAACTTTTAAGATCTACTCTTTTAGCAACTTTCAAATACACAATATAGTTCACTGTACTCATCACATTGTATATTACATCCCTAGAACTTATTTATCTTATAACTGGAAGTTTGTACCACTTTCACTAATTCTTCCATCACCCACCACTCACCTTTGGCAACCAAAAATGGGATCTCTGTTTCTACGAGGGTGTTGTTGTTGTTGTTGTTGTTGTTTATATTCTACATAAAAGTGAGATCATACAATATTTGTCTTTCTCTGTCTGATTTATTTCATTTAGCATAATGTCCTCAAGGTCCATCCATGTTTCACAAATGGTAGGATTTCCTTCTTTTTTATGGCTGAATAATATTCCACTATATATTTAACACTTAATGTAATTAAATATTTAACATGACGTGTGAATATATAATATATATTAGAACATAGACATTTACATATGAATGTATGTGACTATAATCCTGCTCCACATTTTCTTTGTTCTTTTTTTTTCACATTTTCTTTGTTCTACGGACACTTAGGTTGTTTCTGTCTTAGCTGTTGTAAGTAATGCTGCAATAAACATGCTGGTACAGATATCTTTTCGGGATAGTGATTTCATTTCCTTTTTTTAAGTTAATTCCTTAATGACCTGAGCTGACATGGAGAGTCAGACGCTTAACCAACTGAGCCACCCTGGCAACCCACATTTCCCTTGGATATACACCCGGAAGTGGGATTTCTGTACCATACAGTTCTATTTTTAAGTTTTCAGGGATCTCCATACTGTTTTCCTTAATGACTGTGCCAATTTACATTCCCACCAGTAGTGAACAGGGATTCCCTTTTCCCTACATCTTCACTGACACTTGTTATCTCTTGGGTTTTTTTATTTTTGTTTTTGCTTTTATAATAACCATTTCAACAGGTGTGAGGTGGTATCTCATTGTGATTTTGATTTGTGCTTTCCTAATAATTACTGACGTGGAGCATTTTTTCATATGTGTGTTGGCCATCTGAATACAGTGTATCTTATTTGGAAAAATGTCTATCCAGATCCTTTGTCCATGTTTCAACTGTATTTTTTATTGGCTGAGTTATAAGAGTTCCTTATGTATTTGGGATATTAACATTATCAGATATGTGGTTTGCCTTTTCATTCTGTTTCTTTTGCTGTGCAGAAGATTTTTAGTTTGATATAGTCCCTCTCGTCATTTATGTTGTTGCTTGTGCTCTGGGTGTCATACCCAAAAAATCATTGCCAAGACCCACGTCCGTAAGCTTTTTCTTCATGTTTTCTTTTAGGAATTTTATGGTTTCAGGTCTCACGCTAAAGTTTTTAATCCATTTTTAGTTCATTTTTGTGAGTGATGTAAGACAGAGGTCCAGTTTCATGCATTTCATGCATTTGAGTATCCAATTTTCCCAACACCATTTATTGAAGCAATTATGTTTTCTCCATTGACCATTCTTGACTCTCTTGTCAAATATTAGTTGACTATATATTCATGGGTTTGTTTCTGAGCTCTTGATTTTATTCCGTTGGTCTGATACATCTGTTTACATGCCAGTAAAGTACCGTTTTGATAGATTTGCAACATAGTTTGAAGTCGGGAAGTGTAATGCCTCCCCTTTTTTCTTTCTCAGGACTGCTTTTGCTATTTTGAGGTCTTTTGTATTTCCACATGAATTTTAAGATTGTTTTTTCTATTTCTCTAAAAAAATGTTATTGAAATTTTTATAAGGAGTGATTGAAGCTACAGATGGTTTGGAGTTATATGGACATTTTAACAATATTAATCCTTCCAATCCATGAACACAGGCTCTCTTTCCATTTGCGTCTTCTTCAGTTTTCTTCATCAATGTCCAATAGTTTCCAGCGTAGAGATCTGTCTCCTCAGTGGTTAAATTTTTTCCTAAGTACTTCATTGTTTTTGATGCTATTGTAAATGAAACTGTTGTATTTCTTTTTCAAATAATTTGCTTTAGTGTACAGAAATGCTACTGATTTTTGTATGTTCACTTTTAAATACTACAACTTTAGTGAATTCATCTATTATATCCAAGTTTTTCAGTGGAATATTTAGGATTTTTTACATATACCTATATTTTCTATGTATATAAAATTATGTCACCTGCAAATAGAGATAATTTTACTTTGTCCTTTCCAATTCTAATGCCTTTTACTTCTTTTTCTTGCCTGATTGCTCTGGTTAGGACTTCAAGTACTATGTTGAATGGAAGTGGTGAAAGTGGGCACCCTTGTTTTGTCCTGATCTTAGAGGAAGACGTTTCAACCTTTCACCACTGAGTATGATGTTGGCTGTGGGCTTGTCATCTGTGGCTTTTATTATGTTGAGGTACATTCATTCTGTACCTAATTTATTGAGTTTTTATCATGAATGGATACTGAATTTTGTCAAATGCTTTTCTCCATCTATTACAATAATCATGTGGTTTTTTACTTTTTATTCTATTAGTATGATGCATTATATTTATTGATTTGCATATATGTTGAACCATTCTTGCTTCCCAGGGTTGAATCCCACTTGATCATGGTGTATGATCCTTTTAATGTGCTGCTGAAGTCCATTTGCTAGAATTTTGTTTAGAATTTTTGTATCTACTGTATATCAGGGATATTATCCTGTAGTCTTTTCTTGTGGTGTCCTTATATGGCTTTGATATCAGGGCAATGCTAGCCTTATGACCTTGGGAGTATCCCCCCTTCTTCAATTTTTGTAAGTATTTGAGAATTAGTGTTAATTCTTTAAATGTTTTGTAAAACTCACTAGTGAGGCCATCTGGTCCTGGGCTTTTCTTTTTGGGGAGGTTTTTGATTACTGATTCAACTTATCCCTTATTGGTCTGTTCAGATTGTCTATTTCTTCCTGATTCAGTTTTTGTAGAGTGTATGTTTCGAGAAATGTTATCCAGTTCGTTATTTCCCTTGTTCTGCTAACTTTGGGCTTAGTTGGTTCTTTTCCTAATTAGGTTTTAATACACTTAATCTCAGTTTTTCCCTCTGAATAAAATTAACCCATTTTTGTGTATTGCCATGGTTGACCTTCATTCCTATTTGAATTGTTTTACTCTAAGCCTCTGGGTTTTGTTTCATTGCCACTCACACTGATTTCTGTCTTTTGCATTAGGGGTTATGCTTTGTTTTTGACTGATCTGAAAAGTGACTCTTCTATTTTTAACTCTACTAGCTACTTTTGCATTTAAAAACACACAAGTATTTTTTTCAGTTTTTATTATTATTATTTTTTTCCGAGAGAGAGCATGAGTGCACAAGCAGGGAAGGGGGCAGAGGGAGAGAGAGAAAGAGAAAGAATCCCAAGCAAGCTCCACGCTCAGTGCAGAGCCCCATGTGGGGCTTGATCCCACGACACTGGAATCACCACCTGAGCCAAAATCAAGAGTCGGACACTCAACTGAGAGCAACCCAGCCACCCCTGTAAGTTTTTATTTTAATCACCTGGTGCTCATCACAAGCGCACTCCTTAATCCACAAAAATATGGAACCCTTCATGAATTTGTGTGACATTTGGCACAGGGGCCACTTGTCTGTATCGTTCCCATGCTGCTGAAGCGAGCACCTACACAGCTATTTGTCACAGAGCTGCGGCTGTTGATTTCATCCTCTCCTGTTTTTTTCTCATTCCTCCCATAGCCACTTCCTGTTTCAGATAACATAATCTGGGATTATTTAACCAAGTTATTTTTATGAAAAAGACGTGTTTTTTGTTTCTAAAATAGGTTAAAATATGAATTATTTTTAACGCAGTATTTTATATATTATTCACACTTATCTCCTATATTTAATTGATTTTCACACTCACCATTTAGACTTCTACCACATCCTTCTACTTTAAAAGTTTTTATTTTGATTAATCTCTCACTCAGCCATAGTGTTTCTATCAAGTGAGTTTTTTCAGAACAGATGGAATTTTCAGAGCCCAGATGTAAATGAAAATTTATCGGTGGCTATCATGCAATAGAATTACTGAGTACATACATCCTTGTCCCCCACTCAGTATATCCTGTTATTCTGTGACACACACTCAGAAGCCTGATTCTCTGCCTTTGTGAGCAACCTTCTGTTTTTCTTCCTGAAAATCTGTGCATTATCTTTGAAATTCAATACTCATCCAGGCACTGGACAATTTCTGTTAATTTTCCTTTGGCTGCAGCAGGACCTTTTTATCTGAAGGTCAACATTTTTCTTCAGCTCGAGGAAACTTTATTCTCTTCTCTAAATAAGGCTCTCCTAGGGGCACCTGGGTGGCTCAGTCGGTTGAGTGTCTGACTTCGGCTCAGGTCATGATCTCATGGTTTGAGTTCCGGCCCCGCATTGGGCTCTGTGCTGACAGCTCAGAGCCTGGACCCTGCTTCGGTCCTGTGTCTCCCTCTCTCTCTGCTCCTCCCCCACTCATGCTCTCTCTCTCTCTCAAATATAAATAAAAACATTAAATAAATAAATAAGGCTTTGCTTCCCTTTGTCCTGGAATTTTCTTTTATTCATGCCAGTAATCCACATGTTGGGCGCCCATCTTCATCTGTTTTCCTGAGGTGGTAGTAACAGAGAGACCCAAGAACAAACATAGTTCAGAGATCCAGGTTTGCTTCAAGGCAACAACATGTGCAAAGATCCTGAGGTGGGAAAGAACTTTGAGTAAGTAAAGAAGACCTTCTGACGGGAGTGTAGAAGGAGACGGGTGTATGAGATCAGAGAGAAAGGTGGGATCTTGCAGGCCACAGTGAATTTAGGTTTTAAGTGCGAAGAAAAGCCACTGAAGGGTTTTAATGAAGGCGGTGACAGGACATGACTTACATTTCTATGCAAGAGCACTTTTCCAGTTCAATAGGAGAGAATGCATCATGAGGTTAAGAATGAAAATGGAGGGGCGCCTGGGTGGCGCAGTCGGTTAAGCGTCCGTCTTCAGCCAGGTCACGATCTCGCGGTCCGTGAGTTCCAGCCCCGCGTCAGGCTCTGGGCTGATGGCTCAGAGCCTGGAGCCTGTTTCCGATTCTGTGTCTCCCTCTCTCTCTGCCCCTCCCCCGTTCATGCTCTGTCTCTCTCTGTCCCCCAAAAAATAAGTAAACGTTGAAAAAAAAATTAAAAAAAAAAAAAAAAAAAGAATGAAAATGGAGGGGGGGCATCCGAGTGGCTCGGTCGGTTAAGTGTCTGACTCTCGATTTTGGCTCAGGTCGTGGTCTCACAGTTTATAAGTTTGAGCCCCGCATCAGACTCCATGCTGAGTGTGGAGCCTGCTTAGGATTCTCTCTCTTTTCCTCTCTCTCTGCCCTTTCCCTGCTTGCACACATTCTCTCTGAAAATAAATAAACTTTAAAAAGAACACAATAAATCTCTAAAAAAAGAAAAAAAAAATGAAAATGGAGAGACTGGCTCTTACATTCGTTGCAGGGCTACCGTGGCTCAACTAAGGTGATGACAGTGCAGAGCACAGACGATGGGAATTCCAAGACAATTGGGGGCAATCGAATCCACAGGACTTGCTACTCACCTGGATATAGGAATAAAGGAGAAGGAGGACTTGTAGGAATATAGGATATAAGAGTAAAGGAAAAGAACGACTAATATTTGTGGCCTAAATAACTGGTAGGTTTCTGGAATAGGGAAGACTGCTGAGGGAACCTCCTTAAAAGGGAAAATTATAGGGGCGCCTGGGTGGCTCAGTCGGTTAAGCGTCCGACTTCGGCTCAGGTCATGATCTCGTGGTCCGTGAGTTCACGCCCCGCGTCGGGCTCTGTGCTGACCACTCAGAGCCTGGAGCCTATTTCAGATTCTGTGTCTCCCTCTCTCTCTGACCCTCCCCCGTTCATGTTCTGTCTCTCTCTGTCTCAAAAATAAATAAACGTTAAAAACAAAATTTAAATTAAAAAAAAAAAAAAAGAAAATTATATAGGTTAGGAAACAAGCTTAATGGTTTTCACAGAGGGACCCCCAGATTAATGACTTATATTTTCTTTCATGTAACAAGCAAGAGGTGAGCAGTCTAAGCCTGGCAGGCTGTTATGCCCTACCGTCTGGCTTCTGTTTCTGGGTCCCAGGGAACTGCTTCAGTGGCCACGATGTCCAGCCAGTGAGAAGGAAAGAGAGAAAGCACAGGGCAAGCAATTTCCTTTTCAAAGGACAGCACCTGGAGGTTGTGACCTTGGGTGCTTACCTCACCCAAGGACAGTAGAGAGTTTGAGAACAAGTCCTGAGAGGCTCTAACAGCTAAAGGTCAGAGGAGAAGAAGTTAAAGAGAAAAGACGAATGGCTAAAGAGCGAGGAGGAAGTGGAAAACGCCAAAGTTGCAGACAAGTTAAAAACAAAATAGGGGTTTGAGAAGAAACAATAAAATAGCTACGTATGCCCAAATATGAGGGCCCTTCCCCCACAATTATCCCTCAGAAGCCCCCTTATATCTGAGCCCTTTGTGTCTCCCACAGTACAGCACACTCTTACAAAGAACCATGAGGACAAGCCATGTTAACCTGAAATACTGACGCCAGCCCAGTTTGGGATTCTCGTGGAAGTTGTTCAAAGGAATCAGAAAAAAGATGTAGGTAGTGAAAATGAATACTGACTTAGTATTAATTCCTGAGTTTGTCCCTTCAGTTTCAAGAAACTGTATAGTATCGTAGAAAATGGGTTTTCCTGGCTATGTCCCAAACAAGATGGCAGGCAGTAGGGATACGAGCACGGGCAGGAAGGGGACTTGAAGGAGGAGCCGTGGGGACAAGTGGCCAGCTTTCTGTTTCTGCATCTGAGGCCCAGGTAGCTTGAATACAGGAAGTAAGAGAGAGCATATGGTAAATGCCACAAGCACTCACGAGCTAGGCTCCAAAACAACACTCTTTTTCAGTTCAGGAGGGTGGCCCTATTTTGTGCCGGGGCACTAGGGTATTGTGACAGCTGGAAGTCATGTGACAGTCTCCCAAAAGGCATCCTTGGAAAGGAGACAAAGGTTTCATTCAGATGAAAACGACAACAAAAATACATCTTTATGCGGAAAAGTTAACTCACGTTACTTGTCACATCTCCCCAAATCACCCACTGAACCATGTAACTCCAGCAAAAAGGGTGCAGGACTAGAAAGGTTGGGAAAGGCAGTGTCATGCGGTCTTTTGACCCTCCCCCCGCTGCCTAAGTATGGGCCTTGAGCCTGGAAGGCTTCCCTACGAGCCTGGAGCCTGCTTCCGATTCTGTGTCTCCCTCTTTCTCTCTCTCTGCCCCTCCCCGGCATCATGCTCTGTTTCTCTCTCTCTCAAAAATAAATAAAATGTTAAAAAAAAAAAAAGATTAAGTAATACACATATACCTTATTGATCAATACCATTATTTTATAGGTAGGAAAAATAAGACATTTCATGAAAAATAAAGTCCATCATATGATACATAATATAGTCAAAGCTCTGAAACAGAATTAGTGTCTTAACTATTTCACATCTTTAATCAATAAACATTATTCTTCTTAAGAGGAGGTGAAAAAATGACCCATATTAAAAACCATTGAAAATAAGCATCATTAATAAGACACCATTAAATGATGAATAGTTCTACATCTCTTTAATCTCTTTGTATTTATTAGCTACTGCTCCCCAGAGTAAAAATAAATATGGTTTTTGTTGTGGCTTCATACTTCTTTAAAATGGGAACTAAAAGGTTTCCAATTTGGTAGGCCTAATCACGAATGCCTTTTGTATCAAACAGATTTGTGTGTTAATCATCAAGCTAAAGACATAACAAGAAAATAACATCACCTGAGTGTCATCTCAGTGTGCTATTCACATGTAATCAGACACCCTTCAACTAATCTCACGGGCAAGTCTAAGGAATTCATGGCTGCACCTCCTCAGCACGTCAAGGAAAGCGCTAATGCAGTGGACAGTTAAAAGACAAGGGCAGTAGAACATCTTATTTAAACTTTTTGATAATAAAATAATACAGAAGTGGATGGGTGCCTGGGTGGTTCAGTTGGTTAAGTAGCTTGATTTCGGTTTGTGAGTTCAAGCCCCATGTCAGGCTCTGCGATGACAGCACGGAGCCTGCTTGGGATTCTCTCTCTCCACTCCTCCCCTGTTGGCTCTCTCTCAAAAGTAAGTAAATAAAATAATAATTCAGAAGTGGAAACCCTTGTGAGGTTTTCTTCCCCCCTCATTCCGGGAACAGGATCATTAATAATTAATTACATTTGTGTGATACCATGAGGTTTAAAGGATGAAATAAGCAAGAGAGCACTATATTACACTTGAAATGTGTATTATACTATATCAGATTAGACTATTGGTACTAGATTGTACAAAGGTCCTTATGCTCCAAGCAAGTCCAGTCGACCTCCGGTATTCAGCAGGACAACTTCAAGCAAGCCAGCTTACAAACAAGCAGTCCTCTATAGATGGCTCTGACTTACTACGTAGGTCTTAGGATAAACATGTTTATGCTTTGACTGGACAGTCACGTGGACACTGTACACATGGCGGCTGTGTAACACCATTCGGTGAAATGTCTTGCCTTCCTTCATGATTTCTTCAGTCTTTTTTTCCGTGGACATAACATTCTCTACAAAGTCTGAATCTTCTAAGTACAGTTCATCTCCTGAAAAATAACATTTTGAGTCCACGAAGTGTTATTTTATAAAACATTCCAATATATTAGTGACATGCACATCTGTATTGATCTATGTCATGTGTTTGGAACGGACATAGGCATTAAGTAACTCCAATTTTATGAGCCTACCTCAATGTCTTTCTTGTGTTTTTAATACCCACACCCCCCAATTCCCCATTCCCCAGCCAAAAAGTTTCTTTGGGCACATAAGTATTTATGACTTGGCATTTTTCATCACGAATTATAACTTTTAGGCTAACCCATGACTCTTTATCCTAGTTGGTATTAATATTGGCCTTGATACCCATACATTTTTGGGTTTCAGTGTGGGCTGTTCTAATAATTTTAAAGTTAAATTACATAAATTATCATTTACACATCAAAACTGCTAAACTGTACTACTGTAGGATGAGTAACAACTATTGTCGCTATTGTAAACTGAGACAAGTAACCATGAGCAGGTCACAAAGCCCCACCCATAAAACCATGGCACCTGGGTGGCTCAGTCGATTAAGTGTCCGACTTCAGCTCAGGTCATGATCTCACCGTTCATGGGTTCAAGTCCTGTGTTGGGGTCTGTGCTGACAGTGCAGGGCCTGGAGCCTGCTTCGGATTCTGTGTCTCCCTCTCTCTCTACCCTCCCCTGCTCATGCTCTGCCTCTCTCTCTCTCTCTCTCTCAAAAATAAATAAACATTAAAAAAAATTTAAAAGGTAAACTGCCACAAAACCCCCACCTAGCACTTACCCCACAACAATCAACTGCCAACAGACTCCCTAATTCAAATAAGTCGACAATTTCTCCTAATTCAAGTTCTTAACAGAGTGTAGTTAAAAACACAAGTTTTCAACTTCATAACTCATTCTCAAAATTCAAAATTAAAGTGTAAAAAAGTGAGATAACATATGAGAAAGAGTTTTTTTTTTTTTAATTTTTTTTTTAACGTTTATTTATTTTTGAGACAGAGAGAGAGACACAGCATGAACGGGGGAGGGGCAGAGAGAGAGGGAGACACAGAATCGGAAGCAGGCTCCAGACTCTGAGCCATCAGCCCAGAGCCCGACGTGGGGCTCGAACTCGCGGACCGGAAGATCGTGACCTGAGCTGAAGTTGGACGCTCAACCGACTGAGCCACTCAGGCGCCCCGAGAAAGAGTTTTGTAAACATTTAGGAAACATATTTAAATAAACGTATGTGTGTATACAAAGTGACTTACTTAGAACTTTGGGTTATAATAAACACCTTGGATATTTTATGGACTTGGACCTTACTTAATAAACTGCTGTATTGTGTAAAACAGATGGTAATTCATGTCTCTGTGTTGCACAATACTGCCATACAGCCCAGTGCATTAAATGTGAATACTACGGTGCTGGGCACCTGGGTGGCTTTGGTTAAGTATCCAACTCTTGATTTTGGCTCAGGTTATGATCTCACAGTTCATTGGTTTGAGCCCCACATTGGGCTCTGCATGGACAGTGTGGAGCCTACTTGGAATTCTGTCTCCTCTCTCTCTGCTCTTCCCCAGTTTGTATGCTCTCTCTCTCTCTCTCTCTCTCTCTCAAAAATAAACTTAAAAAAAAAAAGAAGAAGAAGAACACTGTGCTTCACTGACTTACCTGGTAAAAGCTGGAGCATTGCATCAGCAGTTAAAAATGTGATCGGCAGCCATCTTTCCATCTCTTCCAATGCACCATCCAAACAAAATTTGTGCAAGTCAGAGAGAGAGGCAAAGTTTCCAAGCCTTCTTATTTCGTAGAACTGTGGGGGTGCTAACCAAATTTTTTTCGATATGAAACTCTCAGTTGTTTCTGATGGAGATGACCACTGTGGAAGACAATGGCCAGGGTTTTAAGGTTTATTCCAGAGGCAATGGAAGATTTGAAATCATTCGATCAGTACCCAAATCTAACTGACGTCGTACAATTAATGTATTAATGTGCCTTGCTAGAATCCTCTAAGACAACATGAAAAGATTAGGTTAATGAAATGTAGGCTGACCCTCCACCCTCACAAGAGGTTGGTTAATGGGACGCTGATCCTAAGGACCAATAAATCAACTAGGATAGATCACCAAGCGTTGACCTGGGGGGGTTGTTCAGCAGAGAAGGCAGAAGATGCAAGAAGGCAAGCTGGTTCTGGTCACTCCCAGGGGAAAAAGAAGCCTGTCCGGTGTTAACTCATGAAAGCAGATTGAGAATTCAGTGCCCATTCATTCCACCCACAAACGGGTGCCTTGGGTAGGCCCTGGGGAGGTGGTGAACAAGACAAAGCACTCTCAGGCCCTATGGGGCCTTCAGCAATCAGAAAGTAGCATGACTGGGGTGCCTGGGTGGCGCAGTCGGTTAAGCGTCCGACTTCAGCCAGGTCACGATCTCGCGGTCCATGCGTTCGAGCCCCGCGTCGGGCTCTGGGCTGATGGCTCAGAGCCTGGAGCCTGTTTCCGATTCTGTGTCTCCCTCTCTCTCTGCCCCTCCCCCGTTCATGGTCTGTCTCTCTCTGTCCCAAAAATAAATAAACGTTGAAAAAAAAAAAAATTTAGAAAGTAGCATGACAAGTTCACATGTTACGATGGGGTAAAGAGAAGCAAAAGGAGCTTTCAGGAAGGTCAGGAGGCATGACTCAGCCTATCGTTTCAGGAATGTAATAACAGCAGAGTATCAGGGCGCCTGGGTGGCTCAGTCAGTTGAGCATCTGACTCTTGATTTCTGCTCAGGTCTTGATCTCATAGTCAGTGGGACTGAGCCCCATGTTGGGCTCTGTGCTGAGAGCACAGAGCCTGCTTGAGATTCTCGCTCTCCCTCTCAAAATAAATAAACTTAAAAACTAATAATAACAGCACAGTACCAAACAGACAGCATTTGCCCATTTAACTTAAATGACCTGACTGCTGTGACCTTTCCTCCTTCCCAAGCCTTACTTCCATACACATTTTGATAAAAGGAGTTGATTCAGCGAATATGAAATAACCCCAAAGGGGTCTTTCTTTAACTGACTGACTAAATATCCATTTACACTAATGGAAACTGATTCTCATGCCTAATCTAGGAAGTTGAAATCGATTTCTGCCACGGATAACTACAGGCCAAAGGTGTAAAAGCTTGTACGTGCCTAAACTTCCCCCTGAGGAATGCTTATGGTTAATCTATGGGACCAAACAATCTATTTATAAGAAGCACCTCGGGTTATTCTCAACTTGCCAAGGCTGCATTTTGGAAAACAATGCTCGGGCCTCAAAGGACCACCCACTCTGTAAGTTATTTACATAGAACTCTCTTTGATCAATTCCACATGAGTTCAGTGGTTAACAATCAAGATGAAGAGCTAAACAATAGGTACAACCCACTTAATTCAACCTGTTCAGGTTAGTCCAGACCATAGGTTAAGAGAGCTTATCATTTATTGGTTACTTGTTACTTGTAATGCACTGCTCACAAAACCTTTGACACTTTAGGCCAGATAATTATTTGTTGTGGGTGACTGTCTTGTACCCTAAAGGAGGGTCAGAAGCATCCTTGAGCTCTACCCAGTAGAACTACCCAAATTAGGAAAATCAAACACATCTCCAGACATTGCCAAATGTATCTAGGGGTGGGTGGGTGAATCATCCCCTGTTGAGAATCACCAGCCTTGACTAGGTTAAGAACTGCTGCCTATTGAAATCTTTCCAGGGGCGCCTGGGTGGTTCAGTCGATTGAGCATCTGACTCTTGACTTTAGTTCAGGTCATGATCGCAGCAGGGTCAGGCGATCGAGCTCTGCATCAGGTTCTGCACTGAGCATAGAGCCAGCTTAAGATTCTCTCTTTCCCTATGCCCTTCTCCCCAACTCATGTGCTCGCTCTTTCTTTCTGTCCCTCTAAAATTAAAAAAAAAATAAAAAATCTCCTCTTCTAGCCATGAGTGCTAGAATTACCTTTCTCCAACATGATATAAACAATAGAGAAGTGGACAAAATCTATGAATCGATCATTTTCAGACATTGAAAAATGCAGAATTGTAATTTGTGAGAAAAGAAAAACAAATGAGGTGAACTCTACCATTGCCAAGATTCTCTGCCTAAAAGTAATTGTCAGACCACAGCAAAAGGAAAGAGAACCTAACCTATACCATTCTCACTGACTTACTGAGGAGACAGAGAACAGAGTTTGGAAAGGCCCATACAGGCTAGGATATTGAAGACATGGTACCTGAGAGGAGGGATCTATATAGAGTAGAGCTCCTAAAATCTGTATAGGATGCCCTTAGTCTTTGCGAAACACTAATCTATGCCAGCATAAGATGAAACCACATGACATTGGAAAACATGCTTTCTAAGAAAAGAAGAGTTACTTGGGGGCTTTAAGACTAATAATTTCTAGGACTCACCTAGGGCCAGGAAAAACTTCCTCCAACCACAGTGGAGAGAACTTGTTGAATATAAGGGGCATTCAGCAGAAGGGTCTCATTAGAAGTGCAGCTAATAGAATGAAGGCTATCATGGAACTACTCTAAAACCACTTTTAAAAAATAAGAGGTGCTTGGGTGGCTTAGTTGGTTAACCGTCCAACTCTTGATTTCGGCTCAGGTCATGATCTCACGGTTCATGAGTTCGAGCCCCACATCGAGCTCTGCCCACCGACAGCTCACAGCCTGTCTGGGATTCTCTCTCTCTCCTCCTCTCTCTCCAAACAGAAACTTAAAAAAAAAAAAAAAATCTCAAGAAGATCAAGTTAATTTGCAATAACTTAACTTCCTGCCAGGAAAAGTTCAACAATCTTTAAAGGAACATAACAAAATCCAGTACTCATAAAAATCACAATATCCAACATCCAATAAAAAACTGCAAGACCCATGACAGGATAGCAGGAAAATGTGACCCCTAACTAGAAGACAAATTGGTCCATGGACACTACAGAGATGATGGAATTAGTAGAAAGGGGCATTAAAACCACTGTTGTAAGTATGTTCCATTGACTCAAAGACATAAAGGAAAATATAAACAGGATAAGAGAAATAGAAAATATTTTTAAACTAAATGGAACTTCTAAAAATGAAAAGTATCTGAAATGAAAAACACACAGGATGCTATTTACAGCAAGTTAGATGCTACATAAGAAAAGAGAAAAAGAACTTGAAAACATAGCAGTAGAATCTATTCAAGATAAAACACAGAGATAAAATACTTGAAACAAAATGAACAAGTTATCAGTTACATTCTCAAGTAGTCCAACATAAATGTAATTGGAGTCCCAGAAAAGAGGGGGAGATGAAAAATATCTGAAGAAACAAATAAGAAAAAGAAAACCATGCACATTGGAATCAAATTGATGAACACCAGTGACTAAGAGGAAATATTTAAAGTAGCCACAAACACAAAACAAACACATTAGGCACAGAGGACCAAAGAGTTAAAAGCAGATTTCTCATCATAAATTATACAAACCAGAAAATATCAAAGCAACATCTTTAAGCACTGACAGAAACAAACATACAAACAAATATGTTAACTTGGAATTCTATACCCAGCCAAAATATCTTTCAAACAAATGGAGGCAAAATAAAGTATTTTTTAGGTAAACAAAATTTTCAAGATTCATTGTCAGAAGACCTGAAATACAACACATATTAGAGGATGTTCTTTGGGCCAAAAGAAACCAGTTGTAGATTTTAATCTGCACAAAGGTATGAAGAGCAGTAATAATGGTAAATATGCAGGTAAACATAAAAGACATTTTCTACTCATTGTTGCAGTCTTTCAAAGATTGACTGTTTAGGGCAAATTAATCAATGCATTAGAGAGTTCATAATAACAATAAAAGTCAAATGTATGACAACAATAGCTATTGGACATGAGGGGAGAAATACCGGTATACTGTTGTCAGGTTCCAACATGATACATGATGAAAGCTATGTATTGCAAACCCTGGAGTAACCACAAAGAAGAATAATTAATAAGTCAATAATGGAGGTAAAACAGAGTCCTTAAAATACTCAAATAATACAAAACGAGTCAGGAAAAGAAAAACACGCAAAGAATAGATAGGACAGATAACAAACTAAAAGATGGTAGATTTGAATTAAATATAATATTTAAATATATAAACATATATAAATATAAATGATCTAAACACTCCAGCTAAAAGGCAGAAATTATACTACTGATAAGAAAAGGAAGACTATGTGCTGCCTACAAGAAACATACTTTATTTTTATTCAAAAAAATTTTTTAATGTTTATTTATTTTTGAGAGAGAGAGATAGAGTGTGTGAGCAGGGGAGGGGCAGACACACACACACACACACACACACACACACACACACATACACACACAGAATCTGAAGCAGGCTCCAGGCTCTGAGCTGTCAGCACAGAGCCCAATGCAGGGCTCGAACTCACGAACCATGAGGTCAAGACCTGAGCCTAAGTCAGATGCCTAACTGCCAGATGCCCCAAAGGGTATTTCATAATAACCAAAGGGTCAATCCATCAAGCTTTAACAGTCCTATATGTTTCGGCAGCACCTTACAAGGAAGCTTCAAAATACCTGAAGCAAAACCTGATAGAGAAAAAGACAAATTCACAATTACTCATTAAAAATGTCAGCATTCCTGGGATGCGCCTGGCTGGCTCAGTCTGTAGGGCATGTGACTCTTGGTCTCAAGGTTGTGAGTACAAGCACCCTGTTGGGTATGAAGATTACTTAAAAGAAAACAAATCTGAAAAAAAAAATGTCAGCATTCCTGTCAGTATCTGATGGAACAAGAAAACACTATGGAAGAGCTGAAAGACACTACCAACAAATTTAACCTAATTGCCATTTTTCCAAACTCTCAGCAAGCACAGAACATATTATTCTTTTTAGGTGCAAAAGGAACAATCACCAAGATAGACCATATTTGTGGCCATAGAAAAAGTCTCAATAAATTTGAGACTGAAATCATATAAAGTATGTTCTCTGAGGACATAATTATACTGCATGAAATGGAGTGGGCATGAAATGAGTTAATGCAGGGAACATGCTCAGGAAGGAGCCTGGCACCTGAACAGCACTGCACAACTCCTGGGATCTCCCCAAGGGCTCTCTTGGGGGGAAGCACCTGAGAGGCAGAGTCAAGGCCTCTTGAAGAAGCAGAGGAGCACTTCACCAAGGTCCTGGCTTTGGCCTGCAGGGTTGAGAGTGGGGTTACCTGGTTGCCTTGCTCGCTCAGTCACTTATCGGCTGTATGGCTCTGAGGAAGCTACGGACAGTCCCGACTTTGGTTCTACTTAAAATTTTGCAATTCTAGGATGCTGCAAAAACCATACACATTCAAGCAGCAAAGTTACTTTTGAATTTTGATGTCTTCCCGCAGCTAGGTACTCACCACCGGTAGTGCCCGGCAGCAGCAATGAGCAAGCTCCCAAGTGAGTCGTGTGATGCTGAAGGTAAACAATTGATGATACCCTTGCGCTCATTCTGTACCATTACCACCTTTGTTGCCCACTTTCAGCATTCAATAAATTACATGAGATATTCAACACTTTGTTATAAAATAGGCTTTATGTTAGTTGATTCTGCCCAATTGTAGGCTAATGTTAGTGTTCTGAGCACGTTTAAGGTAGGTCAGGCTAAGAGGTTAGGTAGGTTAGGTCCCCGGGCTGTAACCCCATCACAGATGAGGGGGTGGGAAGACCTGTAATTAGCCTCCGTGCTGGGCTTATAGGGAGGTTCCAGATAGGCCTGGGCTGCTGGCGGGGGGCCCTGATTCTCAAGTTCCGGTGGGTCCCCACGCCGGCGCCGCAGGCCCTACCTGGCAGCTCACCACCTCGGTCAAGTCCGGGTAGACGGGCGGCGGCTCCTGCAGGCAGCACAGGAAAAAGGCGGTGTTGAAGCGGCGGCCGCCCGAGCGCGTGAACGGCGTGAGCCAGCCGCCCCAGTCGTGCAGCGCCCAGATGTCGGGCGTGCAGTCGAGGTGCGCACACAGGCTCAGGAAGTGGCGCGGGTCGCGGCGGACGCGGTCGCGCCAGGCGTCCAGGCCCGGCGGCGGCGCGAGGGCGCGTGCGGCCTCGGCCGCCGTGGGCAGGGCGTCCCGCGGCCGCAACAGCAGCACGCCCGCCTCCTCGAAGGCCTCGCGGATGGCACAGATGCGGGAGGCTACGTCATTCGGCAGCGCCGCGCCGTCCTCGTCGGCGGGGTCCGGCAGCCCCGGGAAGGAGGCTGGCCGCGACAGTGGGGGGCCCAGGCCGAAACGCGGCGGCCCGTGGTGCGGCGCGAAGAGGCGCAGCCAGTCGGCCGAGTGGTCGGCCTTGTCCAGCACGCCCCCCGGGAAGACGTGCGCCCCGGGCAAGAAGCCTTGGCTCTCGGAGCGCTGCAGCAGCAGCAGCCGAAAGCCCTCGGCGGGCGGCGGGGGCGGCGACGAGGCGGCGGGGCCCGGGCGCGCCCAGCCAGCGGCCAGCACCATGGTGGCTGCCTGTCGCCAGCTGCTGGCGCCCGGCCGCAGGGAGCCGTTCATGGCGGGCGGCGGCGTGAGGCTCCCGGGGCTCCGGGTTCTGGCGCGGCGGCAGCTCCTGGGCGCCGGTCCTACCGCCCCCAGCGGTCTTCCTGGGCTTGGGGACCCAGGCCCGTGTCATATAGGACGAGCTCGAGGCGGGGCGCGCGCAGGGGGCGCCGGGTGAATTCTGGCTGTTAGGCCTACACCCGCGCCGGCCTGTGGGAGGAGCGTTGGCGCCGGGGAGGGCTTGCACACGCCTGGAGTGCCTTAGTTCCCAGCCGGGTCACTGGCAGGACTAGGACTGTCACTGTCCCCGGCGAGGGATTGTTCACAGCCGCCTGACAGGAGCGCCTGCCTGCCTCATCGTCCCCACCCAGGACACTCGGACCGAGAGCAGAAATGCCTAGGGGCATACATGACCTGCCACGTTAAAATGTGATGCAGTATTTTCACCAGGCCAGGTGACACCTAGCCCACCAAACCCGGAGAACTAGGACTTATCCTTAAACCACCGGTCGACACGGAAGTATGTTGTCTTTGACAGCGAAGGAGACCTGAAGGGTAGATCTCTGAGCTTTTCAGGCTCACATGACTCCACCAATGAGAAACTGATGGATGAGCCAGATGCCAAATTGTGGGTTCCCCACCGCACATCCTGGACGTGAAAGGCACTCTTGCCTCCGGGTACTTTGTCTTGTGTTCTGGACGCCTTTTATTGTCAGGGCACCTGGGACCACCTTAAGCCCTTTAGGTCATTGGATGATTTCCACTTTCATGAGAGATGCTTAATCCAGGCCTAGGGATAGGAATTTCTCTCCACTTCATTTTCTTAGTGACTGTAATACTCCCATGTCCAAGAGAAACATTCCTGTTTCTTAGAGCCTGTTTAAATCTGAATCTTCTCCTTTACGATTCCTTGTCACGTGCCAACAGCTTCTCCGATTGCTATTACACCTGATCACACATTTGTTACATTTGGGGATGAGATAGAGACTGTTCTTTTGGTGCGCCTCATTTAAGAACTGTCATTTTAATGTGGGTTATTTTGTGGGGGAGGATCCGGACATGGCACTGTCGGTTTTTAGGTTTTTTTTTTTTTTTTAATTAAAAAATACACGGTTTTTGTGTTTTTTTGTTTTTGTTTTTTATTGGAAGTATGCTCCACGCCCAACATGGGGCTTGAACTCACGACCCTGAGATCAAGAGTAGCATGCTCTACTGATGGAGCCAGCCAGACACTCCTAGGATGGTTTTTCTTAGCATCGTTTTCTAAAGGTACGACTCCCTGTGTACTGACTGCATCCTAGAAACAACAACAACAACAAAAAATGGGACCACACACGGAGAAAAGTACAGGTGGAAGCCAAAGAAGGACACATGTCCTACTTGGAGGGCCAACCAACTTTCATCTACCTTGAGTCTGCAGAATCCACAATTGGGGAACCCTTTCCTGAACTGCTTCGAAAATGCATGTGGCTCTCTGCACTGGGACAATCGTTTCAGAACCTGTTGTAGAGTCTGGAGTGGTACCCGGGAGCCTGTATTTTAAAGCTTATTTTTTTTTTCAACGTTTATTTATTTTTGGGACAGAGAGAGACAGAGCATGAATGGGGGAGGGGCAGAGAGAGAGGGAGACACAGATTCGGAAGCAGGCTCCAGGCTCTGAGCCATCAGCCCAGAGCCCGACGCGGGGCTCGAACTCACGGACCGCGAGATCGTGACCTGGCTAAAGTCGGACGCTTAACTGACTGCGCCACCCAGGCGCCCCTGTATTTTAACAGTCCCTGACGCTGCAGGTGGTTCTAGTGCTGTGAGCCATAGGAAGCTCTGAAAGGTGGTGACATGATCAAGTTCATATCTTCAAGTTTGTGACACCAGCATGGTGACTCAATTGGATGGAGCTGGACTGGAGACCCATGGGGTGTGCTAGGCAAGAAATTATGAAGGCCTAAACTAGGAGAGTGGCTGTGGAGAGAGGGTAAGGAGGGAGAAGGGAATGATTTACAGAGTGTTGAGGGGGTAGACTTGATGTAATATGGTAATTGGTTGAATGCAGAGCAGGGGACAGGAAGGAGTTAAGGTCTAGCTTGGGAGATTGAAGTAATAGTTATTCAACCCTAGAGGCAATAATTAATAGTGATATTATTAAGCACCTACTATGTGTGAGGCTCTGGGAATTTTGTAAGTATTTGCTGCATAATCCTCACAAAACCTTCTAAGGTGGAAATAGCCATTGCCATTTCACAGAAGAGAAACTATTCATGGAGGGATTAAGTCTCTTAAGAAAGGACATGCTATTCTCTTCGCGGTGAAATAACACCATCGTTTTGTAGATAAAAATGTTAATTTGGAGGGCAGTACATAGCAAAGTGGCATCCTTGGGTTGGATCTTAACCAATGCAGAACAGTCTCCAGAACTGCACGCTGCCATTTTGGTCTTATTCAGGAGGCTCTGTGACAATGCAATACCAGTTTATGTGTGTATCCACAGGTCACATCCTATAACCTATTATCTGCACTGTTCTAATTTTCTCTGCTCAGAGGAAAAATTACAGATCTATTAATCTACTGCTATCAACAAACTCCTCTGAAACTTTGTGGCTTAAAATGATAAACATTACCTCACAGTTTCTGTGGATCAGGAGTTTGAGAACATTTTAGCTGGGTGGTTCTAACTCAGTATCTCCCATGAGATTGTGGTCAGCCTATCAGCCAGGGCTTGACTGGGCCTGAGCGATCCATTTCCACAATGGCCCACTCATATCGCTATTGGGAGGAAGCTTCAGTTCCTCACCACACTGGTTTCTCCATTGAGCCACTTGAATGTCTTTGAAACTGGGCAGTTAACTTTCCCCAGAGAGAGTGACCCAAGAGAGAAGAAGGAGGAAGCCATGAATGCCTTTTATGATTTAGCCTCAGAAGTCACAACCCATTTCCAAGGTATCCTATTTTTACACTGGTCTGCTCTATTCAATGTGGGAGGGGACTACACAAAAATACCAGGAGGTTGGAGATCATTGTGGGTCATCCTGGAGGCTGTAGTAACAGTGGACAAAAAATGAAACCATCTAAGCGTTGGAAGAAAACAGGCAAATTCCTCTATAATCTTTGGGTCAAAATCTAGAAGCAGTAAGGGAAAAGATTGGTAACTTGATATATGCTTCTCTCCATATTTATAACTTTATTATGACCAAAAACACTGTAAGAAAGTCTAAGATGGGGTGCCTGGGTAGCACAGTTGGTTAAGCATCTGAGTTCGGCTCAGGTCATGATCTCACAGTTAGTAAGTTCGAGCCCCACGTCAGGCTCTGTGCTGACAGCTCAGAGCCTGGTGCCTGCTTCGGATTCTGTGTCTCCCTCTCTCTCTGCCCCTCCCCTGCTCACACTCTATTTCTCTCTCTCTCTCTGTCTCTCAAAAATAAATAAACATTAAAAAAATTAAAAATGTCATTAAGAAAAGAAAGTCTAAGACATAATAAAATGGAAAAATTACCTGTAATGCCTGTCACAAAGGATTAAGAGTTGGGAAAAAATGGAGAAGAAAAAACCTCTAATTATATAGAAAAATGGACAAGAAAAAACAGTATGGAGTAATTTAAGGTCACACATCCAGCAAGTGTTGGAAACTGTCTCCAAACCTATTGGCATGTTCTCAGAGTGTCCTGCCCAGCCCTGTCCTGCCAGGGGCATAATGCCAGCTGCTCCAGGCCTAACAGTAAGTGCACACGGTCATTCCCTAGTAGCACCAGCAGTTACAATGGGCCACTTGGTCACGAGAGAACGAGTCACTTTGTTTATGAGTCAGTTGCTTACTTCACAGTTCAGGACAGTTGACTCTTCATTCTGATGTTCTTCCGGTCCTCCCCAGCTTTACTTACAATGAAAAAATCCCTCATTGGATTTATTAGAACATGTGAAACCTTGAAAATAAAATCTTTCCAAACATGTCCTGCCTCTTACCTATAGCTCCGTGTAGTCTTTTAGTTCACTATCAAGTTCAGCAAGCCCCAATTCGCTTGAGTCATCCACTATTTGTCAGGTTTTTCCGTTAAAAAGGGAAGCAAGGAAGAGAACTTTGGGGCTAGCCACGGAGAGATAATTTCAACTCGGATGGTCAACGGTAGCAGGAAAGCACATTCAGCCTTCCTAGAAGTCAAGGCACGTCACCAGGGTTAAACAAAACCCGCCTGTGATTGACCAGTAACATCCTGTGCGCCACGAATCGCCAGATAAAAATTATTTCTCAAACTTTTTTTTTTTTTTTTTTTTTTTTTTTGAGAAGGATTTTAAAAAGGTTCACAGCGTTGTTTTCTCAAACATGAATGGATTCCGGGGCACCTGGGTGGCTCAGTCGGTTACGCGTCTGACTTCATCTCAGGTCATGATCTCACGGTCTGTGAGTTTGAGCCCTGCGTCGGGCTCTATGCTGTCAGTTCAGAGCCTGGAGCCTGCTTCGGATTCCATCTCTCTCTCTCTCTCTCTCTCTCTCTGCCCCTCCCCCACTCACACTCTGTCTCTCAAAATATGAACAAACGTTAAAAAAATGAATGGATTCCATTTATGTGACATTCTGGAAAAGGCAAAACTGAAGGGACAGAAGTGAGATCAGTGGTTGCCAGAGCCTGGGGCTGAAGGAAAGAACTGACTAGTAAGGCACGGCGGGGGGGGCCATGAAGGCTGCCATCTTGCTGCTTGCGGTGGTGGTTACATGATTGCACAGCTTTGTCAAAACCCAAAACTCATCTGTGAAGGGTGAATGTGACCATATTTAACTTGTACCTCAAAAAGTTTGGCTTTAAAAATTCGTAGATTCCAACTTCCAGAGAAACCATCTGTACTTGACCTTTTTGTTACATACCTTTTCTCATTTTGACAAGTATATCTAAATTTGATCTTCAGATGGGTTTTTAGATTTTACCTGAGTTACAGAAAGTTAAATGTTTTCATATAGTTTGTTTTCATATAGTTTCTTTCCCCCAATTATCCAATTTCAGGACTTCTAAAGTAGTTTGATAAATAATAACAGCAGTGGCAGCCAACATTTATTGAGTCTTGTGCCCGGAAAAAGTCTTATCTTGATATCCTTATGAAGTATATATGCCTTATTATTACTCCCATTGCAAAGATTAAGTAAATTGAGGTCAGAGAGATTTAAGAACTTCAATGAGATCTGATCTGGACTCAGGTGTACTTTTTTCCATTGTTGGTACTCTTTTTTTTTTAACATTTATTTATTTTTGAGAGACAGAGAGAGACAGGGCATGAGTGGGGGAGAGGCAGAGAGAGGGGGAGACACAGAATCGGAAGCAGGCTCCACGCTCTGAGCTGTCCGCACAGAGCCCAACGCGGGACTCGAACTCACGAACCGTGAGATCATCACCTGGGCCAAAGTTGGACGCTCAACGAACTGAGCTACCCAGGCACCCCCCATTGTTGGTACTCTTAACCTCAACGCTATAGTGTCTTGACACAGCATTTCAAAACATGCTTCTGATTCCCTGGGGTAGAATTTCAAAAGAGATTTGCTTTGTTTTTAGGGGGGAAGGTTCTGAAATTGTTTCTCATTGTAGTTTGAGACCCTAACTGTTAAGATTTATATTTTAATAACAACAATATGTTCCAGAAGATAAGAGCATTCAAAATTTTATTGTAAAAACAATATAACATTAAATTATTGAAAAAAACACCATTCATAATCCCAACACCTTCACGAATAGTTTCATTTTTATTTCCTTGCAGATTTTCTCTATATGCCTCACACATATGCCTAACACATCCATACGGACAGGGGACACTCACTTTGCTTTCTGGCAACAGCAAATGGACTCTTCAAAATCATTTCGACCAACGGGGGCTTTCATTTGGCTTCTTTACCTTTGTCACATAAGCCTAGGTTTTAAACCTAAACGCCAACCAACAAGGATGGCCAAGAGCTCAGAGGAGTGCCGTGAAAACACCCAGAATCGTCTGTGGAATGAGATGAAAATAAGTGAAAGAAGGGGAGAGAGCCATCTTGTCCTCACAGACAGAGGGCAGCGGCCTGCGGCCACTTCCTGCACCTTTGGTCAGTTCTTAAGAGCCAAAGAACTAGTATTTGAATGACTTTATCTGTGTTGGCCGCAGCAAAGATCATTCATGCAGAGATCTTATTCTTCCCGGATTCCCTTCTGCATTATAGGATGAGTATAATCATACTGTACAGAAGCAGTTGGAAATTTATAATTCTGGGGTATTTCTACATATCTCTTTATATGTAATGAAATCTGTGAAGGGTAAGAATGTTGATCAGGACATTCACTTCAAATGTGCATAAAAAAGATTAAGAATATATATATATATATTTAAAATCATAAAAGTTGATAGCTGAATCATTTGAGGGTGCCTATTTTTTTAAATACTCTTCTTAACGTTTATTCACCTTTTGAGAGGTGGAGACAGTGTGAGCAGGGCAGGGGCAGAGAGAGAGGGAGACACAGGATCCGAAGCAGGCTCCAGGCTCTGAGCTGTCAGCACTGAGCCCGATGTGGGGCTTGAACTCACGAACCGTGAGATCGTGACCTGAGCCGAAGTCAGACGCTTAACTGACTGAGCCACCCAAGCACCCCTTGAAGGTTCCTTTAATGACTAAGTTATAAATGCTTCACATTACCTATTTTACTTAATTAACAATTTTCATTAGATCATCATTCTAACAGTTGACATGAAGCCTTTAATTCCACGTGGATCTGATGCCTCGTACAAAGCAACCCCTGCTGTGCTCACATTTCACATCAGGTGGCCAATGCAGTTACAGTGCTGAGGGCACCAGGTTACTTACAGAACAGGATTTTCCCAGCCTCCCTGATAAGTGACAGGGTTTCACATCTGTCACGTCGCAGAATCAGGTTAGGTGGCCTGACTGCTGGGTAAAACAAAGTGTTTAATATATAAATAACTAGGCTTTCTTGGACTCAGGCTTATAGTCGGAATTTAAATTCCGAATCTAATTTAAATAGTATACATAAGTAGCATTTACACGAATTTACTTTCAAGTCCAGCCACTAATCCTGATAGGCAGGAAAACAACTGTAAGCTCAGTTCATTCTGATTTTTAAAATGTCTAGGGAATTTTACCAATAGACTAATTTTAGAAAATAACCACCACACTGTGATATTTTGTTTTAATGTGTAGGGAAACCAACAACAACCCGAATCCCCAAACAAAGTAACGCTTTCTTGTTGAACTTCATTCTGTTAAATGTTTTAAACTCTGGGAGAGACCTTTGCAACAATCGGTCAGGACTCCCCCAATTTCTCCATTGAGGGAACTGAGGCACAGGGAGGTCAGCGACTTATCTGAGGTACTTGGAGAGAGAGGCAGAGCCCCTGCCCATCACAGCTGGTCTGGCCTTGAGGGAGGAGGCAGTCCCCAAAGGAAGACAAAGGCCAGTCCTTCAGTTTCTTTACTTAGGCTGACATAGGGGCTCACACTTTGGGGCTCGCACCTTGAACAAGCATTCATTACAGAAAGGACAGGTGCATCTGAAAAGCTAACGGCACAGCTAAAAATGTATCCATATGCAGGTTGCAAAGGAAAATGCAGCATTACCAGGATCTTCACGCAAACCCAAACTCTCTAACCAAAACTACTTGTCATTTGACATCATACATGTCTTACGTAGCTTACTGTAAACCTTGTAGGTAAACCTACTGTAAATCGTGCAGGTTATACTCTGAATTTTACTTGCCAAAAATATTTCCCTTGCAGCATTTAAAAGCCTAAGTTCTTAGAATACATAAGAAAGAATTTTCCAGGCGTTTTTTCTTTCCTACAAACATTCCTGTTTTTTTAAACTACTAACAATAGTTCAAAGTTTCCGTAAGTGCCATGACATTCCAATTGTCTTCTCAGTCAGATAAAACTGTACTGTTTTCCCAAAAGAGAAGTCAGTGATATTTTCTCTTTACAGGTATTTATCATAAACATTTAACTCTGGAAATAAAGATCTATCCTTTAAGTTGTACCTGTAATTTGGGAAACTAGCTGTTTTTTGCCATAGTTTCTAGCACTGACCTCATCATGCATACCCTATATTAAACATTTTGAATTTGGGTTTTTTTTTCCCCTACGCTTGTATCATGGTATGAAATACCAAATGTTTTTAGAAAATTAATGACTTTGATATCATACATCTAAATTGAATCAGGCTTCTATCAGAAAGCGATGTCTTGAATTATATACATAGAAAAGAGAGCAGAGAGCTATAGTGAGAGCAGCCTATAGCTCAAACAGAAAGTGATTTTGCTTGCCTCACATAGCAAAAGTTCTAGTAGGCAATGTTTTAACTCCAAATAATACCAAATATTCCTAATGCTTAAAACTTCCAAACTCAGAATTGTTTAGGCTAACAGGTCCATTCAGCTTTTTTTGTGTGTGCAGATGCAACATTTAATCACTGATTTCAGTGAGCAGAGGACTCTCAGAATTAGGTACACATCTGATTGCACATATAAATACCCAAGGATCTGCCAAGTGAAAGGCCCACAGACCATGGCAAGAACAAAGAAACGTGTCCTAGTTGCTTTCTATGGATTACACAATGTCTGATGGATTTTGTTCTCCAATAGGTTCTGCTGAACAATTTTTTTGTTGTTGTCATGAAGCAAAACAGTTTGGTAAGAACAGAAGAGTTACTGTATTAGAAACAGAAGAATATACTCAGGGCGTGGTTTTAAAGGATAATTTCCAACATTGGGTCACAGAATGCCCCAGCCTCCTCTTGTCTGGGAGAACTGAGAGTTTGGGGAAGGTAATAGAGATTCCATGTTGCCGTTGTGTATGGGAGGAGCGGGAGGGTACTTAGGAAACTTTTTGTGTTGTCTCTGAAGGTACCCTGAACCTTCAGATGCAAAAGAATTTGAGCTGGCCCCTATTCAGATGAGGCAGAAGGTGTTCCTTTTATTAGTTAAGGTCATAAAACTTTTAATCGGCTTAAGACCTTGTGGGTGTTTTAAAACCATTATCACAGACACGCACACAAACAGATCCCATACTTTCACTGTGAGGTACTGGAATCTGTGTGCTCAGGAAGGGTGGGAGGAAGTTGGGCTGGGAGGGTGGCCCTTAGGACCGCCAAGGCTGTAATACTTGTATCTGCCCCTACTCCTTGGGCCTCCAAGCTGTCCTTGTGAAACTGTCAATTCCCTTCTCTGGTCCCCTTTCCCACCTTTAGGGTACAAAAGAAAAAAAAAAAAAAATCCTTGTCAGTTTTCAGCCAAACCAAAGTCTTGGGTTTTATTCCAAATTACCCTTGGAGAGTTAAATGCGTGCGTTTTCTCAGCCTTATTTCCCCAACGATGTTCTCTCTGCACCACAGGCAGAGGTGGTGGCACTGCTCAGCTAAATTCCAGCCTGGGTCCCAGGGTTTTCCACGTTCTTTATTGAGCGAAAGAAGCAGGGGCCACTCAGCTTCTGTTACCCACACCGTGGTTCCGGTAGTTTATGCTATAAACTGCCTTCGAGAAGGTCTATTTTAATAATAGACGTAGATTTACTAACTTAAGCATGTAAGTAAAGACCACGATGTTTGACTCATTGGCACGTATGGATTTGTGGCCAAATGTCCTTTACCAAAAAACCCAGCTTTGATAAGACAGAACAAATGTCATATGGTTTTTCTTTCAAATGGTTATTGTTTTTAAAAAGCTGCTGAAATTCTGAGCCGAAGCTTTTGCATTCTAACCCAGTCTCAGGGCTAACTGGCTCAAACTGACATGAGACAGTGAGGTTTCCCCTCTCAGGGTCAGTGTGAGGGTCAGGGAGCTATGCAGCTTCCTCCAGAGCCAGCTCTCCTACTGGCTAGCAGGCAAATTCCAAGGGATAGATAGGATTAAGGGCTCCAAAGAGGATTCTGCAGCCCTCCCCCAAAGGAGGATCAAACACTGGTCTAGTTTTGGAACAAAAAATAAACCCCAGCAAAGGAAAAAGTGCCTCTTTAAACAGCATGTGTCCCTTCCCAAAGCTCGTGCCCCTTCCAGGCTGGCTGGGGAGAGCCCTTTTTAATAGGCAAGTGTGTGCAATGGATCCAAGCATGTGAGGGCAGGCTCCACATGCCTTCTCTGGTTTCCTAAGTAGGGTCATAACTTGGGGGGAGGTCAGCATCCCAAACCTCTTCCCGCTGCTTTTGGTAACTAATGGATAAACTCTGCCAAGAAGCTCAATCGTGCACCATAGAGATAGCACTTTGCATGAATGTCTCTGCACACTCTCCTAAGCTTAGGCCCCAAAGGATTAAGGTAATAAAACCTGCTTACATCTTCTTACAGTTTTGTCCAGGAAACAAAGTCACCACCCACACAGAGCAAAACAACCCCACCCCCACTCATTTCACCTCACCCCCCTTTCAAACTGCCCCCCTCTGCGCGGACAGTGGGAATCGCTGGTAGAGGTGGGGTAATCCGACTCAGACTCCGTTGTAAACGCGCCCCAGCTGCACAAACGGTAACCCATTAACTTGGAATCTAGGGTCACTGTGGACGGTTTTCTATTAATAGGGGATAAAGCTGCTGCATACATTAGCGGTAATGCCCTGGCCGCCCGCGCAAAATTAACTCCTCACAGGCCAGCACCAGGCAACCACGTTCTGCCCAGGCAGATGTGTTCACACACACACACACACACACACACACACACACACACACACACACACACGGCTTTAGAACCCCTTCCCTTAAACATGCCAGATCCCACTCCCATCCAGAGTGCAGGCAGTGTCAGTCGTTCCTGAAGGATGTCTTCGGGGAGGGAGCGGCGGCGGCGGCGGGTAGAGTCTTCTGTCGGTCAGCTCAGCTTCGCCACGCAGATGGCCAGGGCCACGGCCGCCAGCAGCACGGCGCTGAAAATGGTGGCGGCCAGGGCCTTGCTCACGTCGCAAGGCCCGGTGCGCTCCTGTACAGACACGACGCCCACCGAAGAGGCGCCGACGCTGGACAGGAGCTCGGCGCCCGCCGTTTGGCGGGCCTGCACGGTCCAGCGGGGCACGTTGACCTTCATCTCCATGTCGTTGACCATCTCGCTCACTTGAAGGATCTCCCGCTCCAGCTCGCGCAGGTCGTCCACGTCGAAGTCGCGCTCCGCCTCGTGCCGCAGGCTGCGGGCGCTCAGGGCGCGCGCCGCTACGCCCGCGGAGCCGCCCGCTACGCCGGTGCGCACCAGCGGCCGCCGCGGCGCGTGCAGCGGGAACGCGGTGCCCAGGGCCAGCGCACGCCGCATGTCGGCTTCCAGCAGGTCCAGGCAGCCAGAGAAAGCCACCCAGAGGCGCTCGAACTCCGCGCGCTCCTCGGCGCCCAGGCCCCGGTCGCGTAGCGCGGCCGTCAGCTGGGCGCGGATGGCCACCGCCAGCTCCTGCGCCTTCTGGCGCGTCTTCTGCAACTCCTCACGCAGGTTCTGCGAGTCTGCCGAGCCGCCGACGGTCAGCACCAGGTGGTGGTAGCATGCGGTCGTCTTGTTGAGAGCGTCCAGCAGCGCCTTGCACTCCTCCCTTGCCATGGCGGTGCGCTCGGGCGCAGCCCGGCCGCCCACACCCTTCTTCGCCCCCAAGCTCTCAGCGCGGCAGGACGCGGCCGGCCACGAGGGCAGCCTGGGGCCGGGCGGTCCGCGCGCTTCTCATGGCCCGAGACAAGCTCGGCGCTGCCGCTGTAGACAGAACCTCTCCAGCCCCACGACGTGCGCCTCCGCGGACCGGACGCAGAGACAGAGCCCCGTTAGCTATCTCTCATCCCCTCGTCCATCATTTCCTGATGCACTCCAAGTCACACGCCGAGTCTCTGCACCGCCCTCGCCTCCACGATGGTCCTCTGCGAAGCCCGGGTTGCGGTCCCCATCCTTCTCCCGTGCCGTCGCCAGCGCTAGCGGCCGCCGAGCCGCGCGCGGCGCCTTAGCCACAGCCAAGGGCTGCGGGGTCGGGTTTCTTAGGATCCGCCCACCCCCGCCCGTCCTCGCGGAGCGCTTGCAACTCTTGGATCTGGGATAGGCGGGGCCCCGCGCGGGGAGGTCACGTGTAGGTCCCCCATCTCCCCCTCCTCTGCACCCCATTACAGATTTGGAGACTAGCCCTCGGCAGTTCCAACCCTCCAGTATCGTAAAGATGGGGAAACCGAGGCACAGGTAAAAGGGAGCCTAGATCACGCGACGTCCGTACAAGTGGGGGAACCAGAACCCAGGGACCGTAACTCCTAGACCCCTTCACTGACGTAGTGGTGTCCCTTGTAGGACAGGAGGACTTCGTCCTCCGAAGCTAGCAGTAAAGGGCGATCCATAGGGCGAGACGACTCCCTGATGCTCCCTATCCAGATCCCGCCCGCTTTCTAGGGACCAAGCTTGGACCCCACCTCTAGTGTCAGATCAGCTTTCGGCCCCACCCCCTCCCGTTCCGGGCACGCGCAGTCCGCGGCTCCAGGCTAGTCCCGCCTGAGTAGGAAGCACTGTGCGCCGCCTGAGCCCCACCCCGGCTGGGCGGGCTCAGTGATTGCTCTGTGCACACGTCACTCTGGGTAAGGACTGTCGCTCATTGGCCTGACCAGGCGCGGCTCCGCCCAACGGCGGAGTAAAGGGGTGGGCGGTGGAGCTGAACTGCTGCGGTGAGGTGGTGGGCACCGAGGTCCGAGTCGAGGGCCCGGGAGGTGTCGCCGCCGCTCCTGGAAGGGCAGGGAGTGAAACTATGTAGCCTTTTAAGTAAGTGTCCTCCCTCCTGTCTCCTTCCGCGCCTCCCTTCCTCCGGGACGGCTGCGCCTCGGGGCCTAGTGGCCGGGCGGGGCCCCAGAGCTGGAAGGGGGAGGGGCTCTTTTCTCACCGCCGCGGGAGCCCCGCGGCGCCCCAGGCTGGGCTGGCTGCCCCTGGACGGCCACCCCAAGACCCCAGTCCCTCGCTAGCTGGGCCGCCCGCCCGCGCTCTCCGGGTCCGATCGGCAGCCGGGCTCTCTCTGCCCTTCGTGTGCGGAGTGGGGGATGGCGAAGAATGCGCCCTCTGATCCCCATGACTACGGGACGGGTCAGCGGGTGCGGGGACTGTGAGCTCGGACTTGGGGGCAGTGGGCGGGGCCGTCGCCCCAGCGCTGAGTGTCCTCGGTGGTTTGCTTACTGCCTGACCCGGCGGCTGGAGGGGGAGGATGTGGGTGGGGGTCCGGAGCCTCTGGCCTTGTGGTCCCGGGGGAGTGGGGGGGGGGGGCGGTGAAGGGGCAGGGAAGGAGTAGGGAATCCCTGTCAGTCAGTCGTCTTTCATCCTGCTGGGTAAAATTTACTCCAGGAAAACTTAAGCACCAAGAGATGTTCCAGATTCTGGGTCTGTTCAGTTCTTTTCGTTGAACATAGACTACTGTGGGCTCTTGAGCCAGGCATGGCCCCTGGAGATGTTGGGGACTTGGGCACTGGAAACCGAAGCCTGTGCTGGGCCATCACGGAGCAAGTGACCCGTCTTCCTTGAGAATTTAGGACATACAGGGAGGGAGGGGCTGGCGAGACTGGAGGGACTACTAGTTTGCATGCGAACTGGCGTTTTCCAAGTTTATGGGTTTCGTGGGGGAGAGTACCCTATTTTGATTAGCGTAAGCCTCCCTCAAGCCCCAGAGAAGAGCAGGGAATCTTGGTGAGATATTAGCGTTTTGAGTCTGCCTCCCCCAGCATGGTATTGAGGCAGTCCAGAGGATCCGGAGCGCTTCACCCCAGGGTTCCCTCTCACTGAGCTCTCTGTCCTTTTATCTATTGATTTGGGGCCATTTGGGGCCAGGGCTTGGATGATCCAGGCCGTGGCCATTCTCTGCTGTGTGGCTCTTAGCCGCCCACTGGCCACATGGGGCCATGGCAAGGGAAGAGTAGTTTTCAAGACAAAATGGACAGGAGGGAGAACCCATCACTTTGGGGAGCTGTGGGGACAGTGGAGGGAGGTGAGGCTACTGAGATCGGTGGAAGGCCAGAATGAGAGGTCCTTAATGCCAGGTGGAGAAATTGAGAGTTGGTCTAGTAGGGAGTTCAAGTATGTAAGTCCTTGAAGAATATAGTAGCCCTCTTTAATCTGTGGGGGATGTTTTCCAAGATCCTTACTGGATGCCAGAAACTTTGGATAGTACCAAATCCTATACCTACATACCTATGATGAGTTTAATATATAAATTAGGCACAGTAAGAGATTAACAAAAATAACTAATAAAAAAGAACACTTATTCATGAGGCACTGTGATAAAAGTTATGTAAATGTGGTCTCTCTCAAAATAACTTACGGTACCGTACTCATTCTTCCTGTGATGATGTGAGATGATAAAATGCCCACGTGATGAAATGAAGTGAGGGGACCAGATACAGGTTATTATGATACTGTGTTAGCTACTGTTGACTTTCTGACCGTATGTCAGAAGGAGGATCTTCTGTTTCCGGACTCCAGTTGACCATGGGGAACCAAAACTGGAAGATGAAACTAAGGGTAAGGGGGACTACTGTACCATACAGACCTCAGTGTTGCAAAGATCACTTTGTTATCTTTTCATGTGGACCAGTGTGAGTAAGGTCAGGAGGCAGAAGCCCCTGAGGGAGAAGTGCAGGATGGGAGCAGGGACAGACACTTGTGACTAGCCCCAGCGACAGGAAAGCAGTCGGGGCTCTGAAGTGGAGAAGCTACCGGGGTGAGCTCTCTTGACTTTGGCTTGCCATCTGAAATCATCCTGCCTGGCAGCATTGCCGGGAGAGCAAGCAGTAGTGTCTGCGGTCAAGGTCTTCTTGATTGTGTCTCCTTGTGGCTCTTGGACTGCATTGCCCTCGTGAGGGCAACCGCTGGGTCTGTGCACCGTTAGTGTTTCTGTGGGGGCTCTCCCTCCATTTGTGAATTGTCAGAATTAGATTGGTGGCCAGTAACTTAATCCTCTCCTAGAGGAGCTGAGGAATGTGGCCATGTGATGATAGATACCAGACCTCGAAAGGATTCAGACCCAAATCCAAACCTTCTACGTCTGCGAGACACCGAGACGCGGCCCTCGGAACTCCCGCCTTTCTGCTCAGGATTCTGGCAGGGGTTGGGTGCTGGTGCCTCCTCCGGTAACTTCTGGAGCGGGGTGATGGAGTGGTGTTCTGAGGGGCGGTTTTGCTCCTCCGAACTCTCCTGCTTAGTGGTCACACCCCTCTTCCAGCTCTGAGGCCTTCTCTCCCTGTGTGGCCCTCCACATTCCAGCTGTCACTGCGTATGGCCAGCTCTGAGCACAGTTTGTTTCTGGCTTTTTGCCAGTGCCTGCATAGCTAGCTGCCTGGGGCCAGCTCCTCACCCTCCCCTGGATATGGGCAGTGGACTTTCAGCTCCTATGAGAGATGACGCCTCCCGGGGAGCTTGAGCTTCCTCTAACACCCCGCTATCATTTTGTTCAAGTGGACGACACAGATACAGCATGCCTACGGAGAGCCAGCTGGCCACAAACAGGCTGGAAGCTTTGAAGGAGAGCTTTGAGAAAAGTATAGATAGGATCCACAGATGTTACAGGCCGGAAGGACATAAGTGACTGTAATGCCATACGTTACACCATCCAGCTGCTTCCATTTGCTATTAAATATAGATGAATTAGAAAGTTTTGCCCTTTTGCCTTTCCCTTCTGAATCACAGATGAAACTAGTTGGAGAATATTGCTCATCATTTGGAAAATATGCCTGATCAAGACCTTTGGTGAGGGCCCTGTAAGGGTGGGAGCAGCCAGAGCAGTGACATTTCAGCCGGGAGTTTATCTCTGGGAGGCACAGACATTCCCGTGTTGGATTCTGCTGAGCGAAGCTGCACGCTGTCATCAGATGGTCCCTGACCACCCAGCCTCATCTAGGCTGATGGGACGGTTGAAGACCACAAAACCACAAGTGTGCACACCACATCTTGAAATGTCCGGTGCTAGTTTGAGACCTTGCCTGGCTCTCCTGTTCATAGGGTCACCTCAGATAACTCATGTTCAGGGGTATTTGTTATCTGTGACTAATTTCACATTGGAATTGCTGTAAATCATCCCATCATTTGAGCTTCGTCAGGGGTGGAATTTTTTTCTTAAAGGAGTTTTATAAGAGGATTTACTCCTCTTTCCAGTTTTATGAGGAAGAATCCATTTACTTTGCACGTTATTTTAAAATCTAAAGCTAATTCTTGCAAGTAAACTTGTTCAGGGTGTTAACCTACTTTAAGTATTTACCTCTGTATGAGAATTCCATTCTGGCATTAAGCACCAGACCGCATCAGATTATTATGTGTTTTTAACACTGGGAGGAAAAGGTGGACAACAGTTCTGGACAGAGCTCTTGGAATCCTTACTCCTGGACAGAGGGTTCAGTCCTTGGCAACCAGGAGGAATGATGTCCAAGAGAAAACAGATGACTTGGGACTGAAACACAGCGAGCTCTGTCCCATTCACCAGCAATGCTTGCTCAGTCTTGTGTGTTTCGTGCATTTGAATGGAATGCTTTTCTTTTTATAAATGTTTTTTTCATTTTATTTCTTTTTAGAGAGAGAGAACACACAAGTGGGAGAGAGGGGCAGAGGGGGAGAGAGAGAGAGAGAGAGAGAGAGAGAGAGAGAGAGAGAATCTCAAGTAGGCTCCACGCTCAGCACAGAGCCCAACGTGGGGCTCGATCCTATGATGTTGGGATCATGACCTAAGCCGAAATCAAAGTTGGACGCTTAACCGACTGAGCCACCCAGGTGCCCCTGAATGGAATGTTTTGATGTGGCCTTCAGGGGCCTTCCTTTACCTTGCTGCCCCTCTCTGACTGGCACTATTTGGATTCTTGTATTTCCCTGGACTCACTCATCTGTCAAGAGAAGTTTACTCTTGGGTTTCTGTTCCTGCTTGTCTTACTCTGGTCCTTGCCAGGGAGGCCTTCTCTGCTCCCCACCCCACCCCCTTTCTTTGCTTCTCCCTTCTCTTGTCTGGTCCTTACCTGCCGCAGCGCTGCTCTGGGTTGGTTTTACTCTGCTGATATACATTCCTTGCCTCCCAGCCAGGTAGTCACTTCCTCCATCAGAGTTTGCCCTTGTCGCCTCCATCTTGGGCATGGAGGTGTGGACGCTGAGCCGGCACCTTGTCTGAAAAGCAGAAGGAGTGTCCCTTCCCAGCTTCATTCTGCCCAAATCTCATCCTGTCTCTCATGCGGTTTCTGTCCAAGGGGTGTTTACTTTTGCACTCTGCTGTGTAGAACCAATTGTGTCAGAAACCAGGAAGAATTTTTGTTTTCTTGTGACTCTGTCCCAGCAAAGTCACATTATCCAGTCGTTCTGGTAGGGACTTGGTAGGGACTCGTAAAAGGATTATTTGGACTCTGGTAATAATTGAATTCAACAATTCAGATACCTGAATTGTTCAGGTATCTGAATTGTTGCAGAGCCGTCTCTGGGGTCCAGGAAGGGATTATATGTAGCCTTTTTCATGCTAGGCTCTTCCCCTATGAGGATTTGCAGGGAACTCAGGCAGTCCCCAGGGTGGAGCTGTCCCCTGAGGCAGTCCCCAGGAGGGTCTGTAGCAGAGACTGTTCTGGCTGGACTAGACCGGGGGAGTTCAGCGTAGGGCCTGTGTGGCTTTCTGTCATGGTGACTTTTCCTTTGGGGGAATCTGTGCATCTGTGACTCATGAAATAACCCTTAATCCAGGCTTATTTATTTTACACGATGAGTGTAGTTGTTGAAGGGGTGCATGTTGGAATAAATTCTGACATGTGTGTAACCTCGAATGGGCCAAACGTGCCTCAATGTCTTCATCTGCAGCATATGGGGGCTAATGATACCAACAGTTGTTTTGAGCATTAATTATAGTTAGTTACCTATAGTTATTACGAACATTAAAATGGGATGAAGATACATAGAAGTTATCACAGTGCCTGAACGAAAGAGGCTTTCAAATAGTTGCTGTTTTTGTTTTTTAATGTTTGTTTATTTTTGAGAACGTGCAGGCAGGGGAGGGACAGAGAGAAGGAGACAGAGGACCTGAAGCGGGCTCTGTGCTGACAGCAGAGAGCCCGATGTGGGGCTCACACTCATGAACTGCGAGATCATGCCCTGAGCCAAAGTCACTCAACCTACAGAGCCCCGCAGGTGCCCCATCAAATAGTTGCTATTTTTATCATTAGCGGAAACTGATAGAATTCATAATGTATGTACTTATGTCTACTGTCCTGGTATTTTCCCAAGAAGGCATTTTGGAATATTGTTATATAGTAAGAAAGTAATTCAGTTTTTCATTCCTATTTCATTCATCTTATTGTATCAGGGTAAGTTACTTGATGTTCTTTGATAGTTGCTAATTCTCCCTTTTCAGTGAAGGGGTCTCAGGCTCGGGTTCAGAGTGTTTGGCAGGTAGTGGTATTTAGCAAGGTTTTAACGTCAATTGTTTTTATAATTTTTAAGATTACATATTTTATAGGAGTGATACTGTTTTTATATTTAAAGTTGTAATAAGGGTTCTTTTTAAAATAAATTTTAGAGGCGCGTAGGTGGCTCATTTAAGCGTCCAAGTCTTGATTTTGCTTGGGTCATGATCTCACTGTTAGTGGGATCGAGCCCCACATTGGGCTCTATGCCAACAGCAAGGAGCCTGCTTTGGATTCTCTCGCCTCTCTCTGCCCCTCCCCTGCTTGTGCTTTTCTCTTTCTCTTTCTCTCTCAAAATAAATAAATAAACTTAATAAAAATAAATAAAATAAAAAAAAATTTTAAACGTTTATTTATTATTAAGAGACAGAGAGAGACAGAACATCAGCATCGGAGGGGCAGAGAGAGGAGGAGACACAGAATCCAAAGCAGACTCCAGGCTCTGAGCTGTCAGCACAGAGCCCGACGCGGGGCTCAAACTCACAAACCGCGAGATCATGACCTGAGCTGAAGTCAGACGCTCAACCGACTGAGCCACCCAGGCGCCCCTAAATAAAATAAAATTGAAAAGACAGTAGGTGTTTAAAGGAATATGTCAAACATTAGCAGTAGAGTCATTGTGTATAATTATGCAGATTATTTACTACACAGGTGCCCTGCCTAGGGGAGGGAGATATTGGCAAACTGGGGCTGATAAATAGCCTGTGAGCTACTTACCAAGCCATGTGCCCTGGCATAGGACTGTACCCACTGAGAGGATGGGGTCCCTTTTTCTGATTCTCACAAAGACACCACATGGGCCAGCAGTAGGTGGTGGTATACTGGTATGCAGTATGGCAAAAATACTGAAAGCGGCATGTAAATGGGAATCCTGCAAGACAGGTGTTTATATTCTTCATTGCACTGCCTGAGATGGAGGCTCAGATTCTTTTTCTGTACCCATTTTTCATATTCCTCTCTGATAGCTCAGAGACACCACACGGATGTATGGTAAATGGAGCAGACAGGGGCAATGGAAGCTCCATTCACAACAGGAGAAAATCTATACAGAATATACAAATAATGTTTAATAAAAGTTGTATATAATCTATGATTTTGATGGAGAAAATTTAATTGGAGGGCATAGAAGAAGACATACAGGGAAAGACATACCATGTCCATGGATGATGAGATTCATTATCATAAAGATGTTGACTTTCCAGTCCATAAATTTAGTGCATTTCTAATAAAAATCCCAAGGGGATTTTTCGTGGAATTGATGAACTGATTTTAATTTATGTGATATTGCAAAAAGTTAAGAAGAACCAGACAATTTTGGAGAACAAGGAGGGAGGCCTTTATGAGACAGCAAGGCTTATTATGAAGCTATAGTCATGTAAAACAATGTGGTGTAGCCCTACTCTGTCCAATATAATAGCCACTAGCCATATGTGGCTATGGAGCACTTGAATGTGGCTAATATGAATTGAGAAGTGAATGTAAAGTACACACCAAATTTTGAAGATTTAGTAAGAGTAAAAAAGAATGTAAAATGTGTCATTAATAGTTTTAAAAATTGATCACATGTTGAAAATATAATATTTTGGATATATTAGGATAAATATATTATTAAAATTAATTTCACTTTATATTAAAAAAATTTTTAATGTTTATTTTTGAGAGAGGGAGAGAGAGAGTGAAAGCAGGGGAGGAGCAGAGAGAGAGACACAGAATCCAAAGCAGACAACAGGCTCTGGGCTGTCGGCACAGAGCCCGATGTGGGGCTTGAACCCATGAACTGCGAGATCATGACCTGAGCCAAAGTTGGATGCTTAACTGACTAAGCCACCCAGGTGCCCCTCATCTGTTTCTTTAAAAAACAATTAAAAACAACTTTTTTAATGTTTATTTTTGAGAGAGAGAGAGCAAGCAGGGGAGGGGCAGAGAGAGAGGGAGACACAGAATCCAAAGCAGGCTCCAGGCTCTGAGCTGTGAACATGGAGCCCAGTGTGGGGCCCGAATTCATGAACCGTGAGATCATGACAAGAACAAAAGTCAGATGCTTAACCCACTGAGCCACCTAGGCGCCCTGAAAAAGTAAATTTTTTTTAACGTTTATTTATTTTAAAGAGAGAGAGAGAGAGAGAGACAGAATGCGAGAGGGGGAGGGCAGAGAGGGAAACACAGAATTGGAAGCAGGCTTCAGGCTCTGAGCTGTCAGCACAGAGCCTGATGCGGGGATCGAACTCACAAGCTATGAGATCATGACCTGAGCCGAAGTCAGATGCTCAACCAACTGAGCCACCCAGGTGCCCCTGTTTCTTTTTTAATGTGACTACCAGAAAATTTTAAGTTATATGTGTTTATGCATAGTGTGTATGTAATTACATTTCTCAAGTGTTGGATGGCACTGGTTAGACTGTTGAAATAGTGTAGAGCTCAGAAACCAGCTAAACATATATAGGGACTTGGAATATAGCAAAGGTAGCATTATTGGCCAGTGTGAAAGTGATCGACTATTCAAAAAAGCATGATGGGACAGTTGGCTTATGCTATGGACTGAATTTTTGTGCCCCCTCCCTGCCATTCATATGTTGAAATCCTAATCCTTAATGTGATGGTATTTGGGGGTCAGGCGTTGAGATTCATAGAGGTTAGATTAGGTCATGGGGCCCTCGTGATGGAATGAACAGTCTTGTAAAAAGAGGAAAAGACAGGAGAACTCTTGCCATGTGAGGACCCAGTGAGGTGGTGGCAGTCTACAAACTAGGAAGTGGGTCATCAAGAACCAAATCTGCCAGGACCTTGTTCTTGGGCTTCCAGCCTCCAGAACTATGAGAAGTAAATTTAAGCCTCCCAGTCTGTACTTTTTGTGTTAGTAGCCCAAACAGCCCAAGATAGCTTACCATAGAGGAAAGAAATTAAATTAGATGCCTAATTTATAGTATATATAAAAACGAAGATTCTTAGGAATTATAGTGATTATATTTATGGTTTTGGAGTTGAAAGGATATGATTTCAAGTAGTCTGTGTTGCATAGTAAACCAGCCCAAAACTTAGTGGCTTAAAACTGCCACGATTTATCGTTTCCTACTATTCATGGGCTGGCAGACTGATTCTTCTGCTAGTCTCACCTGGACTCACATGGCTGCATTCAGCTGGTGGGTGGGCTGGCTGGCTGTACTCACTGGACCACATGGGCCTCTCTTCCCCTCATGGTCCTTCATCCCACGGGCTGCTGCTGCTTCTTCTTCTTCTTCTTCTTCTTCTTCTTCTTCTTCTTCTTCTTTTAATTTTTAAAATGTTTTTATTTATTTTTGAGAGAGGCAGAGCATGAATGGGAGAGGGGCAGAGAGAGAGAAGGAGACACAGAATCTGAAGCAGGCTCCAGGCTCCGAGCTGTCTGCACAGACCCTGACACAGGGCTCGAACCCACAAACCGTGAGATCATGATCTTAGCCAAAGTCAGATGTTTAACTGACTGAGCCACCCAGGCGCCCCTCACAGGCTTCTTCATAGCATGGTGGTCTTAGGGTGCCAAGAGAAAGGGTGTGGAATCTGCAGTCTCTTGAGGCTGACACTCTAAAATCCCAGAGCATCACTTCTGTCTGTTGGTTGGCTAACGCAGTCACAGGGCTGGCTCAGATTCACAGGGGTGGGGAGGTAGACTCCACCTTCTGAAAGGGAGAATGATGAAGTCACTTTGCAGAAAGGTACTCCAGATGATAGGATTTCCTAAGAACCACAAGGCACTGACCATTAAGGCAAGGGTTGACAGGTTCAGCCACATTAAAATCAAACACCTCTATTTCTGAAGACATCCATTTGAAAAAATGAGGAGACAGGTCACAGATCGGGAGAAGATATTTGCAAGACCTTTTAGTATCCAGATGCATAAAGAACTATAAATGGTAGGAAAAAGGCCAACAACCCATGTAAAAAGTGGGCGAAAGACGTGATAAGGCAATTTATAGAACATAAGGAAATGACGTTCAATTTCTTTTTCTTTTTCTTTTTTTGTTTAAGTGTATTTAGAGAGACAGCGTGGGCAGGGAAGGGGCAGAGAGAGAGGGAGAGAGAGAATCCCGAGCAGGTGCTGCACTGTCAGCGCAGAGCCCGATGTGGGGCTTGAGCCCATGAACGGCGAGGTCATGACCTGAGCCGAAACCAAGAGTCAGACGCTCAACCAACTGAGCCGCTCAGGAGTCCCGATGTTCAATTTCATTAGAGAAATGAAAATTAAAAACAGCAAAATACTATTTTATACTCCCAGACTGGCAGAAATGAGATAATTGGACGATACTAAAAAGGGTTGGCTAGGATGTGGTGTGAGGGAGGGGTGCACCCATGCTCTTTTCATGGAAGTAGAAAGCAGGTGGGTGTACCTTAGACTGGCTCTCCTAGGGACGTTCCCACATATGTGCTCAGGCTATACACATAAGGGCATAAGCGAGTTCACTCCAGCATTGTTTGTAATCCCGAAAATGTGGATGCAATATAGGATATCAGATAAATAAATTGTGTCATGTTCCATTAAAAGAATACTAGACATCAGAAGTTAGTGAAGGAACGTCTGATCTGTATGGATCAGCATAGCTAGGATTTGAAAACTTGATTGGAAGAGGAGTGTTCCAGGATACTTGCAGCGTGAAGCCAAGTATGGAAATTCTGAAGCTCCTAAAAGAATATTTTATATTACTTATGAATGCACGTGTATTAAAGGAATAGAAACGTGAACAAGAATAGTGGTTGGTTCTGAAAGAGGAGGAGGGAATGGGATCAGAGGGGCATAGGGGGATTCCAGTCTATTCTGATAGACTTCTTAAAAGAAACTCTGAAGCAAATACGCAGTGTTAAATTTGGTAATCCGGGGTGGCAGGTTTCCATTGTTCCTGTAGGCTTAAAGTGTTTCATTCAGAATACACACATATATTTAAAATGTCATAATTTTGGTCACAGAGGATGTTCTAAAAATAGCCATTTTTATTTTTTGCAATGATTTGGAGCTTAAGATTTTCAGGATGTAATGTATACAGTTAGCTAGTAAAACAACTCATCTTGGAATTGGTGGGCTATCTTTGATATTTCCTGATGGGGTGTTAAGTCTGTAGAGTAGAATAATATGTGTCAGAGATGCTTTTTAGAAGTTGCCAGAACAGGACTTTTCTGTGTTATATAAATCTGAAAGTGGTCATTTACTGCTTTTTCTTTCCTTGTCCCAGGAGACGGTCCCTGCCCCATCTGAAGTCCATATGGCTCTATATGACGAAGATCTCCTGAAAAATCCTTTCTATCTGGCTCTTCAGAAGTGGCGTCCTGACTTATGCAACAAGGTGGCCCAAATCCATGGCATTGTAAGTGCCTCAAGCCTGAGGGTTATCCTTCTCCGTTAGGCATGGACCAGGCAGCGCCGACGAGGCCAGACATACTGTCGAATTTGGTTAAGCATAGAGGGAGTCAGTTACAAACTTGCTCAGTATAACAGGCCCCTGGCCATGCTCAGTATGTGAACAAACAGAGAGGGACCACCACGAGCTGCCTCCTCCAGGAAGCCTCCTGGTGTTGCACCAGCCTCGGGTGTAATCCTTTCTCTGATGACATTATTCACAGCCCCTGATGACGTTGATCTCATGGTATTCACCTCTGTTTCTCTTGTCTCCATGTTGACCATGAGGGCCTCTGGGGGCAGACGTCATATTTCCCTCAGGGCCTCAGGCTCCTTGTCTGTGAGGTGTGTGCTCACTTGCATGGAATAAGGGAGCTGTAAACGCATTCGTACGTTGCTGTGGAAGGCATTTCCTAAAGGGGAGGACCTGGTGGAATAATCGAGGCATCCAGATTGCAGGAGGAGGGAAGCGCATAAGAGAAACCACGGTTTGTCGCTGGGGCGCCTGCTGCCTGCAGGGAGGCAGGCCCCGCAGCGCAGACCTTTCCGGTGCTCGGGTGGTGACGGCCGCGGCCTCTTGTGTACACGGCCTTGCGCCACACAGAATGCTCGGTGCCTTCGGGCTGCTTCCTGCTCGTTTTCTTGCCTTTGTGCTTCTTCATGTGTGTTGCCCTCTTCTCAGACCGGGTTCCTGCTTTGCGGCCAAGGATTTGAGCTGGAGGAGAAGGCAGCTTACTCGGGTTCACTGCACGTTCATTGTTGGCTGCCTTGTCTGGGAAATGGGAGCTGACTTTCACCTTCCCCTTTCTGTCCCGCGGCCACCACAGCCTGCTTTCCCCAAGTTCCTCCCCGGTTTTAGGGTCCACTTTGTGATTCATAGATTTGTCCCAGAGTTACTTTACTTCGGTTTGAAGAAGTCACAAAGTTCATTATGTATAACGTATACATGTGTGTGTGTCTATATATGTATGTTCGCGCGTGCACACACACACACACACACACACACACACACAAAAGCAACTGAAGACTATAGCTGTTTCCAAGAAGAAAATAAGAAGCTTCTAAAGTTCACCAGAGACACTATCATCTGTTCATTTCACGGCAGTTATTAAATGCTACTCTGAGCAAGGTACCATGTTTAATGCTGAGGGTTCAACAATAAATAGGATTATATAGGAATATGTTTTCGCCGTCTTTACCCTTATGGAGCTTAAATTCTAGTGGGGGAGATGGCAAATACGTACTAATTACAGCTGTGGTTCATGTCACAGGGAAGAAGTACAGGACACAAAGCAGTCGTGTTAACTGACCGAATATGGGATGTATGTCCTCCCCATCTCTGTCCTATATTTGAAAAAATACTGTCTAGATAAGAGCATACTACGTGTAACTTTCTCTTGCTCTTTAAGAACGCCATGCTGTGAATACCCTGTGGGACCCGTCTGTCTTGCCAGATTGTGTTGCCAGCACGTAGCACGGTTCCTGTCCCCAGGTAGATGCTTTTCCGGCTGCCAGCAGTGGACTCCCCCTCGAGCTCAGTGCAGCGAAAGGGAAATCCTGAATGTGAACTCTGGCATCTTGGTCACCTTCCTTCTGGCTACCCCAAGGAACGGGAGATTCTTCATAAACTGTGTCATCCCGAGCTCCCGGTGGCCCCCAGGTCCTTACTCCAGCCGCTCCTGAGATCTGCAGGGTCCGGCAGCAGCTGTCTGGGGCCCACATTTCGCAGCACTGACTTTCTGGCCTTCAGTAGATGGGAGAGAATCAGTGAGGCCAGCTTGCCAGCAGAAGTCACAGCGGGAAGGAGCTAACCGCCGCTGTCTGCCTCAGCCTGGTCACATGTTGATGGCTCGTTCCTGCCCCTCTCAGCTGTGTGATGGGCTAACCCATAGTAGTATTCCGTCCACTTCTGTTGGTGGAATGAGAAAAGAATATTCCAGTAGCCTCTGGAAGAGTACTTAATTGTTTCTGCCGCCGCTCAGGGATCCCTGCCGCCCCAGTGGGTGAAAGCTGAATTTCTTCCCATGGGGTTTGGCCATCGGGCCCAGTTTGGCTGTCCCTGAATCAGCCCTGGGCATCAGCGTTGTTTATTGGGCTCTAAAAAACTGTGATCATCACTTTTGAACATGTGTTCCCCCCACCCAGGTTTACCTGCCCCTCACACTCCTTTCTAAAGCACAGCTGGTTGGCCGCCTCATCCTCCTGTGACAATGTGTGGCAGCTGAGGGTGCACCTGACTGCCCTCCTCCCCTGCCCCCTCCCTCCTTGAGTTTGACTCCTTTCAAAGCCTTCCCATGATTCAGATGCCTGCATCCAGGCAGGCGCCTCCTGCCATCACCTGCTCTCTGACTGGACAGGAAGCTCTTACTCCCCGTGTTTCCCAGATTCCAACCCCAGAGGCCTGTGACACCCCACACTGCTTCTATTTAATTAGCACCTAGCTAATTATATACTGTGGATTCTTCAGAGTGGGCTGGGCAGGCCCGCTGCTTCCCTGGGGCTCTTGTCCGTGGGGTATCAAGGATTCCCAGGTGGATTAGGGGTGGGGCCATTTGCCTACAGGAAAAACACAAATTTCAAAGGGAGATTAAATTTGTTCCTCTCCTTGCGATCTTTTAATTATGGGGTATGTAGGCTTTTGAGGGCCCGCCTGGGAACCTGTCAGCATGTCTTCCGAGTTCCAAAGAACTGACTTCCAAGTAAAATACCTAGACAGGCCAGCTGAGGGCACTGAGGTCTGTATTCCAGTTCTCAGCTCTTGTTTAGTGTAGATCCAGCCAACAAACTTTTATTGAGCACCCACTACGTGCCTGGAAACATGCTGGGTTTCCAGGATTACACAGGTGGGTGGGGAGCACGGCATGCCTTCAGGGAATTCCAGAAGCAGGCCGTTGGTAGCTCAGAGGAATGAGTGTCAGGACAGAGGTCATCCTGGGCTCCCGTGGAGTGCCTAACGTGGCCTGGAGAGGAGTCCGGAGTGTACCCTGGAGTAGCAGCACGCTAATGCTGATTCTTGCTTTTATTCTACTGTCCTTTATTTAATTACTGTTGTATAAAAATTCTTTATAAAGGGGCTAGAGTAAAAAGTTTTATTGTTAATCTTTGAAATAAGCAGGTCCCCAACCTAGGGTCTACTCAGAGACTCTAAACTTTGTGGCCTCCATGTAGACTGTAATCTCCATGAGGTCTGCTCCAGAAGTCTCAAGCTCTGTCTTGGGAGGGCCCCTGAGGCACTTGCACTTGACCCCGCGTCCTGTGGGCAGCTTCACTACTGCTCCTCGTCTCTGCCCTCCAGGGGCTGGCTTCCTTACCCCCCTCTCAGCCAGGGAGCCCGGCTCCTGCCTTCTGCCTGTAATGAAATGCTCCAGGCAGCATCATCTACCTGAAACTGGGGGGCCCTTGATGTTAGAGGACCCCTGCTCACTCAACAAACATTCATTGGGTGCCTACTGTATTGTCGAACAGTGAGCAGGAATGGGGATCCAGTACAGCAGGAGCCGGTCGCGCTTTATTCAAATCAGGGAGGCAGAGAAGGCGCACGTAAACAGGCAAATAGAGTGGAATCACAGTTGGGGTGAGGCTCTCCGAGGCACCTCAGAAGTTCCTGGTCTCTCACGTGGGACTGTGGGACTCCTTCATCCATGGAGCGGGCATGGGACCATCTGTGGGCCTCCCTGAGTTTGGGCGATAAACAGTCCCCCTCCTGGTTCATGGTGTTCTCTTGCCTGTGCCAGCTCTCAGGTCCCCAGGCTCTTCTTTCTGTGCTCCCTGCGACCATGAGGTTGTTTCTCAATTCATGCTTCTATCTGATGGCCTCCCGTTTCTTTCTTTAAGTTTTACTTGTATTAAAATTTAAAATTATATGTGTTTTAAAAATACCTTTTGTTAAGTAATCTCAGTGCCCAACGTGGGGCTCAAACTCATGACCCTGAGATCAAGAGTCACATGCTCTATGGGGTGCCTGGGTGGCTCAGTCGTTTGAGCGTCTGACTGTGGCTCAGGTCATGATCTTGTGGTTTGTGAGATCGAGCCCCGCGTTGGGTTCTTGCTGAGAGCTAAGAGCCTGGAGCCTGCTTCAGATTCTGACGCTCCCTCTCTCTGCCCCTTCCCCACTCACACTCTGTCTCTCTCTCTTCCTGTCAAAAATAACACACATTAAAAAAAAGTCACATGCTCTACCAACTAAGCTTAATATCAAACATTTGATAAGAGAAGAAAGAGTAATATAAAGAGCCCCATGCATCTGTCACCCAGCTTCAGGAGTGATCAGTTCAGTGGCTGGTCACATGCCATTTCTGCTCCCTCCTGCCCTCTGCTCTCAGCTACTAGATTCTTTTGAAGCAAATCCGAGAAAAATTGTGTCAGGTTGTCATGTGGTTTTGTCTGCAGATATTTAGGGATGTGTTTTTAAATGATAAGGACTCTTAAAAAATGTAATCACAATGCCATTATCACAGCTAAAAAGTTTCCTTAATGATTCTTCAGTGTTGTCAACTATCTAGTCAAATTTCCCAAACCATCTCGTAATTGTTTGTCTGTTTGTCTGTTTTGCAGTGGGTTTGTTCAGATCAGGATCCAGAGGAGGTCCACAAGTTATGTTGGATTGAGGAGTCTTTAAGTCTGTCTTTTCTCCTCACTGCTGAGCTAAACTGGAGCACGCAGAGCCACACATACTGCGTGTGTGAGATGCGGTCAGTTTTGACATTTGTGTAGCCTTCTGAAACCATCACCACAGCTTTGTGTGTCTTTTTAGTTTTATCTTCCCCTTTCTTGTTTTCTTTCTCTTCCTTCCTTCTTCCTTCCTTCCTTCCTTCCTTCCTTCCTTCCTTCCTTCCTTCCTTCTTTCCTTCCTTCTCCTTTCCTTTCCTTTCCTTTCCTTTCCTTTCCTTTCCTTTCCTTTCCTTTCCTTTCCTTTCCTTTCCTGTCCTTCCTTTCCTTCCTTTCTTTCCTTTCTTTCTTTGAGATTCATTCCCCTGGGTCATTCACCTTGTAGTTTTCTGCATTTTGACTTTTGCCAGTGGCAGTCCCATGGTGGTGTTGACAGTGGTCCTCTGTTTCCTGCGTTTCCTGAAATTGGTAGTTAAATCTAGACGTTGATCTGATTCAGTCTTGATTTTTTTAGGAGGGGTGAGCCACTTCATCGACAGGGCTGTGTTCTTTTGTCAACAAGTGCCTCCTTTTTCTGCTGCGAAGAGTTGGCGTGTCCCCCATGGGGGGCGAGGCCATGCTGCTCTTTCTACCCTGCCTGAGGAAGCCCCTGATGACAGCCGCTTTCGACGGCTGCAGAGTTTTACAGTGTCTTTGCAGGGGGACGTCCAGCCAGCCCTGGGCTGAGCTCCCAGCACTGGCTCCAAGAAGTGACAGGACTTTGAGTCATGGCACCGCCACTCACTGGCTGTGTGACCCTGGACAGTTTCCTCAGCTCCCTTGAGCCTCAGTTTCCTTGGGCATGTATGTATGATGGGGATATGTGCAGAAGCCGTTTGCTTTGTGCTGGGTTGCTTTAGGAGAGGGGGCTCTGAGGGACTAGGCCGTCATCTTCCTTCTGGGTACACTTGAGTTTGAGAGAGTCCCTGAGCCATGCAGACTCGCTTGGTGGTGCCCAGTCGGCGTGGTGGCCACGGTCGGGCCAAAGTTCACATCTCATGTCGAGCCTGCCCCAAAGACAGAGTCTGGCACGCCAAGGCACCTTGGTGACGGTGAGAGTCTACACAGGAAGTTGTGTTTCTGCGGCTCACATTACAAACTATGATCATGACTAGGCTTAAAAAAAAAAAAAGGCAGGGAAAAAAGACAGGAAGGAAGCTGTCTTTGAGGTGCAGGGTTTCTCGTTCAGGTGGTGGGACTACATGTGCCTTTTTAGTTTCACTTTCCCAAACTACCCCGTCTTCATCTGGAACCATCCCTGAGCCTGCTGAGAATACAGTGGGGCACCTGGCACTGGCCATGGGGCAGGACCCAGGGCGCCTGTGACCGCCTGCCCCTTTTCCCAGGTGGGGAGCGCAGCTTTGTCACCAGGACTTCATCACCCCCGTCACTCGGCTCCGTCAGCCAGTAGGTCCCCACAGCTGGATGCAGCCCGTCCTGCCAAAGCTGTACGTGGCCCATCTCTTAGCATTCACCCTCGTTGTTTTTTCCAGGTCCTGGTGCCCTGCAAGGGAAGCTTGTCAAGCAATGTTCAGTCTACATGTCAGTTTGAGTCCTATATTTTGGTACCAGTGGAAGAACACTTTCAGACCTTGAATGGAAAGGTATTCATCTCTTTTTGGGTCACCCTGAGTCACTCTCTCAGTGCTTGGGAGGTGGGGGTGGGGGGTGGGGAGGAGGGCAGGGAGACCTGCTTCTCACCCTGTCCCATCTGTGTTAAGTGATGGCTCTGACACACACAGACAGCAGCAGCCCTGTGGGGTGGGAGGAGATACTAGTCACGAGCAGGGCCTGGCTAGACCTCTGCCTGGGACAGGGAGGGTGGGGTGAGGGGTGGGGAGGGCGGGCGTCTCTCCCTCAGCCCGTGGGCCTCCTGCTGATAAGTGCTCCTGAGAGCTCATTGGTTTCTGGGCCACAAACTGGACATCAGGGATGAATTTTAAATCTTTAAAAAACACGGTTTTGAAATTTTCTCAAACCTACAGGAAGTTTCAGTAAAGTACAAGGAACTCTCATATACTCTTCCCCCAGCTAGCTCAACTGTTAGCATTTTGGCCCCATTTGTTTCGTCTGTCCCTCTCTCCCATCCCCCACACACTATCATTACTTTTTCTGAACCTTTTTCAGAAAAAGTAAGTGTGAGTTACAGACACCACGTCCCTTTATTCTAAAACGTGGATTTCCTGCATCATTACAGCAGAGTGATCACGATCCAGAAATTTAATAATAGGATACTGTTCAATATTTACCATCAATAGGATACTGTCCTCATACAAACTGTGCTAATGATACAAATAGTTATTCCCTTTTATAGAAAAAACATTTTTTTTTTCTTTTTAGATCCAGGATCATGCAGTGCATTCAGTTGTTGGTCTTTTTAGTTTTCTTCGATTTGGAACAGTCCTCAGGCTGTCTTTGTCTTTCGTGACATTGACAGTTATGTTTTGCTTTGTAGACTGTTCCTCAGCATGGGGTTCTCAGAGGTTTCCTCATGGTGAGAAGGGTATTTCATCTTTCTCAGTGTATCGTGACAGGAGACACGTTGTGTGTCTCATTGTTGATGTTTAACTTTGGGGTCTATGTTTTCGTTCATTATTTATTTTGAGAGAGAGAGATTGAAAGGCAGAGGGGGAGAGGGGATCCTAAGCAGGTTCTATCCTGTCAGCGCAGAGCCCGACGTGGGGTTCAACCCCACCAACCGTGAGACACGACCTGGGCCGAAATCAAGAGTCGGATGCTAAACCAACTGAGCCACCCAAATGCCCTGCATTTTCTTATTTTTTAGGTTGAGATAGAAAGATTCTGAGACAGGGAGGTCCGTTCCTCGCCAGGCCTGGCGTGGGTCCAGGTGCACTGGTGTTGGTGCTGTGGCTTCGTCCCTCGGACCCGGCAGCCAGGGCTCGTCAGCCCTGTGGTGGGAGGGGAGGGACGGGACACAGGGTCACCGGTGCACCAGCCCAGGGTCGGCAGCCCTGTTAGCCCTGCTGGTCACTGTGAGTTTGTTGTCTTTGAGGAACCCAAATCCACACAGAGAACATGGGAGTCAGGCTTATGGCTTGTCTGCCTGGGCACCCCGGCCACGGCCAGAGTGGTGAATGTGGGCAGGACTGCCGCATGCATGCTGGATCATTCTAGAAGAGCCTTCTTCCTTCCTCCTTTCCCAGAGGCACTGGTTTTCTTCTGCTCTGAGAGCAGCATGTTTCTCTGCCACAATATTTAAAAAGGATCAGAGTACTAAGGAGCCGCAGCTACAGGGTGAGCAAAGGGGAAAGAAAACAGTTTTGTATCAAAAAGCAAAACAGAAGAGTATTCATGCGTGCCACCCCCCCCCCCCCCCCCCCCCGCCGGCCCCACTGCAAACCCCACACTGGAGTGAAGGCGGGAAGGTTAGAAGTGCGCTGTAGGGGCCAGGCTGAGAGCGGATGGACGGGCACCACCGGCTGTGGGTGCAGGGACGCCTTTCTTGTTCCAGGATGTCTTTATACAAGGAAACAGGATCAAATTAGGAGCCGGCTTCGCCTGTCTTCTCTCAGTGCCCATTCTCTTTGAAGAAACTTTCTACAATGAGAAAGAAGAAAGTTTCAGCATACTGTGTATAGCCCACCCTTTGGAAAAGAGAGAGAGTTCAGGTATTCTGGGAGAAAACCCCTTTCTCCTGATTTGGAGAATTGTGTTTCTTGAACTTCCTCCTGACAAAGCTGTTATTAACATCCTATAAACTATTCAAGAGCCCACTGGAAACCTGCATAACGTTATAGTAACTCCCCCAGGACTTAATCAAAAAGTCATCCAGAGCCAAGACAATGTGGCTTGGGTCTGCCATGTATGGTTGCACAGGTTGGATGTTACACAACTCCAGGAGGCAATATTGATGTAGATCTCTGTGTGAATGTTGCCCCCTGGAGTTGTGCAGAACGGGAGTCCTGGCTTTGACTGGGCCTCAGCTTTAGAGCTGCTCTTTACTGTTATTGCCCTCCAGCTTCACTATTGTGCCTCTCTGAGAGTCATTAAAAAAAAAATTTTTTTTGAATGTTTATTTATTTCTGAGACAGAGAGAAAAAGAGCATGAGTGGGGGAGGGGCAGAGAGGGAGGGAGACACAGAATCCGAAGCAGGCTCCAGGCTCTGAGCTGTCAGCACAGAGCCTGACGTGGGGCTTGAACTCACGGACCGTGAGATCATGACCTGAGCCAAAGTCGGTCGCTCAACCAACTGAGCCACCCAGGCACCCCAAGAGAGCTAATTATTTTTAATAAATAATAATTCTTCAGTTGTTCCAGGAAATCGAGATAACAGTGTGCCAGATGTGCTCTGAGGCCTTTATTGTTAGGAGTCAGGGCTTCCTCACCAAGAGCCTCATGGGTCATGCCCATGGTCCCAAATTGTTTTGTCCAAGGAAAGGGCTTCAAGAGGACCGGGCTCTCTGGACCCTGAGCTATCCTGTAACTGGGCTGCTCTTGGGTAGAATCTTGAAATAATTCCTATCCTCCTCTGGGAGATGGGGCTCCAGATCCTGGGGAAGCAGGGCAAAGGATGTGGTACTTGCCCCATTAGGAAACTGTGAAGGCTTCAGCCATTCTGACCCTCTGTTTCTTTTTCAGAAGAGCCTTCAACATCTTCAGATCCCTTTTCCCTGAAAACCATCGAAGATGTGAGAGAGTTTTTGGGAAGACACGCGGAGAGATTTGATAGGAGCATTGCCTCTTTCCAGCGAACATTCCGGGAATGTGAAAGAAAGAGCCTGCGTCATCACATAGTCAGTAGCTGTGTCTTGCTTTGCCAGACATGCTCTGTTTCAGGCCAGTTCAAGAGCACGGGGATCCCTCTCAGTTCACTCTGAAACTTTGCTGCCTCCGCTGTTGGAAGTTTTGTTTAAATGTTTCTCTCTAACTGTAAAAGTAGTACAAGCCACCGGAGAACGCTTGAACATGACAAATATAAAGATGAATATTATTATCACCTATGTTAACCCCAAAGGAAATTTTCTCCTGCCCTTCATGCATATACAGCTAAAAAAAAAAAATTGAAAAAAAAATCACATAATTTATTTGATAAGCTTGTATTAGGACTTCAATACAGGAAATACATCTTGCGAGATGTTCTCACTCCGGGACACATTACACGTTCTGGGTTTTGTGTCGTGGCCTCAGACTGTGAGAGTGACCGGTTTCTCTGTGTTGCACAGGACTCGGTGAATGCTCTCTACACCAAATGCCTCCAGCAGCTTCTGAGGGACTCTCACCTGGTAAGCAGCAGGACCTCCGAGAGAGAGAGAACTACGGTTTGCCCACATGCCGATCTAAGCCCTTTAACGGTGGTACCTTCTTGTTCCGCAGAAAATGCTTGCCAAGCAGGAGGCCCAGATGAACCTGCTGAAGCAGGCAGTGGAGGTAAGAGGTCAGGGCGGTGAGGGGCGAGAAGGCAGCGGTGCCAGGGGGCGCTCCTTGTCACCTCTGCACACCCCAAACGGGGGTCTGTTCGTTGATTCCACAGATGTACGTCCAGCATGATATTTATGACCTGATCTTTAAATATGTGGGGACCATGGAGGCAAGCGAGGTAGGTTCTAAATCGCTGTCATCCCGGTTGGAAGCCGCCTTCGAAACTTTTTAAGAAATCTGAAGCCTCGTTAAAAATCTGTTGTTAGGATGCTGCCTTTAACAAAATCACAAGAAGCCTTCAGGATCTTCAGCAGAAGGATATTGGTGTGAAACCTGAGTGCAGGTAAGGGTATGTGCTGCAGGAACTCGGCGTCCTCAGCGGCGGGGGCTGCTTCTTCTGGAAGCAGGGCTCTCAGTGGCAGGGGCCACACGCTGGTTTGACTTAATTCATACTGAGGAGCAGTGCGGGGTATTTGTGACCAGAGATAAAGGGCCGAGGTTGGCAGATGAGTGTTTTGTGGCTGTCACCCTCCTGCACCTGTCATGCCAGCTGGTTGGGAGCTCCAGGGTGGGATTTGGCACAGCTGGTCTCTTGGCAGGCCCACTGCTCGCCCAGGTGGGTCCTGTGTGCGGGCGTCTCTCCTCACCTGCCTGTCTGAGGGAGGCCTGCCAGAGAGGCACTGGCTTTTGAGTTAATTTACGTTCCATTAGGAAACAAAACTATCTAAAGTGGTTATGTTTAAGCTGTTTTAACCCCTTGGAGCTATTTCACTCTGGGGCTAAGGACTTTTTTTTTCCCCCCTGATTTTTCTGGTGCAGCTATAATATCATTTTGCATACTGAGTGGGACATTCAGAGGTGTTGAGTTTTGCCACTGACCTGAGTCAGATTGCTTCTGAGTTTCTGTGCATATTTTTCGTTACTTACAGTTTGTGGGAAGCAGTGTAATAGGCCAGGGAAGAAGGGCCCTTACACTGTGGTCTTAAGTTGTCACTTTCCAAATTTTTTCACAGCTTCAACATACCTCGTGCAAAGAGAGAGCTGGCTCAGCTGAACAAATGCACCTCTCCGCAGCAGAAGCTGGTTTGTTTGAGGAAGGTGGTACAGCTAATTACACAGTCTCCCAGCCAGAGAGGTTTGTGCTTGGGGCAGGGGGCCGGCCGGGGCGTAGATACATCCACATGCAGATCTGTCAAGGAGCAGTGTTCTCTTATTTGTTTTTAAATTTATTTTAATGTTTATTCATTTTTTGAGAGGGGGGTGGAGAGAGAATGCGCTGGGGAGGGGCAGAGAGAGAGGGAGACACAGAATCCGAAGCAGGCTCCAGGCTCTGAGCTGTCAGCACAGAGCCCGATGCAGGGCTTGAACCCACGAACCATGAGATCATGACCTGAGGCGAAGTCAGCCACTTAACCGACTGAGCCACCCAGGCACCCTGGAGCAGTGTTATCTTAAAGGATCATACAGATGGGCTCACGTGCAGCAGACTGTTCCAGCATGAGCCCCCTGGAGTCTGCTCTGATGCGTGGGTGCCTAGTAATGGGAGTGAAGAGGTAGGTGAGGTATGATTCGGGTAAGAAAATGGTGGCAGAGAAGCAGCGACCTCAGAAATGAGCCAGGCTGCCCCACACCTGCATGGACATCATGCAGCTGATATATAAATCAGAATCCAAGCTGCGTAGGTCCTTTGAGAACCTGACTTTGCGAAGTGAATGACACTGTCTGCTCGAGTCTGAACTTGCCTGGGTGCAGGAGCGTGTATGATTGACTTTAAACTTTCTATTGTGTGTTCTCTTGAACCTGTCACAGCACTGGGGCGGGGAGGGGGGGGTGGGTATTTGTTTGGTCCAGTGCCGAATTGTCCACTGGCCCCTTCTGCAGTTGTGTTCCAGTCTGACAATGTTTGGTTGATAACATTCCTTGGCTAAAATTAAACACCTTTAATCTTGAAGAAAAATGAGCCAAGCTGGTGATGGGTACATGGGGGTTCGACTGTTCATTAGACCGCTCTTCCTAATTTTGTGTATGCTTAACATTTTCCATTATAAAAAGTAAAGCAAAATAAGCTAAGACGAAAAAAGGAAAGGGGAGTCATATCTGTGTGCCCAGATAGGGGATGCTTTTCAAAGCACATCGAGTGAAATAAATGGGAGTGTATATGGTGCACTTCTAACAGCATTCCAGAAAAAGGAGGCGGCTGTATGTGCACGACAGCGAGTTCCTAGACTGTCTCTGGAGAGGCAGGTGGGAAGCCACAGCAGTAGCGTCTGGGGGAAGAAGACTGCCTGGCAGGGATGGGAGAGACAGTCACAGATTGCTCTTTTGCGCTATTCGAGTTTTTAGAATGATTAGTGAATGGAGTCCTTAAAATTTCGAAGGGGGAAAAAATGGAAACAGGCTAAGTGTGAGCATTAGGATCTGCAATACATAAAATGGAAATAATCTCAGGAGGGAAGAGGCTTTTCGAGGTGGCTCTGGGCACACCTCTGCCCACCTTCACTGACTCTAACCATCCTGGAAGGTGGCGAGGGGTAGTCTGCTGGGAACCCCCTTCTTTTGCACGTGTTCTGAGAATGCTAGGCATTCCCCTCAAATGTGACGTCTATTTAGGACACTGTAAAGAAAATCATAGAGTTGAACCGCTCCCTGAGGCGTAGCCTTACTGGATTGTGGTTTTGTGGGCTGGATGATGATGGGGAGTTGATATGCTTGTTGTTCTGTTTGAATCTCATGCTGGCTTCGAACATGTGTTTCCTTCCTGCAGTTAACTTGGAGACCATGTGTGCTGATGATCTGCTATCAGTCCTGTTATATTTGCTTGTGAAAACGGAGATCCCTAATTGGTAATATTTTCTGTTGAAATACTTTTTGAAAATGGCAAAATGGTTTTAGTCTAACTGCAGGAGATTGAGCGCCCCTTGTGAGTCCGTTGCTGTGCCTGCCCTACACCCGTTCCGGGGGGTGGCTATCATTCCACTTCCAGATGGGGAAACTGAGGCCCACAGAGCTTATGTTTCTTGTTCTGGAAGACACAGCTAGTCAGTGATGGAACAGGAAGCTGGCTTCAGTTCCGACTCCAAAGCCCATCCTCTTCCGATGGGAGCCCCTGGTTCGCTTTACAGTAATCAGCTTTTTAAAAACTAGCATACTCCAGGAAAGGACCAGGCAGTTTTACTTATTTTCCTAATTGCACATGCGCTAGAGGTTAAGGGGGTAGCAGTCATAGGTCCCCGGAGCTAACGGACTTCAGTCACTCACGCCAGCTTGAGTGACTGCATTGTTTGTGGAGAGGTGTGAATGGGACATACAACAATGAAACTTTTTTCTTCCTTTTGATAGGATGGCAAACCTGAGTTATATCAAAAACTTCAGATTTAGCAGCTCAGCAAAAGATGAATTGGGATACTGCCTGACCTCCATTGAGGCTGCGATCGAATATATTCGGCAAGGAAGCCTCTCCGTTAAGCCGCCTGTAAGATCCCTCCTGCCTGGCCTTTCTTTGTGGGTGTCAGGGCATGTTCGACAGGGTTCTGAGGTTGGGGGGTGAGGAAGGGGATTCTTAAATGTCCCCCAAGAATGAGGCCTCTGTTGTCTAAGGGCTGTGAGACTTGACAGTCACCTAGCAGACCGAAGTGCTAAAATTGGTTGTGGAAGTGGCAGATTACGACCGGGATTCACGTGGTTAAAATCCTGCTTCGTTAATCGTCACCATCCTCAAAAGCGTAGGCAGGAGGGGGAAGCTAGAAACCATGAGTTTGGGTATGTAGGCAAGAGATGAGGTTATTAATAAATGCAATTTTAGGACTCAGTGGTCTTATTATTTTCTTGGCGAGCTTTGCTTAGGGGAAGTGATTATATTTCTACGTGAAATATGAGAATCTTAAACCAGGGTTGCATTGCTGGCCTGTTTTCACCAGCCAGCAAAATGTGACCATACCCCCAGAAATCACAAAGTTGAAATTGGTAAAGTGAAGAGATTCCTGTATTACACACGAGGAGTCCTGAGGATTGAACACTCCCTTGATCTTAATTTTCTGCTGATGTCAGAATCTCCCAAAGTAATGATAAGTTAATATATCTGGAAAATACTCATAGGCCTGCCCAGACAGGTGCACTTGGGTAAAAACAGTTCCCCTGACTTCATTCACTGTTAACATGTGTATGTGCTTTCCTGTCTTCCCATCCGTGTATACTTCACATAATTTATATCATATATGGCATTTTACACTGTTTTTCCCCAAAACAGTGGTCGTATTTTTTTCTGATGAGAAAACCAATACTTGCTTACAAACAATATTTGCAATATACAGTTGACCCTTGAACAACGCAGGGATTAGAGTTGCTGACCCCCCGCGTGGTTGGAAATTGGTATATACCTTACGACTCCTCAAAAACTTAACTACGAGTAGTCTACTGTTGACCAGAAGCCTTACCAATAATATAAACGGTCAATTAAGACATATTTGGGGGACACCTGGGTGGCTCAGTCAGTTAAGAGTCCGACTTCGGCTCAGGTCAGGATCTCAGGGTTCACGAGTTCAAGCCCCGCGTCCAGCTCTGTGCTGACAGCTCGGAGCCTGGAGCCTGCTTCGGATTCTGTGTCTCCCATTCTCTCTGCCCCTCCCCTGCTCGTGCGCGCTCTCTCTCTCTCTCTCTCTCAAATAAATAAATAATTAAAAACCTAAAAAAAAAAAAAAAAGAAAGAAAGAAACACCCTAAAAAAAAAAAGACGTATTTTGTATGTTGTACATATTCTATACCATATCCTTAAAGTAAGCTGGAGAAGAGAAAGCATTATTAAGAAAAACACAAGGCCAAGAAAATACATTTAGAGTACTGTGCTGTGTCTGTTGCCATATAAGCGGACCCATACACTTCGAACCTGTGTTGTTCAAGGGCCAGGCCAGCTGTATAAAGTTGCAGTGAAGAGAATAAATACCTCTCATAAACTCACTAGCTGGAGATGACTTACTAACCTTTTGGTACGTATCTTTTTTCTGTGCCTATGCAATTATATTTTTAAGGAAAATTTGAGATTATGCTCCTCTTGTTGGCACGTAGGCTGATGGTGGGAATTGCCTGACGTCCCTCGTGGGGTCAGGGGTGCTCCTGGTCACCTGGAGGGAGATGCCCACCTCCTGAGGGTGCAGCTTTCCCCTTGCCGTCCCTGTCCTGCACCATGGCCACCCTGATTGCTTACTTTCTGTGGTGTGTAGGCAGGAAGCGCAACGCTTGAAGCCTTTGACCAGAGTGTAAGGAGGTGGCTGACCACAGAGCAGCAGTCAGCTTCCCACATCCACTTTGACTTCATACAATGTCCCAAGTGGGATCGGGAGAGGTTTTTGTTTGTTTGTTTTTTTGATTTTTATTTATTTAAGATTTTATTTTTAAGTAATCTCTACATCCAACACAGGGCTTGAACTCACAATCCCGAGATCCAGAGTCGCATGCTCCACCGACAGAGCCAGCCAGGCGCCCCTGGACTGGGGGGGCGTGTTGAGGGGTGGCCCTTCTTGTGCTGGTGTTGGCTTGAGCCTGATAACTTGTGTTTGCCCTGGGCAAGGCTGTCTCTCTAAGTTTATGTCCATTTCTTGTCTACACTGAAGACGATGTGTATGTTTGACCTCTTGCTGGGAGTTTACGAGAAACAAATAGGGTATTTGAAAGTGGCTTTGTGAAGCAGAAGATGATCCTGGTGCCCTTAACTTGCTCTTCCAACACCCCTGCATCCGGGCATCTCTGTTTCCTGGTCCTCTGGTGCATCCTGCATGGATGGCCCCAAGGAAGGCCATTAGTTTGGGTGGGCAAGGTAGGGACACAGCCCAGTGTGCCCCTCTTGTCCGGGTGTCTGACCTTGGTCCTGGTCCTGCCTTCCTGGGTGGGGGGTGGTTGGTCCTGTCAGATGTCGGGACAAGGTGTGCATCATCCTTACAGCTGGCCTTGAAGCCAGTCCCTTGGGTCTTGAGTGGGTCAGGCCTGAGAGATCCTTACCTTTATTGACAGAGCAGGTAGTGTGGCTTCCTTGTCTTTTGTGACGCCGGCACTGAGATTCTCCCGGTGGCGTTGCCTCGGCCTTAGCTGCTGACTGGATTCTTGTCAGCAGTGCAGTTCCATCTTGGAATGTGGGAGGCCACTGCCCTGTGTTGGTGTCCTTTCCTGGGGAAGGAGCTTAAGTGTATCCGCACACGGCGGGTGAGGTTTCTGAAAAGCATTAAGGACTAAGTATTAGTAAATCAAATTATGTTTTACTATTCCTTCTTTATATAACATGATGTTGGTTCACAGAAAGTTTACCCCCCAAGATATCATTGTACTTGAGGTGACCTTATATATATTCTTTAAGCATAAAGACTTAAAATTCTCGTAAATAAAGACTAGCTTCTTGCAAATGAGCATTACTGAGATGACTCTAGTTTAACCTTTGTAGACCAGAAAACGGGGAGCACTCTGTTCCAGCTCTGTGGGCTTCTGGTCTTTGTCTCTTTATTGAGCTTCTAATAAATAGTATTTACCCCTTTCCCAAATAGATCTGAGCTGATATGTGGTCTCTTCTGGTAGCTCATTTCTCCTTGAAGATTCAGGACCTCAGGGCTTGCCTGTCTTCATCACTGCCATTCATGTAGTTACCCAGAGTCGAGGAAGGGACCCCAGATTTACCTGAGCAACAATGTCTTGGACATTTCTCTGACATTAAGCTGCGTGGCCTATAAATCACTGAATAAAAACAGGTTGTTAGAGCCTTATATCTCCGATGGTAGGTGGGAGCAAAATGGCTCTCACCCTGAGGGGTGGGTGTGTGTTTACTGGGTTAACCTTTTCAGGGCAGCTGGTGTGAGGGACCCTGTCTGACAGAGGACCCCAGAAATGGGCCATCCCTTGAGGTGCTGTTGGCTCTGTCTTTAGCTGGATCTCTAAAGTCAGAACTTATAGGGCCATCAAGGGCCTTCTCCCATAATTTTGTCAGGGTTTGGGGAGTTCTAGCAGCAACTGGCTGGGGAAGACATCTCCCTTTACTTCCCACTGAAACTTCTGAGGAAGTTAATTTGTCGTTAGTCAATTTGCAGGTGCTCTGGTGAGCATTGAAGTGTCTTGCTAGGGATTATTTCATAAAGTAAGGATGCAGTTTTAGGTTTTTGTAGCTAGGTAGATATTACCTGCAATACGAAGACCTGAGTTTATTATTTGGGGTGGACCCCGGTATGTTCTAGGATTTGGGAACAGTGGCCATATTGTCTGCTATTTTCCGAAGTATGTTAGAAAGGCAAGACCCCTCTCTCTCCTGCTGGTTGACACTGGGAAGCGCAGAACAGCCTGTCAAATGGGTTTCTCGTCTGTATGCCCAGATAAAGTGGCAGGGGATAGGGCTAGGCAGGCGTTAGGACAGCAGTTTGAGAGGAGGAGGAGGAGGACAGGACAATCCAGGCTTCGATCTGGAGGGTGATGGTGTGTGCATGCTACATTCCACACTTAGCGAGGACACATTCCACACACAGGTGTGCATCGGCAGCGTGCCGCCCCTCGCCCACGTCCCCACCGGGAAGGGACCATCACAGCTGCCGCTTCCTGTGGGGACAGACGGGAAGCGCTTCTCCCAGCCGGATGCGGATCTGCTGTCTGGCTCAGGGAGAGAGGCACTGCCGATCCTGTTCTGTGCAAAGTAGCAAGGACTGCTCCCGGGCTCTCCATTTTGAAGGATCTGCACTGACATCTTGTGACAAGTTGATAAAACAGATTGTTGGGTTTTTCCTGCAGGAGTCTGAAGGATTCGGTGACAGGCTGTTCCTGAAGCAGAGAATGAGCTTACTGTCTCAGATGACTTCAACTCCCATTGATTGTCTGTTTAAGGTAAGACACCCAAGACATCTTTGTGGGCGCAGGTGTGTGAGGAACGTTTCATCTTTCCGCATCTCTGGGGTCTCTGCAGAATCTGTCAGGGCGGTCTGCTTGGTGAAACACCACGGTTCCTTTTGTGCTCCGGGTGGGTGGCCGGAATACTGAGCTTTTATGTCTGTCTACCTCCCCCCAGGTGTGCTGTGCCACAGCCAGGAGGGGCCAACACACCAAGGGCACCGGGCCTCGCCGACAGCCCTCTGCCCGGCTGTCCTCTCTCCCCTCGGCAAAATACGACTTGTTCTCCATGGTCTGCTCTGTGGAGCCTCACTGGTGGCCTCTGCAGAGCTGACAACTCTCCTGGGCTCCAGGAGCCCCATGTCGCCAGTATTTGTGGGAGCTCGCCCCAGGCTGGGAGCTCAGCGCCCGGTGGTGGTTTCATCACTCATGCATTGAGCCCTGGGAGGCTGACAAGGTGCCCTGCTGGGTAGTTGGCGAGGGCTGAGTGAAGGCACACCTCCGGGAGCCTGTGGGTGCTTCTGGCTACCCAGAACCACACTGTGTTGGTGGAGCACCCCTGAGCCTCCCCGGGGGCAACGTTCTCCCAAGAACATCTCATCTCCTGAGAGGGGCACATCCAGGAATCGCAGGGGTGAGCCCTGTAGGCCTGTTGGTTGATGGATCTCTTGCTAACTGCGGCCGTTCCCTTTCCCTCCAGACCAAGGCTCTGTTAGAATACAAGGGGACAGCACCGAGGGGTGTGCTAGTGAGGAGTCAGCGTCCACACTGAGGTTCAGGAGGTGTGATCCTCCCCCACCGTTGGTTTGGGAATTTTGTCACGTCGTTGTTGTTTTCAATTACAGAAGATTTGTAACATTTCCAAAAGTGAACAGAGTATAAATGCACACCCATGGGGCTATCTTCATCTTTTTTTGTCTCCACCCCCACCCGCTTGCCCTGTCCTCCAGGTTATTTTGAAACACATCCCAAAGAGCAAGTCGTGTCATTTATCTGTACAGAGATCCTGGCTTCTGTAAGGAAGCTCCAAAAATTCACGCCTTAAAAAGCAAGTAATTCCTTAAGATTGAAACTATTTTTGATGTCACTTTTTAGCACATTGCCTCAGGTAACCAGAAAGAAGTGGAAAGACTTCTGAGCCAAGGTGACCAAGATAAAGATGCCGTCCAAAGGATGTGTCATCCTCTGTGCTTCTGCGATGACTGTGAGAAACTGGTCTCCGGGTAAGAAGGTCCCCGGGGAGGCCAGCAAGTGGCAGGGCAGGGCTTTCACACTAGTTGTGCAGTTTTGAATAAAGACCTTCCCCTCGCTGCACTCCGCTTCTGCTGCTGTAAAGTGGAGACAAAAACACCCGCCTCTTTGGAGAATCAGATGGGATAAAGTTCGTAAAAATACTTGGCACTCTGCTGGGCGGGATGCCAGAGTAGGCAGGCACAGAGCCTGCCAAGCCTCAGAAAGTAGATCTTAGGATGGGAGGGATGTCAGTTTCTCCCAGTAACCCTTTGCGTTTCTCTTCCCTTCGTCAGGCTGTTTCCAGGCTGTGTCGCTGGATGTCATGGCCTAGAGGGGGTGGGTGGGGGGAGGGAGTCTACCAGCCACCTCACCCTGCAGGAGGTCAAGCAGGGACTGGATGATCTCTGGGAAGCTCTTAAAGAGACCCAGCTTGGCTCACACCCTGAGATCTGTCTGCTAGCCCCAGGACCCTGGCATGTCCAGCATGGTAGGGAGAGGCTTTGCCCTTCTGTTCCAAGGATATATTTTTCTGTATCTTCCTCTTTTAGGAGGCTGAACGATCCCTCCATTGTCACTCCATTTTCCAGAGACGACAGGGGTCATACACCACTCCATGTGGCCGCCCTCTGTGGTATGTGGTTTTGCGTTGGCCTTTGGTTGGGCTTTTAAGGCAGAGGGATGGAGTAGGGGGTGGTTCAGCAGAGGCCTGACGGACAGGGCGGTGGACTTGGGGGTGGAAGGGGCCGTGCCATGGGCCACTTCACCACCTTCTGTTGCTGAGGGGTGGACTGGAGCTGAGCCCCCTCCAGATACCCTACAGTGTCCTGAATCTGTAGAGTGTGACTTGATGTTAGCTCTGGTTCCTCTCGAGCAGAAAAACACTTCCTGGCATGTCTCCTGCCAGAGAAGAGAGTAAAATAACGGGGCTTCACATTTAGGGTTTGGAGAGCCTCTGCTCTTTCCTTCTCTGTGGTGCAATCCTTCTGTTCCCCAGGGCAGGCATCCCTCATTGACCTCCTGGTTTCCAAAGGCGCGGTGGTAAACGCCACGGACTATCACGGGTCTGCCCCGCTTCATCTTGCGTGCCAGAAGGGCTATCAGAGCGTGACGGTGAGCAGGGGAGCCACCCCCGGCTCAGCGTGCTGACCTCGTGGTCATGCGCCTGTGTCGCACCCTGGGTCTGCTGCAGCCTCAGGGAAGGGCTGTGCGTCTGAGCCTCAGGGGTCTCCCTGTGGGTCCATGGGACAAGACCCTTCAGTGTAGACCTGACACAACAGGACGGCTTCGGGGAAGGAGGGTGGGGCTCTAGGCCTTTTCCTTGAATGTCTCAGCGCTTCGCAGGGAAGGCTGGGAGTGATGGATCATTTTAACTGTAGTGTAGGGAGATGTGGTTGCTGTTGGAAACGGGCCACTTCCCCATGGGGCTCCAGGCTATGCCTCCTGAGGGAAGCGTGCACCTGCAGCGGCCAGGGGGGCTGGGGCTCACCCGATCTCTCCTCTCCTTTGGAAGCTGCTGCTGTTGCACTACAAAGCCAGCCCCGAGGTGCAGGACAACAACGGCAACACGCCTCTCCACCTGGCCTGCACCTACGGCCACGAAGACGTAAGTGGCTCTTCCCGCTCCCAGAGTAGCTGTTCTTTCCCTTTCTCGCTCCTGGAGAGAGGTGCACTTCCGATTGGTTTAACATCGTTAGTTTATGTCGATCGTTATTGGAACATTTGGCGCGCAATTTCTTTTTAATTAAAAACATCTTAAATTTATTGCAGATGTTCTACTGAAATAACAGAAATCTACACTTTAATTGCCCGTTAGCTTATCCTGAAATTAAATCATTGTCACTCATCCCCACGGCCATCTGGTTCTTACCTTTGTTCGTATTCAGTTTTTATGTTTTGGTGTTTGGAACAATAGCAAAAATTCTATCATTTCTGTCTCCACTTAACATTTAACTGTGTGTGTGTGTTTTTGCCATAGCCACTCTGTCTCCGTCTTCTCTGTGTGGTAACGCAGGGGTGGGTTTATACAGGTTGAGGCCGGATTAGGTGGTTGATGTGCAAAAACAAGATCATACCCTACACGTCTTATGCAACTTTTTCTTTTTTAAGTTTGTTTATTTTGAGAGAGGGCAGGGGGAGGGGGGAAAAAAGAGAGGGAGAGAGAGAATCCAAGCGGGCTCTGCACTGACAGTGCGGAGCCCGACGCGGGACTCGAACTCACGAACCATGAGATCGTGACCTGAGCTGAAATCAAGAGTCAGATGCTTAACCAACTGAGCCACCCAGGTGCCCCTATGCAACTTACATCATTACCAGTGTATCATGGAAATCCTGTAGGTCAGTAAATGCAGATCCAGCCCGTTCTTTAATCACTACCCAGTGACCTGTTACATGTGTGGTGTCTGTGTCCCCAAGACCGCCCCTTGGTTCAGTACTTTGCTAGGACGACTGAGAGGACTCAGCATATGGTCATATTGCTATGACTGATTATAGCAAAAGGACACAAAGCACAGTCACCACAGGGAAATGTGAGTGGGTGAAGTCTGGAGGACCCCAGGTGCAGGCTTCAAAGCGTCCTGTCTCCAGGGAGACACGCAGGACATACTTGGTTCATCCAGCCGTGAGTTACAACAGCAAATATGAAGTGCTGTCTACCAGGAAAGCTCATTAGGGACTCTAGGCCCAAGGTTTTATTGGAAGCCAGTCAGGTGAATACCCTCTGCCTGGCACATACCTGAATTCCAGACTCCTGGAAGGAAAGCAGGTGTTCAGCATAAACCACATTGTTGCACGATTTAGACGCAGTGAGCCACTCTTACGCATTAGGGGACTGGGAACACTCCCCAAATCCAAGCCCTCCAGGAACGTTGCAAGTCAAGGGCCAACGTTGCAAGCATTCAAGGGATAGCGGTCTCGTGCCTGCTATGGTCACTCCTCTCTGCACATGGACACATCACAATTTATTCAGCCTTTTCGTACTGATTGGCAGTTGGGTTCTTTAGAAAAAACGATGTGTCCTGATGAGGTAACCCGGAAGGAACCTTTGAGGTCTGTCTGTTCCCGCACACTTGCTTGGTGAGCGGAGCCCAGATTCCCCTGGGACGTGGACTGAGGCTGTGGAATCCACAGACGTCGCCCGAGGCTCAGCGTGTGACTTAACGGTGGCATTTCCCGCTTTCTTTGCAGTGTGTGAAGGCTCTGGTCTACTATGACGTGCAGTCATGCAGACTGGATATTGGTAACGAGAAAGGAGACACCCCACTCCACATAGCTGCACGTTGGGGCTACCAAGGCATCATAGAGACATTGCTACAAAATGGAGCATCCACAGAGATCCAGAACAGACTGAAAGAAACACCCCTCAAGTGTGCCCTAAACTCAAAGGTAGCTTTTTTCATCTCCGAGCATCAATATGACTTTAAAACAAAAAAACATCAATGTCCAGAGATTAGCTCTTGGCCGCGCTGGACAAACTGCACGCTAGTGCCTGAGAACAGAGCTTGGCCTGCACCCTCTCTGCTGCATTTGGGGCCTGGTGGCTAATGGGTCTTACTTATTTATATTGTTTTGAGCGTCACTCGCGTATTTTGTCCATATCGTTCCAAGAGCTGCTCGCTGCAGAGTCTGCCCCGACCCCTGAGTGCTGTGGGTTTATGAGCAGACAGAGCGGGGGGAATAGGACAATGGCTCTGGCCGAGAGAAGCAGGGATGGGGCCCGGGGCATGGAGGCAGTGAGCGTCGGAGCTCTGTCTTCCTGTTACTTCATCCTAACAGCTTTATTCTCTTTTGGCCAGTTTTGAACATCGTTGGGTATGGTTTCTTTCCTCAGTGGCTCACGAATGAGCGAATCCTTTCCTGTTAGTAATTTCTGGGAACACGGAGTGTGGTCAGAGTGCTCAGCTCGTGGGCGGGTGGGGAACGAGGGATGTACAGAGGCCGGCTCTCTGTGCCTCTCCTCTCGCAGCCGCTCTGGCTGAAGAGACACCTTCAGAGAAGCACGGTTGGCCCGCTGGCCAGGGCAGCAGAAGGCTGAGGCCGTCACACTGCACCCAGAACATCACGGATTTGCAGTCATGTCAGCGATTCTGTGTTAATATGGGTCTCCAGCCACTTCCCTTTGCCCAGGCTCTGCTCTCTGCCCCTTAACGTTTCACTGGCTTCTTACACAATTGCCATCTGTCTTCCAGGGTGTTCTCTCAGTGTTCGGTCTTTTTCTAGGGGAACGGTTTTTGTTTTTCAGCCACTTTATTGAGGTACAATTGACATACAAAAAGCTGAACTTCTTTAATATATACAATTCAGTGGGGTACACACAGACCGGCTCTGTAACCCATGCCATGGACGTACTCATCACCTCCAGATCATTCCTCCCGCCCTCTTTATTTGTCGTTACTATTGTCATTATTTTGTGTGTGTCATAAAAACACAACATAAGATCAGGAGCAGTTTTTGAAGGTTTAAATCCCCACTCCTCACCCCAGGGGGCCTCAGCCATGCTTCCTGTGCACTCGCGGGGCTCGGGCTCTGTAGCGGCCAGAGCTGATGGGATGGGCGATGCCACCCTTGGCCTGAGGTGTCCGTGAGCAGCAGAGAGCTCTCCCACCACTGTACTCCCTTCTAGAAGGATATGTGTAGAGAGAAGGGCAGACCGCCTTCTTGGCTCAGCTGTGATCGGTTCCTGCCCGAGACCCGGGGGTGCCAGTGGGAAGGTCACACTTTGTGTCTGTGGACAAACAGCCCAGGGGCCCCTTCTGTTCCTGGGCTTCTCTTGTCCTCTGAGCCCATTCATGGAAAGCCCCAGCTGGTAGACAGCAGGAACAGAGGGGTGGCAGCAGGAAGCCCATGCTTAGTCAGTGTGATCTTGAGTGAGCTCCTGCCTATTCAGGCTGTGGTTTCTCTGTCCCTCCAAGGGTGTGGTTGGGCCGCATGACCTTCCGAGGGGATGGGCAGGCAGCAGGGCATATGGGTGATGATGCTCTGGCAGCCTTCCTCGTTCAGTATCTTCCATATCCCCTTCTCCTCCTAGATTCTGTCAATAATGGAAGCCCGTCATTTGTCCTTCGAGAAGAGGAGGAAGTCATCCGAGGTGAGTGGACAGGGCTGGGCTTGGTGGCCCTCTCTGAGCCCAGGGCCTGCTCTGGCCCTCACGAGGCCCTTCTCCTGTCGGTCCCCCTGGCTGCAGGTCCCAGTGCAACCCGCTCAGCGCCCTGTGGATTCCATCAGCCAGGCCTCCTCTACCTCCAGCTTCTCCTCTGTGTTGGCACGCTCCGTACAGGAGCCCAAGAAGGACTACAGAGAGGTGAGGCTCCCAGACGGGAGGGTGGACGGGATGGTGGCCCTGTGTCACGGCTGCTACTTAAAGAGCCACGGCGTGATGAGAGCTGCCTAGCGGGCCACCACCGGCACTACTGGGCCAACTTGTCTGCCGTGGCCTGGAGGGAGCCCAGCCAATTCTTGCCTTGCTTCTTGCATGGTCAGCTCCTGAAACAGCTCTTCGCCTTAGGGATTGTGTGTGTGTGTGTGTGTGTGTGTGTGTGTGTGTGTGCGCGCGCGCGCGCGCGCATGCGCGCGGCAAAGGGAGAGAAGAAGGAGCCTTCTAGGAAAAGTCCCAAGTCAAGTACCCTGTCGGTCCACAGATTTAAGACCATTTTACAAACTAAATTCTCTCCCCTTACGACCCACTCCATAAGCATCCTTGTCAACCTGATGCGTCATTTCTGACTTCTTGTGAACACATTGTGTTCTGTAAAAGGTGGTTTATAGCCTGTTTTTTTTTTCTCCACTTAATCTACCCGAGAACTTGTCCAGCGTCAGCCCCCAGAGCAGACCATCCCATGCATGTGCCACGACTCCTTCCCCTCTTCCCCTGTGGATGGGAACCTCACTGTGTCCACCCAGGGCACCTATCCCCTGCCGCCCCCATGCCGTGATCTGCTCTTGGAAGGCCCAATAAGCTTAGCTCGAGTCGATAGCACAGCAGCACAAGCCAAGAGACACATTCCAAAGTCTAACGGAGACCTGAAGTTGTTCCTGGGAGGGGTGTGCCCCCTGGTGTCCCCTCAGCTGTCAGATGCTGAGGGCTGAATACGTGTGGTTCTAGAAGGTGGCTGGGCTCCTAGGAAGCACCATCATGTCACTTGGCCATGTCACTAGCAGAGACCTTTCAGAGAGCTCGGGTGGTGGTGGCTTCGGTGCATGCTGGCGCCCTCCCGGACATCCTACTGGGGCAGTCTCAGGGACGTTTGAAAGAAACTGAATGAGATGTTAAAACTCCAATAGACCAACAGACCAACCAGAACTCCTAGGTTTTCAGACTTGGTTACTATTTCTTTTTTTTTTTTTTAATTTTTTTTTTTTTAACATTTATTTATCGTTGAGAGACAGAGACAGACAGAGCATGAGCAGGGAAGGAGCAGAGAAAGACGCAGACACAGAATCAGAAGCAGGCTCCAGGCTCTGAGCCATCAGCCACAGAGCCTGATGCAGGGCTCAAACTCAAACCACAAGACCACGACCTGAGCCGAAGTCAGACGTTTAACCGACTGAGCCACCCAGGCGCCCACCCAGGCGTTATTTCTTTTATTGCTTTATTATTGAAATCATTTTCTAACACTCTTTTTCCTTTAATTAAGGTAGACAAACTTTTAAGAGCGGTTGCTGATGGAGATCTAGAAATGGTGAGTTTTGAGAAGCGCATCTGAAAAAGCTTGCTCTCGGTCGAAAAGAGCTGTATGGGTGTTTCTTGTCTGTGGTTCCTCCAGGAGCCGAGTTCTGTTCACTTTCACTCGGAAGGGCTGCGTTGAATGACTGTGGTAATGGAGATGTTAGCAGTTTCCCTTCATGTGACAAGCAGGTGGATGTAAAGTCGCATAGCGAGCCTTTTAGATATTCACGTTCCCGGAGGCTGGTGAGGTGTTGGCCAGCCCTCCCGTGTGCAGGAGCTCAGAGTGTGGAGCCTGGCCCGCTATCAGGGAACAGGATGTGTGGGCAGGGCTGGCAGAGAGGAGGGGTGGAGGATGGAGGGCCGGAGCCCAGAGGTGCCGGTGTGGCCCTGTGGAAGTTGTGGGTGGCTCTGGCGCCTGGGCAGGAGGCTGAAGTCTGAGGCTTGGGGCTCCAAGGAGTCACAGGCAGGTGTCCCAAATAGGTGGTGCTGGCTGCTCTGGGCTGCATGGGGAGGGGACGGCCCTGCTGGGAGAAGGTGTCTGCCCCGAGCCTCACTGTCAGGTGACAGAGAACATCTGACGACGTCACTGGAGGGTGGACACAGCCTTCCTCAGATTCCCACGGGCAGTGTTCCCTAGCTTGCCTCTGGCTTCCTGAAAGGAACTTGTTATGTCTTCTGCTTTAAAAGGAGGAGTAAATTGGGTGCTTACCAAATTAGGAGCTCTGAGGAGATCGTATTACGAGAGAGTTTTGCAGTGACGTGTTTCAGGAGTGCCTTTTGCTGATGGTCGAGTTTGAGGTGGCGCACAGAGTTTACGGGGATCTGATTATAACCAGCTCGGGATGTTAAGAATCTGAATGTATGGGCGCCTGGGTGGCTCAGTTGGTTAAGCGTCCAACTTCAGCTCAGGTCACGATCTCGCGGTCCGTGAGTTCAAGCCCTGCGTCGGGCTCCGGGCTGATGGCTCAGAGCCTGGAGCCTGCTTCCGATTCTGTGTCTCCCTCTCTCTCTGCCCCCCCCTGTTCATGCTCTGTCTCTCTCTGTCTCAAAAAAAAAAAAAAAAAAAAAGTTAAAAAAAAAATTAAGAATCTGAATGTAGTTACTGGTGTATTAGCTTCTATCCAGAGACCACTGCTAATCCATCAGACTGGCACACGGTTCCTCTGGGGGGCAGGACATGGTGTCCGTATCTCTGTCTGTCCTCTTGTGAGACTGGCCCCAGGAGAACCCAGCATTCTTTGGAGGAAGCAAAGTAGGACTTCTTCAGGCACCCTGGGAGCCATGGTGTGAGCCGGTGACATAGTCTGTGTGGAGAAGAGAGGATGGCCGTCCCTGCATCATGATACACCCACTCCTCTTCCTCCTGTGGGTAGGTGACGGGGCTGAGGCCGTTCGTGAAGGAGGTGAGCAGAGGCAGACTGGCCAGTGTCTTGGGTTCAGCACCCAAACTAATCTACACGCGTGACAGCCTCTGACCCCCTGCCCAAGGCACCTGCCCCTCCACTCCCCCCCGTTCTTGTCACCGGCCCTCATCTGTCTCTGTTAGGTGGCCTGTTAGGTGAGGCCCCTGAGTCGACACCTTTGGTGTTTCCACCCTGTGGAGTATCTGCTGTCAGGATGTGGAAGGGACCTGAAGGAAAGACGTTTGGGCTGAAAGGGGGTCTTCTTGGAACCCTTGTCACTCCCTGCATGCACGTGCTTAGAGTGCTCAGAACTAGGCCTAGAAATGTACTTCCATTGTTTCCGTTTTTCAGATTTAATATCCTAGACACCAGTTTTTACTGGAGCATAAATTTGACCTCTTGGTGGTCTTCAGTACTGTCACCTACGGGCTAGCGCGTGGTCATGGAAGGGACGCTGGCGTGGAGTGAGGGAGCCTGTGTGGAGGTTCCGACCACCACTTCCTAGTTGTGTGGCCCTGGACAGGTTGTTCCCTCTCTGAGTTTTCTCCCAGCTTAGAAGGGACGGCTGGGTGTTGAGAGTGTGCAATTAGGTGACACCAGGCAAGGTGCTCAGTAAATGCTCCGGGACCAGGGTGTGACAGCGGCACCATTCTTCCCTTTCTAAGATGAACGAATGCCTGACACAAGCCAGAGAAATGGTAGCGTAAGTTCTCTGGTTCCCTGGAAAAAGGACTGAGAAAGGTTTGCGTGCTGTGAACCCAGTCGTGTGTCGGTCACGGTGGTGGTTGAGGACGTGTTGGCCCTGATTTGGGAGCAGCTGTGTGTGTGTGTGTGTGTGTGTATGTGTACGTGGGACAGAAGGAGGGAGGGGGCGATACTGTAGCTTGTAAAGGAACCAAGGATGAGTCTTAAGTCCTGTTCTCCTTCCTGCCCAACACCAGGTGCGTTACCTTTTGGAGTGGACAGAGGAGGACCTGGACGAGGTGGAGGACACCGTCAGTGCAGAAGATGTTGACTTTTGTCACCCCTTGTGCCAGTGCCCGAAGTGTGCTCCGGCTCAAAAGGTTTGGCCTTGCTTCTCTTGGTGGCGGTGAGGGTGGGGAGGCAGATTCTTCTCTTTCCCCTTAGGAAAGTTGTCTGCTTCTCAGCCAGCTAGTTACTGAGTGGCTGGAAGTTGGTATCCCTGAGATGTGGTGGGGATTCGTTATTTAGTTCCGGGAGGAGAAAAGCCAACACCAGGGTGGATCTGGCTTGGGCGGCCTGCCTTCTGAACGAGCAGGGCAGTGAGCAGGGACATGCTCACGTGCTCAAATGTTTCAACTGCTCTCTGGGCCCCCGAGTCACAAGGTAAGAGTTCATGAACAGACGCGCCTGAGGGTGTCTGTCCACCTGGCTGCCGGTCCCCTGAGGAAGCTGCATTCGAGATCCATGGCCCACTGTCTTTGCTCAAGTTGGTACCCCCTGTGGGAGGATCCTCCCTCCAAGTACAGAGGATTCCCTGTGCCCTTTACCCAGTCTCCCCCAGTGCTAACAGCTTGCAGAGCCATAGAACAGTATCCCAACCAGGATATAGATATAGAAACCATCCCCACATCTTATCCACATTTCTCCGATTTTGCTTGTACCCACGTGTGCACGCGTGTTCACTTTGATCACACGCATAGCTTTGTGCATCCACAGTGAAGGTGCCAACCAGCTCCCTTGCCACAGGAAGAGCCACCCGTGCTGCCCTTTCCCACACCCACCTGTTTCCCTGCCATCCCATAACCCCTGAGCTAATTTTTTACAAGGTGAGAGATTTAGGTTGAGGTTCCCTTTTTTGTCTACGGATGTCCACCCGTTCCACACCCCTTGTTGAAAAGACCATCCTTTCTCCAAAGACTTGCTGCTCTACCTCAGATAATGTATGCTGTGGGTCTATCTCTGGACTCTGTGTTCTGTTCCGTGGATCTGTGTGTCTGTCCCTTCATCAGTTCCACACTGTCTTGATTACTGTAGCTATAGGAAGCCTCAGTAGTGGGTAGAGTGATTCTCCCTAACTGACTCTTCTTTGCCAGGATCACTTTAGCTATTCTATGGCCTATGCCTTTCCGTATATATTTTAGAATAAGTTTGTTTATGACTACCAAAAATCTTATTAGGATTTTGGTAGGAAATGCATTAAAATTGTAGATCGAGTTGGGAAGAAACGACATCTTTACTGTGTTGTGTTTTCATGAACATGGTATATCTCTCCAAATACTTAGTCCTTCTTCGATTTCTTCATCATTTTGTGATTTTTAGCATAGAGATCCTGTCCATATTTTCTTAAGTGTACACTTAAATATTTCATCTTCTTTTGAGCAATTGTAGATGGTATTGTGCATCTAGTATGCACTTGTGTGCTAGTTATTTAACTTGATTGTGTATGTCCCATACTGAGAAAATTAATTTGACTCTACAAAACATGTATAGTGGTGTTGTCCTTTGTATTATAAGATAATGTTGCCTTATTTAAAAAAGCTTCACTGTGGGTTATTTTTTTTTTTAATTTTTCTTTTTTAATGTTTATTTATTTTCGAGAGAGAGAAAGAGAGACAGAGTGTGAGTGGGGGAGGGGCAGAGAGAGAAGGAGACACAGAATCTGAAGCAGGCTCCAGGCTCTGAGCTGTCAGCCCAGAGCCCGATGTGGGGCTTGAACTCACGAACCGTGAGATCATGACCTGAGCCACAGTCAGATACCTAAGCGACTGAGCCCCCCAGGTGCCTCTTCAGTGTGGGTTATTTTAACCCAATGATATTGAAAAGATTAAACTTTCATTCACATGTAACTTTTCATCTAGCTGCAGGGTCATGTGCACATTGGGAATGTGCAACTTCTCTCCTGTCCCCATGCTGCTGGATATATACAGCCCAGAGAATGATTCCCCCTCTACAGACTGCTATGAAAATAAAAAAGGCGGACGGTGTTTCAGAGAATATGATGTGAGGTGACAATACTTCAGGCCCGGTCAGTGACTGTGTGTGGCTAGAGGCAGTTACTGCATCCGTCCCTGTTCTTGCCATTTTCCTACACTCTCTTCTTCCCCGCCTCATGGTTCGCTAGTTGTAACAAGAAACTGAATTACACATTAAAATAACTGCTGGATTTATCGAATAAAATCTTACGTTCTCTGCTTTTTGAAAACCTCTTACCTTTTTCTCATTTTGAAATGTCTCAAAAAGACGCAGAAGACATAAGAAATACATTTATATGGGAGTTGCTCCCCGTCTGTGATTTAGTTAACCACCCCTGGACCCCACCATCTTCTAGCCCACTGGTGTGTTTAGGGTGTTTCTTTAAAAAACCTTTATTGAGGGGCACCTGGGTGGCTTAGTCGGTTAAGCATCTGACTTCGGCGCAGGTCATGATCTCACGGGTCATGAGTTTGAGCGCCACATCAGCCTCTCTGCTGTCAGCGCACAGCCCGCTTCAGATCCTCTGAACCCATCTCTCTCTCTCTCTCTCTCTCAAAAATAAATAAACATTAAAAAAAAAACCCTAAAAACCTTTACTACAGCAAGATACAGAACATGACCATCACTTCTGAGGGTTTTCTTGGGCTGCTTTGAAACTCTTGCTTTCCCCCTTCCTCCCCTGTCCCAGGCACCACCGGTCTGCTGTCCATCATGACAGGCTCATTGGCATTTTCTAGAATTTAGTGTGAATGGAACCAGACAGTACACACTCTTTTGAGTCTGGCTTCCTTCACTCAGCAGAGTGTTTTGAGATCCATGTTGGATCAGCGGTTCATTTCATTTTATTGCTGGGTAGTGTTTTGTTGACTATACAACAATTTATCTAATCACCCCTTGATGAACATTTGAGTAGTTCCCTGCTCTGGGCTTTGTGAAGAAAGCTAGTGTAAACATTTGTGAACAAGTCTTTGTATAAATATGCATTTACTTGGGTATATACCTCAGGTTATAATTGCTGGCTTTTGTAGTAAGTGCATGTGTAACTTCATAAGAAACTGCCATTTTTCCAGAGTGATTATGGCATTTTCCATTCCTGCCACCGGTGTGTGAGAGTTCTGGTTGCTCCATGTCCTTGTGACTTTTTAACTGTAGTTGCTCCTGTAGGTATGCAGTGGTATTTCATTGCGTTTTTTCTCCCTGTTCCTTCATTTGTTTGTTTTTTAGTTTTTGGTTTTTTTTTTCCGACGTTTATTTATTTTTAGGACAGAGAGAGACAGAGCATGAACGGGGGAGGGGCAGAGAGAGAGGGAGACACAGAATCGGAAACAGGCTCCAGGCTCTGAACCATCAGCCCAGAGCCCGACGCGGGGCTCGAACTCACGGACCGCGAGATCGTGACCTGGCTGAAGTCGGACGCTTAACCGACTGCGCCACCCAGGCGCCCCTGTTTTTTAGTTTTGAGGTACAATTTACATGCAGCAAAATTCACCCCTCTAACTTTGCATGCAGTTTTTCTGAGAGAGAACCTTCTTAATCAGCAAAAAGTGAACTAAATAACCAGTTTTAATTCTTGGCCAGTCATGTAAAATGCTGACATAATGATTTTATTATCAAAATGTATGATTTGATATCTTAATTTAATGTTTGTTTTCGGTTATATGGTTTATAAATGTTTGTCCTTTTTTTTTTTTTTTAATTTTTTTTTTTTTTTTAACGTTTATTTATTTTTGAGACAGAGACAGAGCATGAACGGGGGAGGGGCAGAGAGAGAGGGAGACACAGAACCAGAAGCAGGCTCCAGGCTCTGAGCCATCAGCCCAGAGCCCGACACGGGGCTCGAACTCACGGTCAGTGAGATCGTGACCTGAACCGAAGTCAGACGCTCAACCGACTGAGCCACCCAGGCGCCCCTATCCTTTTTTTTTTTTTTTTTAATGTTTATTTATTTTGAGAGAGAGAGAGAGACGGAGCATGAGCAGGGGGAGGGGCCGAGAGAGAGAGGGAGACACAGAATCAGAAGCAGACTCCAGGCTCTGAGCTGTCAGCACAGAGCCCGACATGGGGCTCAAACTCACGAACCCTGAGATCATGACCTGAGCTGAAGTCGGACGCTCAACCAACTGAGCCACTCAGGCACCCCTTGTTTGTCCTTCTAATTATTGATTGAGGGGCTCCTGGGTGGCTGAATCAGTTAAGTGTCCAACTCTTGATTTTGGCTCAGGTCATGGTCTCACGGTTCGTGGGACGGAGCCCTACATCAGTCTCTACACTGACAACATGGAGCCTGCTTGGGATCCTCTCTCTCCCTCCTTATCTGTCCCTCCCCTGCATGTGTGCATGCACGCTCTCTCTCTCTCTCAAGAAGAAATTACTAGTTGATTGTCCGTACATTGGCATGATTGATTTTAAAACCGTTGCGACTCGTAAGGTAGTTTCGTGATAAAAATGACGAACGATGGAGCTAAGCAGCAAACAGCTCTATGAGGCTTGACAAACACGTGGTCGTGTAACCACCGGCACAGTGCACAGTATCTCCATGATACAAATACAGATTTTCTGCCCCCAGATCTTTTGCCTATTTTTTTTCTTAACGTCGGATTGTCCAATTGCGTTGTAAGAACCTGTTGTTTTAAAATTCTGGTGGGGCGCACCTCTTTCATCAGACCTACATAACGCAGATATTTTCTCCCACTCTGTGACTTGCCTCTTCATTTTCTTAATTGTGTCTTTCCAAGAAGAACCACTGAATACCAGCTTGTCAAACTCTTCCTCTATGGTTTTTTGCTTTTTGTGTCTTCCCTAAGAGATCTTTGCTCATCCCAGTGTTGCAAGGATTTCCTCGTGCATGTGACCAGGGAAGTGAAGTACGACACAGTCGTGGCTCTCACATCTAGGTCTACGAGGCGTTTATAGTTCTTGTGTGGTGGAGTAAGGGCTGATGTGCACTTTCTCCGTATGTGGGGATCCAGTAGTTCGGCGCCGTTTGTTGAACAGACTGTTTCCCGTTGAACTGCCTTGGCATAAATAAGGTATCATTTCAGGGGGGTTGGTCTCTTGAAAATAGAAGTTACTCCTTTGGGATATCTTACCTTTCTCCAGTTGTAGGAATTCACCTGTGGGCCACCTGATTCTGGATCCCACCGTGACCCCAGATTTTGCACAGGGACGGTGGGGTGGGGGGGGCGCCTGGCTTCAATTCCTTCAGCCCAGTTTCTTAAATACTGATGACATCTCTGACTCCATCCTCCGCTTTTACTAGAAGCTGGCAAAGATCCCTGCCAGTGGGCTCGGTGTGAATGTGACCAACCAGGACGGCTTCTCCCCACTGCACGTGGCTGCCCTGCACGGTCGGGCGGACCTCGTCCCCCTCCTGTTGAAGCATGGTGCCAACGCAGGTGCCAGAAATGTGAACCACGCCGTCCCGCTCCACCTGGCCTGCCAGAAGGGCCACTTTCAGGTACGGCTTCTGGCTCCTGGGCACAGGCTGCTTGGCGGGAATGCTGCAGGGGGCAGGTTTGGGGGCCGGCCCGGAGGACAGACACGTTTCCTTCCCCCCTGCTCTGGGATTCTGAGAGGCACATGGCAGGATGGCTCAGCAACAGAACACGGAGCTCTGGTGCTTCTGGGTGAGGACCCTCTCCCTTCCCCCGTCCCTCCTCCCCGCCACACCGCCGGCATTCACATCCCAGTGGCACGGAGGCCCATGTTCTGATTCCGACCCCACCAGGAGCTGGCTCTGGTGTGTGGGTGTGGGTCATTGAGGGCTCTGCCTGCGATTAGCACCTTTCACCCCCACAGCCCGTGGTCTGTGTCAGCAGCTTAGTACTTTACAGAGAATGGCCTTATGGAGGAGGTGCAGGAGACCATTGTGAAATGCTTGACTTTTTCAAAGTCCTGTATTTCTTTTTGAGAATTATCTATTTAAAAACAAAAAAAAGTCTCCCTGTGAGCTCTACTCTAAGATTTTAATTTTTTAATTTTTTAAAAAAAGTTCATTTATTTATTTTGAGAGAGAGAGAGAGTACACAAGCGGGGAAGGGGCAGAGAGAGGGAGAGAATCCCAAGCAGGCTCCACACTGTCAGCACAGGGCCTGTTGTGGGGCTCAGTCTCATGGACTGTGAGATCACTCACCCAACTGAGCCACCCCGGGACCCTAGCTCCACTTAAATAAAATAAGCTTTTATTTTTTTAATTATTATTTTTTTAATCATTATTTTTGAAAGAGAGACAGAGACAGAGCACGAGCAGGGGAAAGGCAGAGAGAGAGGGACACACAGAACCCAAAGCAGGCTCCAGGCTCCGCGCTGTCACCACAGAGCCTGACGCGGGGCTTGAACCCATGAACCGTGAGATCACGACCTGATCCTGCGTCAGGCGCTTAACTGACTGAGCCACCCAGGCACCCCTGTAAGCTTTTAAAGGCCAGGAATCAGGGGCACCTGGCTGGCTCATTCAGGGCTGTGAGTTCAAGCCCCATATTGGGTATAGAGCTTACTTAAAAAGATAACAAAAAATAAATAGGGGTGCCCGCCTGGCTCAGTCAGTGGCACTTCCGACTCTTGATCCCGGGGTTGTGAGTTCAAGCTCCATGTTGGGCATGGAGCCTACTTAAAAAAAAAGCATAAAAATAAAGAATAAAAGACAGGAACCACCTCAGGCCTTCCATGTCTCTTGTAGCACCTAGCATAGCACTCCAAACATCAGTTTCCTAATCTGTTAAGACTGGAGTAATAATTCGGCCCTCCATAGGGTGGGCCTAACCATGAAATGGGAAAAATCGCGCCTAGCACATTGCCGGGCAGAGGAGACCCCACTTCCGTTGGTCTGTCCCCTCCCAAGAGTCAGACACGTGTGGGAAGAGCCTTCTAAATACACTTAGAGAAAAGTCCAAAGGATATCAAGTTACAGGATCTCTCTCCACAAATTTAATTACGGTTGAAAAATTTGCCTTCTCTGCGCTAGGTGGTGAAGTATCTCTTGGATTCTAACGCAAAACCCAATAAAAAGGACATAAGTGGAAACACACCGCTCATTTACGCCTGTTCCAACGGCCACCACGAAGTCGCGGCGCTGCTGTTACAGGTGAGCTGCCGATCCCCGGTCCGGGGCGGGCTTCGCATCGCCTGGAGTCTGCGTCACTGTGGTCTGCCCTTCCTTTCGACCGCACCGTCTCTCCTTCCAGCACGGGGCGTCCATTAACGTCTGTAACAACAAGGGCAACACGGCGCTGCACGAGGCTGTGATCGAAAAGCACGTCTTCGTGGTGGAGCTGCTTCTCCTTCACGGGGCATCGGTTCAGGTCTTGAACAAGAGGCAGTGCACAGCTCTAGACTGTGCTGAACAGGTGAGCGGGGGGGCCCCCTCGCAGCTCCCTCTGGGTCCCCTGTGGTTACACCGCACCTGAAATAGCTATAGCCGACCTTGGAATCGCCGTGCTGGGCTGGGTGGCTGTGCCAGAAGATGGCCAGTGTGGTCAGATGTCCGGTCCTTGGTCCCCTGGTCAGGTGTCCGTCCGGTCCTGCCTGGGGAGCTGGGAGTCAGTCCTTCAGGGCTCGCTTTCCATGGGCTGAGTAGAGGTGCTCCCTCAGCAACTGCGGGTGTCGGTGCCCTGGGGTGGCCTGGGCACAAGCCATCACGTGCTCACAGGGAAGTTCGGGGCTCACCCTGCCTGCAGTGGTCTTCACGGCACCATGGAGAAAGTTTGGTCAATTGGCGGTTCTAAGACTCTTTGAGTGGTGCGAGGGGAACTGTGGGGACCAGTTCACCCCTCCTTCCAGTGCCGTGGGTGTTGGCACGGGGCAGTGGTGAGGAAAAGGCTTCCTCTCGTCTCCTAGGAGAAGCAAGCTGTCTATTCCTGTTTTCCTGTTGAATCTTTTCATTTTTGACTCTGGGTAGACAGCCAGTAGGCTGTTAAATGACACTGGTGTCGCATAAAAGTCACTATAAACCCAATGTACTCATGGGCTTATCGTATTAATTTTCAGTGGCATTTCTTAACAGAATTGAAACATTTTATTTTATTTATTATGTATTATTTATTATTTATTTGTTTTTATTTTAGAGAGAGGTAGAGAGAGCAAGAGTGAGCAAGCGGGAGAGGGAGGCAGAGGGAGAGAGAGCCTCCCCAATAGGCTCCACACTCAGTGCGGAGTCTGATGTGGGGTTCATCTCACAACCCTGGGATCATGACCTGAGCCAAAATCAAAATTGGGTCACTCAGCCAACTGAGCCACCCAGGCACCCCTGGAATTGAAATATTTTAAACCTTCAGTTAGCACTCTCTCCGATGATGATAAGGATGAGTGTTTTTTATCTCGTAGTCACTATGTGCTGGGCCATCCATGACCTCATGATAACTGTGCAATAACAGAGCCCGTGATGGGCAACCCAGCGCACGGAGCAGCAGTACCTGGGAGAGGAGGAGCCGGGCTCCGAGCGCTGGGCTGCCCAGAAGCACGAGGCTCTGTGGCGTCACAGTCCCGTCTGTGGCTGCTCCTTGCTTCTCTGTCCAGGCTCACCAATATGGACAGTTACATCAAAAACAAGCAAGAACCTGCTAAGAATGAAAACTGTTCCTGTAACCTTTTCCCTTTCAAATTGTAGAATTCAAAAATAATGGAATTACTTCAGGTGGTACCGAGCTGTGTGGCCATGTCAGGCGATGCTGGCGAGACGGACCACAAGGAGTACGTTACTGTTAAGATCCGGAAAAAATGTGAGAACTTAACATTCTCTCTGTAATTCTCAGCATGGGCCTCTTTGGGAATCCATGAGTAGTTGCTGGTGTTCGTTTAATTTTAAATGTAGAATGTCATCATACCGGTGACTGGGGCAGGGATATGGGCACCAAAGAAATGGACGATACAGCTTAACACGTCGGCTTGTTTTGCTACTGATTTTCTGGCTGATCGGGATGATGCTTCCTACCGAAGTGAGGTGGCCTCTCTCAGCCTCACCTTGAAGGCTCGGGCCTCCCCTCCGCCAGCTGGAGAGGAGGAGCAGCCGCTGGGAAATTCTTTCCTGCCGCCTGTCCCCAATCCAGGCCTTTTTAAAAGCGTTTCCTGGACCTCTGGGGCTGTGTTTCCTGCTAACTTTAAAGGTTTTTTGTTTGTTTGTTTTTAATTTGCACGTATACAGAATTTATTGGTAATTAGAACAATAGTTGCCAATCATGGGTGGGGCTGAAGTAATTTTTTTTTACCGTTGTTATGGTCTAGGTAGGTCCCATGTTCTACTCTTTACTTTTATTTTTTTAAAGATTTTATTTTATTATTTTTTTTAATGTTTATTTTTGAGAGAGACAGAGAGACAGAGACAGAGCATGAGTGGGAGAGGGGGAGGGGGAGAGGGAGACACAGAATCCGAAGCAGGCTCCAGGCTCTGAGCTGTCAGCACAGAGCCTGACGTGGGACTTAAACCCACAAACTGTGAAATCATGACCTGAGACGAAGTCGGATGCTCAACTGACTGAGCCACCCACATGCCTCAGATTTTATTGTTTTTAAAGTAATTTCTGTATCCAACATGGGGCTCAAAGTCACAGCCCTGAGATCAAGATTCACTCGCTGTACTAAGTGAGCCAGCTAGGCGCCCCTCTATTCTTGTTTAAAATTACAGTATAGTTTGTAGTGTAATAATGTGAGTAAGCCCATTTCCATGTCTGGATAATCCTGAGTCTGTCTCACAAAGTGTCCTGTGTGTCAATAAGGATGCATCTTTCTTCTTTTCCATGGGGGCTTACCGGTAATAAACAGATAGCTACTAATATGTCTCTTTAAGCAAATGCAGTGTGTAATTTTCTCAATTTTGTTAAACTAAGAAAATGGAAAGGTTGCATCTGTGCTACAACTTTAAAAATCCTTAAAACTACTTCAGAAGTTCTCAAATGTTTATCCTTTTTTATCTACAGGGAACTCAAAAATGTATGATCTACCAGATGAACCTTTTACAAGACAGTTTTACTTTGTCCACTCAGGTGGTCAGTTTAAGTGAGTATAAAATTTGCGTTGATTTCTGTGCTGTGACCCGACTTTTACTTACAACTAAAGCCAGGTATGTGCCCCTTTGATGGGTTACAGAAAAATCTGCGCTCGTCAAATGCTGCCACCTTGTGGCCAACCAGAGTGTTCGACACCACTGTCCCAAACACTGATGTCACTTTGGTTTGGGTTTCAGGGGAAGGACTTCAAGGGAGATTATGGCGAGGGAGAGAAGTGTCCCTAATTTTGCTGAAGACTGTTTGCGTGAGGTGAGTCATGAAACGCTGGCTTATCATCATATTTCTTTTTTTGTTTTTCATTTATTTTTGAGAGAGAGCTAGCAGGGGAGGCGCAGAGAGAGGGGGAGAGGGAGAATCTAAAGCAGGCTCCACACCATCAGTGCAGAGCCCGACAGGGGGCTGGATCCCACAAACTGTGAGATCATGACCTGAGCCGAGACCAAGAGTCGGACACTTAACTGACTGAGCCACCCAGGCGCCCCTCATCGTATTCTTAAAGCCTGGCTTTTCCAAAACGAACCCGCGGTGAACACGTTTCTCATGTCATGATCCCCTTCTTTTCTAGAGTCAGTAACAACTAAGATGAGTTCGTTAGCGGCACAGCCAAGGGCACAGACTTCGTTTACTGAGAAAGGAGAGCGAGGGGACAGTGGGAACAGGGGTGGGCGCGGAGAGCCCCTGCAGCTTGTGGCGTGTGTGCTCAGTGAGATAGCTCAGGTTACGCCATCTAGGATTCACTAGCGTGTGAATCACCGATGTCAGGAAGAAACCAAATTTGTGTCCGGATGGGTTCAACAAAAGCCTTCTCCGAATACGGTCGGAAGCTGCTCACGTGGACAGATCCGCGTGTGGCCGCCTTCCGACAGCCTGTTCACTCACTCAGTTACAAAAGGGAGGCTGCTTTGGGTGCGGTGGTGCAATGGTGCCTCTTCCCAGAAACCCGACTTTCCTGCCTGCTCCTGGCAGTATGACTGTGGATGGGTACACTTGCCGGCACGTGCGGTGGCACAGGCTTGTCGAAGCACGTCTGCGCAGGCGCTAAGTCTTTGCTTTAGAGAACTGAAGTGATTTTTGTCAACCTGGCTGATTTCAGCCTCCGACGCAATCTTCCGTGACTTGCTGACGGACCGTCCCGCCGCTGCGTGGGAAACCCACAGACTGAAATCTGCTTGGGTTCAGTCGGGTGCCAGCTCTTCCCCTGTGAGCGACGGGGACTTAGGCAGGTTGCTTCCACTTGCTGACCCTGTGCCTCAGCCATGCACGGTGTAGCCATCAGGGCGTACTTGTTATAAAGATTAGATGTGAGATCAGGTAGAGCCCTGACGTTGCGTCTGACACACAGAGTATCAGTGGCACCCATGCTGTCCCACAGGGATGTCAGAGCTGAAGTTATGCCCAGAGAGTAGCGAGCACGTTGGGTGACACACAGAAGCACCCAAGGACGCCGTTCTTGTGTGGTTCTTGTTTTACACGCAGTGTGAACGAACTGCTTGAATTGTACCGTTTCTTCAGCCAGGGAGGCAAAAGGTTACACGGGAGCAGAACAGCCTGCCAGACCAGGGCGGACCTGAGACTGCGGGCAGAGGAAGCAGCAGTCAGCCCGAGAGGCCCGGGCTGAAACAAAGCGTTCCTGCGAGCCGGCGGATGCTGCGCAGACACACCGTCGAGGACACGGTCGCAGCTAAGAGCCCTGGGACTGCCGGAGACCCAGCTGCTCCCCGAGAGGCTACTATTACTTCCCAGTCTTAACAGTGGTAAGCGGTTGTTAAGTCGGCTGCCAGGAGGTGAGTCCTCAACAAGAAGGTGCCGAGCAGGAACCCAGCTGAGAACTGACCTGTACTTTGCGTTTGGGTTGAGAGTAAGGCAGAAATTTCCTGAAAGCTTTTCTGTGGCCGAGGGAAAGAATGCAACAAAGAAAACCACCACCATCTCTCTCCTCTTCGGAGCTCATGAATGCACTGGAAAAGGAATACACACAGTTTCCAGTGGTGTCCCGATCCCCGAGACCGGGTGTGGGCTTCTTCTGAAGCAGCAGGCCACCTGGCTGCAGAGATGGCTTTCATCACCGGGTTCTGTCCTCCCACCGCAAGGTGCTAACCTCTGCCGTGTGTACAGATTAGCAAACCACCGGCTAAAGAACCCCGCCCTCTGGGATAGGCTGCGGAGAAGCAGCGTGGGCTCCAGGGCGCCGTGGAGGCCGGCCGGGCGGACAGGACGCGCTGGCCTGGAGAGGAGAGGGCCTGGAAAATATTCCTTTGCAAAGCAGCACTCGAGCCCAAAGATGTTCCCGTGCCAGTGTGGCGTTCATTTTAGTGAAAAGGACATTTATGACCTGTTCTGCACTATGTATGTGGGGAAGGTTGGGTGTAATTTTTCTTCCAACAAAGTAAGTACAGGTGTTTGATCACCGCACATACGCACCCGTATCAGTGTCTCTCGAAACCTCCCCTCCCGTTAAAAACCTCCCTTGGATGTCACACCTGCCGGATGGTTCCTGAGCTAGAGAGATTTGGCACATCTTTCCTTAGTCTTTTGATTCAGATTCAAAACTTACAGCACAAACCAGGTCAGAGTTACTTTCGGTTAGAATTTATTGCCATTTATTCCTTTTTATAAATTTCTATAGATTATACTTATTTTTTTATGTTACTAATTGGCCTACAGCTGCAAACATGGGTTTGTCCTGAGTACATTTTCAAATAACTTTGTAATAGGGACATGGTTTTGTGCATGTTCTTGGAAATACTTGTGTATGTATAGAAGGGAGGGACTGATTATTTTTCTACAAAGTAATTTATGATTTCTAATTTTCTAATGTGCCTTGGATCTGTGCCAAATGATGGGAAAGAAAACAGTAAACTCTATGATTCTTGAGCGTGTCATGGTACACTTCTTTAGTTGGTATTTTGCTCTGGAGAGATGTGTGTTTGTCTTGCTCTCCGCTATAAACGTGTGCTTTGTGTATGGAAAGATCTTCCCCCATTGGATGGATACACACTTCTCACTGAAATATGTAAACCGGATCATTCAAAGCAGACCCTCACCCATTCGCCTCCCTAGGACTGACTGAGGCTAGCAGGTGCAATGCCCAGAAAAAGGTTTTAATTTTTTAAAAAACCAGAAGTGAATGCAATATAGCTTTTTAGCCCAAACAGGAAATATGCCCTGTTGCTTTGCAAATTTCTTTATTCAGGTTTATTTTTCCTCCTTTTCCACAGTATTAAACAAAACGACCTCACTGACGTAAGTCGCGGTCTGCTGCCCTCCTAATTAAGAAATCGTGTCCTGTGCAGTTTGTCAGCCAAGCTGCAAATACACGCATTTGATATCCCCATTTTTTGGGTGGTACGATAGAATTTTGAAAACTATTTAATTCTAACAGTCGCCCCGACTGGTAGAATTGTCAAATGTTGAAATAGGTTCAGAGAAAGAAGGGTGATTTGCTGGCACTATCAGATCTGGGGTCACAGCCTGCTTGGTGCTGTCATCTGAACTGGCAGTTTCCAGTGAGGTGTGTCTTCTGGAGATGTAAGTACCTTGAATGAGATGGTCGATTTTAGGGGAGAAGCTTCTTCCTGAGCTACTCTGCGATTAGCAGGGTGAGCTGTCTGAAGTGACTACCTCAATTATTTTTTAAAACACTTGTTTTTCTCCAATTCTTTCCCACTTAAAACTTCATTTGACCACTCAGAAATTGGTAATGCCCAAATTTCTATACTGTGTGAGAATGCTTTGAATTCAGAGTATTGTCAATTAAATTAGAAAGCTTAGAATAACCACGCCCCATTTCCTAGGCTGCCTTGCAGAACTTTTATCCTTGTGTACAGAACGACTTTCCATCCTCAAGTGTCCTTGGAGGACAGGACAGATGCCGTCAGGACAGTGGTTATTCTGTAGGAGGAAGCATGTAACAAAACTTGCAGAGAATCATCTAGTCTCCTTCCAGCATTTTTATGTAAATAAGACCTAAAGCAAAGTTTACCTATAACTGGGATGTGCTTTTTTCTCCCCCCCAAAATCCCTGAGCAAAACTTATATTTGACTAATTGTTCCTTTTTAAAAATTTTGATGTTAAAAGTTCTACTCATTAGTTTGTTTATTCAGGAATGCTAGATGCTCCAACATGGACTTTATTGGCCACAGTTCCAAATTTCAAGTTCCCAAATGAGTAACATCTCAAATACACAGTTTAGATATAGATCAGCAGTATGCTCATTAGAGAGACTGGGATTCTAAACCATTTTTCCTGTTACTTTCCTGTCACCGATCCTATTCCCTTCATATTAAACGTAATGAACTTACTCCTGGGCTGAGGCCTCTAAAAGGTTACACCAAACAGCTCACTTGAGAAGTAAATTTATGAGTAAAGGTTTCAAAATCTAGTGGGAGGAAAGCACAATAGATGACATGTGCTTTAAATTACCTGCAATTTTATCGGTGAAGAACTCCCAACAATTCTACCAAAATGTTTAACTGCTAAAGTTAGAAGGCACTTACTTTGTTTCCAACATGTTGGTTATCGTTCCAGTATTACTATCAGTGTCTCCTAGTTATTTTGGTAATTTTCTGCAATGCAAGTACCACTGTCTTGGATTGGAGTAATATTTGTTAAGATAATATAGTCTCAGTGCCTTTGAAAAGCAGGTTATAAATGAAACCAAAGCAAGGAATTTCCTTACCTTAAACATACAGATTATCTTCAGGAAGAAAAATAGTGTACCTGCTTTCAGAACCTAGATTTTGGAAATATTAGATGTTAAACATTAAAAGTTGATTCCTCTCAATCCATGGGTTTTAACTACCATGTTACTGGATGCTATTTCCTTCTTACTGAAAAGTAAGCCAGCGTCTATTTCTGCAAAGGCCATTTTCCTAACACTAATGTCACAGTTACAAAGAATATATTCATGCTGCTACACGTTTATAAACTTTTGGTATGAAAGAAAAAATGCCAAACACAGATCTGTTCATTCGGCTATGGTACAAAAAAAACTTTGCCCAAATTGTTTTATTTTGCATAACAAGTTTATTTTTTTAAAAGGCATATAGACAATAAACAAAGTAAACAATCAGATCTTTACTTCCACCAAGTGTTATCTGTCCTAGAACTGTTCCATTAAGTTCCAGTCTCTAAACATCTTAAACTCAATAATCATCCTCTTCATCAGAGTCCATGACTTTTCTTCTGTTGAACTGGGGGGAAAGTAAAGGAGTGTCATAACAGGTTTAATAAAGCAGAACTCAGACTTTCTGACAAGAACAAGGTCTACTACTACAAGACATTAGACCTTTGAAACAACTTAGGGTGTTGTATCAACTGGGGTGGGGGGAACAGAAGAGCCTTAATAATAAGACCCCTCAACAAGTGCAGCCTTTCTCCCCCAATTTTCACCTGTTACAAATGGAAAATGTTTATGGGCTGAAACATGTTTTGATACAGCAGATAAATACAGGATATTTAACACTTATCATTAAAATCTTTTTCTTTTGCCATGGGCATTTGGGGAAACTTACTTTAACTGTGGTTTTCTTTTCTGTTTGTTGGCTTACTTTTTCAAGGATTTCTATTAAACCTTGTTCTGATACCTAGGATAACCAGAAAGAAAAACAGTACTTTTTTTAAACAAAGAGTTTATACCTCAGCAGACTGAATGGTTTTCATCTTTCTGGGGGCACGGGGGCAGAGGTCAAGAGGCAAGGAAGGAGAGGCAAGACAGGAGGTTCTAACTACTGGTTTAAGTTCCAAATCAATTTTGCTCTGCTAGCCTCATTTGAGGAGAGGGGAAGGTATCCATTGATTAGCTCTCTCAGGAAAATTCCACGTTAAGAGTACTTAAGAACACCTTTAGCACCACTAACAGACAATGACAACCACCTACACCTGTGTTGGAGACACACAGCCTCTGCTCTCGAAGAGCTTAAAGGAAGGAGAGAAGTCACTCAAAATAGATGAACAGTCATTGTCTCTTCCACACACGCTCTTAGTGTAAGGGGTTCAAGCACAGGCCTGAGCCCCGCAGGCTATGGAGGCCAACAGCCAGCTTCCAGTGCAGGTGGGGCTCATCTTGAAGGAAGGATCTTGAAGGAAGGTCACGCTCACCAGAGCTCATCAGGGCATCACAGCCCCAGGAATAACCAGGAATTTCAGCACCTCCTCCTTTGCAAAACACACTTAACTTCTACGTACATGGGTAGTATTTTATTTGGTATCATTGACAAACCTGTTTCCAGTGTAGAAGCAATTAGATGCTGACCCTAATAGTCCCTGGATCACACACACACATCAAGGTTCCATAGCAACATCAAAGAGGAAAGCAGCAGAGGATTTTAGAGGAAAGGCAATTAGTTATCTTTTAGGATTTATGGTAGACACAAGTATTCTTGCCTTTATAAATTGCTTCACTGAAATAGTCAACAAGAACTTCTGAACCAGAAGATAAAACTGACCTTTTGAAAATACGTTTTGATGAAGTCAATAACAACAGGTAAAATGGCCTCAAGACAGTCCAAGCTTACCTTCCCACTTAGTTGCCCATATCTTGCCATCTGTATGAGGTAATTCTCTACTGCTTTAGTTTTTTTCAGGCTTTACAAGTGCTAAGTTACTTACTAAAAAGAAAAAGAAGGAGTCAAAACTAAATGCACACTTAGAGAACTTAAAACTATTCACACACACCAACATTTCCAAAGCACTTCACAGACCTGTGTTTTGAGACTAGCAAAGTAGGCAGGTACGGCAGATTGTACAACAGCCCGTCTTAAAAATGAGGAAACTCAAGTGCAGCCATGTCGAGCTCAGTCAACACCACACAGAGGTAGTGGGAGAGCCAAGATTCAACTTGGGTCCTCAGATTCTAAGCCTGAGGTCTTCTGTTTTTATTATTATTATTTTTTAATGATTTCCACTTAAATGGAAAGCAATTTCTGTATGACCACACATATATAATTGTTGATCCATCTAAGAAACCTGCCTCTTCTAAGCCGGGCTTCAAGTTACAATACAAAACATACTAGCTCATTTGGATTGGCTTATTAGTTTTTTCTATATGTTTTGGAATTTACTGTGAAAAATTATGAACATACACTAAAACAGAGACAATAAACCTCCCAAATCCCCATCACCCACATAAACTACCAGCAACATTTTGTGATTGACTCGATTAAAGAGTGGTTTCCTATAAACTTGACCTACAATGCACTTGGAGATCATCTCTTTGGTAAGCGAGAACTGAGCTGGTATTTTTAGCAACGGTTTAATTACATTTCTTTAGGTTTATTAACTTCACATTTCTTACAACTTTATCTGCATCACGTTTTTATGTTAAATATTTAACCCAGAGACAGCAACGATATCCTAGATCCCTTGCCCTATTCCAGTAGCTCAGGTCCATTTTATGGAAATAAGTTAGAGGAAACTAAAGATGCTTACGGCGGGCCCGGGCTGACTGATCCAGGACTTGGGCTAAGATACTGTTTCTCATTTCTGCTTCCCTACGACACAAACAGATCAGCACAATTAGAACCATGCTGTCAGCATTCCTACTGAACACACAACTCCCGTGTTTCCCAAGATGGAAGCCTGCCGCACACACAGACTGCGCTATGGCAGGCGCCGCGCGGGCAGCAGTTCCCATACTCAAGTAGGAGTCCAGGCCCGCCCTCAAAAGTTAGCTTTATTTTATGTGGGTACTAGCCTACCAGGTTTAAAGGTAAAACTTTAGATTTTCATAATTCAGGGTGGAGTTTTAGTTCCGCCACTATTACCAACATACATAAAGTACCCAGTGTGTGAGAGGTTCTAGAAATTGGTAGTTAAGATTCCAGGCAATTAAAGGACCAAATGATTAATCTGTGATTTTTCTCAGAGATGAAGCTGAGACCTAGGAAGGCTATGTTATGGGGACACAGGTAAACCTGGCCAAGCTGGAACCAGACCCCATGGTTCAAGACTCTCAGTTCTGCTTTTTGAGTGGGGAGGGGGAGTGAAATTATAACCTTGCAACCATCCTTGCATCTTTCTACCGATTCAAGTGGGAACTAGTTCTCAGGACAGTGGTTTCGAACTTTTATTTAAGCAGCAAAAAAAAAAATGTTTTTCCCAAATGAAATCCTTTAGGGAACTTACTACACAACACAGACAAAAGCAGATCCTCCGGCTGAATCAGAAGGGGAGCTGGGGCTGGTTGTGCCTACGGGCCACCCCCAGCTGAGGTGGCTAAGCACACGGCGGTGCACAGCCCACCTCCACAGGCCATTTCCTTATTGCCCCTGAGTACTTCAACCCTGTTATTTACTGTGACTAGATTTCACTGAATCAAAGAATGCCATCAATTGTAAGATGCGCCATAGTTTATGTACCTCCAAGAACAAAATGGGCGAGTCTAATAAGAGATCCCTACTCAAAGCTGGGTATCAAAGAGTAACACCCACAGTACAAGGTAAACAAAAAATAAACCTGCCATGCAGAAAGGGACAGAAAGGATGCATGCCATCAGCCTTGGTCCCGAGTGAAGGAAGAAAAAAGTTCCTGTCAGAGTCTGAACTTCAAGCTTTAGTCTTACAGGTTTTCTGTCTGAATTTACACTGCTTGGGGGTGAGTGAAATCTCAAGCACAGAATTTTTTTTAAGTTTATTTATTTTGAGAGAGAGGTAGAGAGTAGGGGAGGGTCGAGGAGGGGCAGAAAGAGAGAATCCCAAGCAGGCTCCACACTGCTAGTGCGGAGCATGACAAGGGGCTCGAACCCTCAAACCACGAGATCATGACCTGAGAAAAATCAAGAGTCAGACGGTCAACTGACTGAGCCACCCAGATGCCCCTCAAGCACAGAATTTAATTTTAAAAGGTCTCAGGTTAGAAATGTACCCAAGTTATGGCAGAAGCAAAAATAAATCCTCTCTGGAAGAATCCAGGACAAGAGTGATCCATTATGAGACAGATCTAATCTCTGTTAAATGTGAAAAAATACATGTCTTACAATCAATGAAATTCATGTCGTAGTTTTATTTTCTTCTCAGCACCATTCTTCTCCCACTAATAAGCCCCAGAGGGACGGAACCTTTTCTGCCTTGCCGATTTCTCTAGACCCAGCACAGTGCCTGATTCGGACCTGGTGCTCAATAAATACTTGCTGAATGAATGAATGAGTTAAATGGCAGCATGATGGGGAGAGGGGAAAATGCTGTTCAACAGGTACGGAGTTTCCGTCTTGCAAGATGAAAAGGTTCTAGAGATCTGTTGCATAATAATAACACTACAGTAAACACGAATGAGCTGCACACTTAAAAATATTTACTACGGTAAATTTTATGCGTGTGTGTGTGTGTCTAAATCACCGTTAGGAAAAAAAGGTAGCATGGTGAAGTAACTGGGTGTTCATTCACTGAATCTGCTATGTGTGAGGTGCCCAGCCACGTGCTGGGATAAAATAAGAGGAGTTTAACAGTTAATGTGCAGAGAAATTTATTAAATGTGAAGCACTGTACCTACCTAATCCTTACAACATCCTCATGAGGTAGCCCTATTATTAGGCTCATTTTTTTTTTTTTCAACGTTTATTTATTTTTTTCTGGGACAGAGAGAGACAGAGCATGAACGGGGGAGGGGCAGAGAGAGAGGGAGACACAGAATCGGAAACAGGCTCCAGGCTCTGAACCATCAGCCCAGAGCCCGACGCGGGGCTCGAACTCACGGACCGCGAGATCGTGACCTGGCTGAAGTCGGACGCTTAGCCGACTGCGCCACCCAGGCGCCCCTAGGCTCATTTTCAAGGTAATCACAGTTTAGCAGAGAAGCAACATCAACCAGCAATTACAAGGGAAGTATGCGGAGTTCCATACACCTTTCTTTAATTAGCAAATTAATAACGAAAATACCCTGATTATTTATGGGAAAATCTCTATGCCAGGAAAAACTTTAAGATGGACACATCTATTAAATAACTAAACTAGGGGTGCCTGGGCTGGCTCAGCTGGAAGAGCATGTGGCTTTTTTTCTTTTAAACGTTTATTTTTGAGAAAGAGAACCGGAGCACAAATGGGGAAGGGGCAGAGAGAGACGGCAACAGATCTGAAGCGCGCTCCTGCTGACAGAACCCCGGAGTCCGGAGTCAAGTCAGATGCTCAGAGACTGAGCCACCCAGGCGCCCCAGGGCATGCAACTCTAGATCTCAGGTTTTGAGTGTGAGCCCCACCATGGGTATAGTGATTACTTAAAAAAAAATAATAATAATATAATAACTAAATTTTAAAAACCATTTGGTGGTTTTTTACCATTTTGAACCATCCTTCAAAAAGTTCAGAATTCCAGCCCATACCTGTGCTTTGCTTCCTGTTGTGCTGCATCGCCAGGATCCTGGGGGGGGGTAAAAATTGTATCTTTTAGTCAATTTCACTTAAGAAGAAAGTAGGAACTACTTTCTTGTTTCTGATACCTAATAGGCTCCAGCAGTGGTAAGAATCAAATTATCACCAAATAACTACAAGCTGGGCCTCACAGAAATCAATAGGATAGTTTCCACTTACTACAATGTTTTGACAAGCTTCTAAATTCACAATCTAGTAGAATGTTTTAAACACAAACAACCATGAGGGAGGGGAGTCCCTGTTCTACGAAACCGGAGTTTAAGAGGTCATAATAATATTTGCTTCGGTATTGGGGACGCGGATTCAAAGGGCGCTTCCTTGGGGACCTTCCCGCTCCAGCCCTATCACGGTGGTCCCTTGGCAGTCTTTAACTTGAGCACTTTATCTACGGGATTAGTGTTGGGCGCGTGGCTCCTCCCCGGGACCCGCAACTCCGCCAGAGAGGATGTTCCCCACTGTACCCGCAGCACCTCGCACACAGCAGACCCTCAAACAATGTCGACTACTTGGGTCGGAACACCCTAATTTTAGGAAATAATTCGGCCAGAAAGCTAAGGGGACGGAGAGAACCGAGGAGCTGAGCACTTTGTCCTGGAGAGACGCCGGCCCGGCGAGGCCCAGCGCCTGCCCGCCCGGGGGCCGCACGCGGTCGGCCTCCGCGGCCCAGCGCCCACGCGCCCGGAGAGGGGCCCAGGCCGGCCTCGGGGGCCAGCGACGGGGTCCTGGGCCCGCGCGGGGCGAGCTCCAGCCGCGGTGCCTGAACCTCCGCCTGGGGCCGCACCCTCCACCCCGGGCGAGGGCGGTGCCCGCCAGGAACGGGCCGGGCGGGGGCGCTCACCCCGTGCTTCGCCTGCAGCTCCGCCAGCCTCTGCTTCCTCAGCGCCTCCAGCTCCTCCTCCGCCATGGTGCGGCGGTTCTGAGTCCAGCAACCGCAGCCAAGCTCCGAGGACTCTCCAGCGGCGCCCGGGCGCGAGGGCGACCCTCCCCACTGCGCAGGCGCCCGCAGCGCCCAGGCATCACCAATCCAGCCCGGAGCCGCGCCGCCAGTCGCAGCCAGGGCGCCGGGAGAGGCCCGATTGCTCGATCGCAGGCGGTAGGGTGCCCCGCGGCGTTTGGGCATAACCCCACGCAAGTCTTCGCGAATCCCACCTCCCCGCCCACGCTGGACGCGCTGCTCAGGCGAGCGCGGCGGGCTGTGACCGCACTGCCAGAGGAAAAGGATAGTAGTCTACAAAACGGCAGTCATCAACAAGCATAATAATAGTATGTAAACTCTGCTGGTGGCCGATCCGTGCTAGGCTCATGTTATTTCCATTTACAGTTGAGAACGCAGGGGCTCAGGAAAGCCACGTGGGCTGCGGGAAAGTTCTAAAACTGGATTGCAGTGATGGTCGCACCACTCTTGCATTTGCTAAAAAGACCCTGAATTGTACACTTAAAATGAGTCGGGGGTCGGGGAGTTGGGGACAAAGTCCCTGCCACTGGGCCATTAAGAAGCCAAGTTAAAGCAAACTTGGACGACGAGACTCAGCCCACTTGGCCCAGACAGGCCTTTGCTCAGAGGTTGGAGCTGGGGTGTGGGGCGTGGTGTAAACTTCTAGACAACTACCCCTCACCCTACCCCAGCCTGGCCCGCATAGACACCACCCCAGCCCCCAAAGACTTCCCCACCTCACCCAGACACCCCCTCCTACCCCCCATAGACACTCCCACCCACCCCCACTCCACAGGCACACGAGGGCCTGTGGGAGAATTTTCGGGGGCAGATATGCTGGGTGAACTCCCTGGCGGGTGGCCTTTAGAATAGAAGCTTTGTGTGTGAAGGGGGAGGCGGTGTAATGCTCAGTCCCTAACCCCCCGGGTTATCCACCTGCTGTTTTTTTTCAGTTGTGACAAACTATAACATTTACCATTTTAACCATTATTTGGTTCAATAATGTTAAATACATTAACATTGTTGTGCACCTAATCTCTAGAACTCCTTTCGTCTAGTAAAACTGAAACTATACCCATTCAATAACAGCTCCCCAATTTCTACTTTCTATCTTAAGATTTTGACTACCTTAGGTAAGTGGAATCTTACAGTATTTGTCTTTCCACTTCATTTAGCATTCTGTGTTCAGGGTTCATCCATTTGTAGCCTGTGGTGTGTTAGAATTTCCTTACTTCTTAGGGCTGAAAAAAATTCCATTATACACACACACACACACACACACACACACACCATATTTTGTTCATCCACTCATCTGTCAGTGGACACTTGGGTTGTTTCCACTTTTGGGATATTGTGAATAATGCTGCTGTAAACATTATTAGCGTATAAATATTTCAATTTAGGTACAGAGAATCTATGTCTTTTGAATTAGACATTTATTAGACATTTTGAATTTCAACATTAATGATCCTCTTCTCTAATATGTAAGCAAGCATGATTTAAGGGGGGAAAGGGGTGCCTGGCTGTCCCAGTCGGTGGAGTGTGGGGATTGTGAGTTTGAGCCCCACATTGGGTGTAGAGATAACTTAAATATAAAATCTTAAAAAAAAAAGATTTGGGGCACCTGGGTGGCTTAGTTGGTTAAGCTTCTGACTCTTGATTTTGGCTCAGGTCATGATCTCATGGTTCTTGAGTTCGAGCCACTCTGTGCTGACAGTGCAGAGCCTGCTTGGGATTCTCTCTCCCTCTCTCTCTGCCCCTCCTCTAGTGCTCTCTTTCTCTCTCAAAATAAATAAATAAACTTTAAGAAAAAGTTGTAAGAGGGATAGTTTATAAACATGGTAGTCTGGAGTTTTGAGGGAGTCACAGTGGAGACCCTTTGTGGACCATCTGTGAGCTACTCACTTCTCAAGGCTAGAGAGGACGCGGCCCTAGCTGGGCTGGTGCCTGAGTGGCCCTCACCCACAAGGAAATCAGGAAACCAGAATCAACTGATAGGGATTCTCACCTCATTCCTTAAATCTAAATGCATTCCCCATGGATCAGATATTTAAAGTTTGAAAAAACACATCACAGAGTTACGATAACTTCTTTCTGTAGTTATGTGACAACTGGAGAGCAGAAGTGAAACGATTCTCCATAAAAAGATCTGAGTCGGGCCCCTCTTTTAAATATATCATTTTGGCAGCTTTTCATTTTCTTCTAGGGTCATCAGTCTGCTCAAGTTTTCTGTTTCTTCTCAAGATAATTTTAATTTCTAGAGAACCATTCATCAGGGCTTCACATTTTAAAAATGTATGGCTGTCACATCTGTGTCTGTGGTTCCATCCCTTTAAGGATTGTTGATGTGTTTGTTTACATTATTATTTTTCTCGATTATACTTTCCAGCCATTTTAATATTTCGCTGTTTTTTTTTTCCACAAAGAAATCACATTTATCAGTATTCTTTTGTAATTGATTACATTCTATTTTTATATTTATTTCTACCTCTTTTTAATATTTTCATTGTTATATTCTCTCTGGTTCCTTCAGTGCTCTATTGTTTATTTTTATTGTTTTTTAATAATAAAAACGTTAAAGGAATGAATTTGTTTGTGGGCGAAGTTTTGGTTGCATCCCAAATATAGTGTATTCAGTGTTCTTATTTTTTCTTGTTCACAGTGTCCTAAAACATTTTTCTGTTGTTTTGAAGTAATAATAGTTTCTTTAAACCTTGATCAAATTGTGTGTGTATATATGTATATATATATATATATATTTTTTTTTAATGTCAGTGGTATATAGGAAGAGGCAACTATTCTTGGTCCACTCCTACACAACCCAGTCTCAGATCCTCAAAGGTGAAAACTTTTGCCTCTAGCTTGGCTTCTGAGGTGTCTTTCTAGTATTGCCCTCATTTATTCCTTTTTTTTTTTTTTTTTGAGAGAGAGAGAGGGAGCATGTGTGAATGGGGGAGGGGGCAGAAGGAGAGAGAGAGAACCTTAGCAGGCTCCATGCTGAATGTGAAGCCCAACATGGGGCTCAATCCCATGACCCTGGGCAGGGTGGGGGTGGTGGATCATGACTTGAGCGGAAATCAAGAGTCTGACACTCAACTGACTGAGCTACCCAGGTGCCCGATTTATTCTTTTAATAACTACGGCACAGGCAGAATCAGGACACGAGTTAAAAGGCTATCTATTTAGACGTGCCTGGGTGCCTCCTATGTGCCAAGCACCTGTTCTAAGCACCAATATATACAGAGAGGAATACAAATGGGTAAGCATTGGGGCGCCTGGGTGACTCAGTCGGTTGAGCATCTGGCTCTTTTTTTTTTTTTTTTAATGTTTGTTTATTTTTGAGAGAGAGACAGAGCACAAGTGGGGGAGGGGCAGAGAGAGAGGGAGGCACAGGATCTGAGCAGGCTTCAGGCTCTGAGCTGTCTGTACAGAGCCCCATGCAGAGCTCAATACTCGCGAACTATTGAGATCATGACTTGAGCTGAAGTGGGACACTTAGCCAACTGAGCCACCGAGGTGTCCTCCTCTTAATTTCTTAATACACGTATTACTGTTTTTAGTTCTAAAGTTGGTTATTGTTGTATCTTTAAGCAATATCCTTACACTTTCTATTTCTCATTCTATCAAGGACAGATGGTGTCTCTTCACTCTCAGATTGAAAAGATAAAGATATTAGCATCTCTACCCTACGGTAAGCTCATATCTTTTTTTGTACATTCTCAGCTTCTATTATCTGTGCGTATATTTCTATATCTTACTGATATTCTGATTTGCAATGATAATTAAGTCTTTTTGCTTTGTATGTAGGTTGATTCTAAAAGTTAAAAATAAATAGCTTTTCCAGTTCTTTTGCTCTTTTATAATCGCGGTAAAAGATACATAGCATAAAAGTTACCATTTTAACCATTTGTAAGCATTAAGTACATTCAGACTGTTGTGCTGTCTTCACCACTGTTAACCTTAACAATAAACGGGGGTTAGTTATTTTACCAGCAAAAGTGGGTTTATTCAGGACTGACAGAATCTCAATTCGAGACCAATAAGCTATGGCAAAACCATAGACAAGTCCAGGAAACAAAGGAGAGGAATCTTATTTGATAGAGAAGAAGGATAAAGTGTAGATGTGTTGTTTTGAACAAAAGATCATGAGTCCAGGGTGATGATGGTTTCTCTTTGGCTGAATTATAGGGGGTTGATTTCTAACAGGAGACGCCATGTACATCTTTTCGAGTTGATGCCTGCAATTAATGATTCTTTTCTGTTGAGGGTTCTTCTGCTGGGTTCCTTAACTGACAGTTCTTCCTATAATTGATGTTTAGTGGTAAGACTTCCCATTGTACCACCCCCCACCCCCCACCCCGCCATCTAGCCTCCCTGCTGCATTTTAGTGAGGTTTCCCATTCTTAATTTTTGCACCACCATCCATCTTCAGAACGTTTTCATCTTTCTTGACTGAAACCCGACACTCACGAAACACTAACTCTCCATTCCCTCCTTCCCCCAGCCCCTGGCAACTACCATTCTGCTTTCTGTCTCTATGAATTTGACTACTCCAGATACCTCCTATAGGTGGAATCATACATTTGTGACTGGCTTATTTCACTTAGCATGATGCCATGTTGTAGCATATGTCAGAATTCCCTTCCTTTTTAAGGCCAAATAAAATTCCATTTGAGTTATCCATTCATCTGTCAGTGGACACTTGTATTGGTTATTATCCATCTTTTGGTTATTGTGATTAATGCTGCTGATACGGCATACAAATATCTGTTAAGAGTCCCTGCTTTCACTTCTTTGGGTATACATCCAGAAAAGGAATTGCTGAATCATATGGTAATTTTATATTTAGTTTTTTTCTGAGAAATCACTGTACAATTTCCCACAGTGGCTGTGCTATTTTCCATTTCCACCAGCAATTCACAGGCATTCCAGTTTCTCCACATTCTTGCCAACACTTGTTATTTTTTGGTTTTGGATAAGAGCTATCTAACTGAAGTTGTATCTCATTGTGGTTTTGATAGGCATTTAAATTAGTGATGCTGAACATCTTTTCATGTGCTTTTGGCCATTTGTATATCTTCAGAAATGTTTATTCAAGTCTTTTGCCCATTTTATATACTGGGTTGTTTCTTTTTTTGTTGTCGAGTTGTAGGGGTTCTTTATATATTTATATGTAAACATATGATTTGGAAATATTTTCTCCCAATATATGGGTTGCCTTTTCCCTCTTGTTGATAGTGTTGTCTGATGCACACAACATCTTCTCCTCCAACTTCTCCTCCTCCTCCTCCTTCCTGCTTGTGGATATCCAGTTTTCCCAACCCCATGTGTTGAAAAGACTATCCTTTCCCCATTGAATGGTGTTGGCACCCTTGTATAAAGTTATTTATACATGTATATAATACATACATTTATATATATACTTGTATATGTATAAATATATACATATTTATATACACAAGTATATATATAAATATATACATTTATATGTATACTTGTATAAAGTTATTTGTACATTTAAACTCTCATGTATGTGAGAGTTTATTTCAGTGCTCTGCTTTAGTCCACTGCTCTATTTGTCTGTGTTTGTGCCAGTACTACGCTGTTTTGAATACTGTAGCTTTGTAGTGAATTTTGTAATCAGCAAGTGTGAGACCTTCAACTTTGTTCTTTTTCATGATTGTTTTGGCTACTCAAGGTCCCCTTAGATTCTATATGACTTTTAGAATAAATTTTTCTGTTTTTGAAAAAACACGTCATTGGGATTTTGAGCGATACTACATTGAATCTGTAGGTCACTTTGGGGAGTATTGATATCTTGACTATATTAAGTCTTCCAATCCATGAACATGGGATGTCTTTCCATTTATTTGTGTTTCCTTTCATTTATTTTGGCAACATTTTAAAGTTTCAGTGTACAAGTCGTTTGCCTCCTTGGTTTAATTAATATCTAAGTATTTTATTCTTTTTTAATGCTAACATAAGTGGAATTATTTTTCTTAATTTACTTTTCTGGTGGTTCACTGTTAATGAATAGAAATGCAACTAATTTTTGTGTTGATTTTGCATCCTGCAACTTTGCTGACTTTGTCCATTAGTTCTACCAGTTTTTTAAAAAAATGGATTCTTTAGGCTTTTCTACAGACAAGATTATATTGTTTGTGGACAGAGATCATTTTACTTCTTCTTTTCAAATTTGGATGTCTTTTATTTCTTTTTATTGCACAATGGCTCTGGCTAGGTCTTCCAGTACTAAGTTAGATACAGTAAAAGCAAACATTCTTGTCTTATTCCTGATCTTAGAGGAAAAGCTTTCAGTCTTTCACCATTGAGTATGTTAGCTGTGGGTTTTTCATATATGTCCTTCATTATGTGAAGGTAGTTTCCGTCTGTTCCTAATTTGTTGAGTATTTTTATCATGAAAGGGTGTTGAATTTTGTCAAATGCTTTTTATGCATCAATTAGGATAATGATGTGGGTTTTTCCCCTTCATTCTTTTGCTGTGGTATATGGTACTTTGATTTTCATATGCTGAAACATCCTTGTATTCTAGGAATAAAACCCTCTTGGTTATAGTGTATAATCCTTTTAATACGCTTTTGAGTTCTGTTTGCTAGTATTTTGTTGGTGATTTTTGCATCAGTGTTCATAAGGGATATTTGTAGTTTTCTGTTTGTTTTTCTTTTGGTGTGGCAAAGTCAGACAAATGACTTTGGTTTCAGGATAATGTTGGCCTCATAGAATGAGTTAGGAAGTGTTCTCTCCAAAAGTGTTTTTGGAAGAGTTTGGGAAGGATTTGTTAACAATTCTTCTTTTTTTTTTTTTTTTTTTTTTTAATTTTTTTTTTCAACGTTTATTTATTTTTGGGACAGAGAGAGACAGAGCATGAACGGGGGAGGGGCAGAGAGAGAGGGAGACACAGAATCGGAAACAGGCTCCAGGCTCTGAGCCATCAGCCCAGAGCCCGACGCGGGGCTCGAACTCACGGACCGCGAGATCGTGACCTGGCTGAAGTCGGACGCTTAACCGACTGCGCCACCCAGGCGCCCCGGCAATTCTTCTTTAAGTATCTGTCAGAATTCACCATGTGGTCCTGGACTTTTCTTTGTTGGGAGCTTTTTAATTACGGATTCAATCTCCCCACTGGTTATTGTTCTGTTCAGATTTTATCTTTCTTCATGATTCAGTATTTGGTAGGTTGTGTGTTTCTAGGAATTTAAACATTTCCTCTAAGTTATCCATTTTGTTCGTGTACAGTTGTTCATAGTACTCTCTTATAATCCTTTTTATTTCTGTAAAATCACTAGATATGTCCCCTCTTCCATTTCTGACTTTAGTTATTTGAATCTTTAAGTTAGTTAATCTAGCTAATGGTTTTTAAATTTTGATCTTTTCAAAGACCAAGCTGTTGGTTTTGTTGATCTTCTCTACTGTTTTTCTGTTCTCTATTTTGTTTACGTTTGCTGTAATCTTTATTATCTCCTAACTGTTGCTAGCTTTGGGGTTAGTTTGTTCTTTTTCTACTTCATTGAGGTGTTGATTTGAGACGTTTCTTATTTAAAAAAATTTTTTTTTTTCAACGTTTATTTATTTTTGGGACAGAGAGAGACACAGCATGAACGGGGGAGGGGCAGAGAGAGAGGGAGACACAGAATTGGAAACAGGCTCCAGGCTCTGAGTCATCAGCCCAGAGCCCGACGCGGGCTCGAACTCACGGACCGCGAGATCGTGACCTGGCTGAAGTCGGACGCTTAACCGACTGCGCCACCCAGGCGCCCCGTTTCTTATTTTTAAATGTGTTTATGGCTGTAAATTTCCATCTTAGCACTGCTTTTCTTTTTCTTATTTATTTATTTATTAAATATAATTAAAACATTTTTTAACATTTATTTATTTTTGAGAGACAGAGTGCCAGTGGGGGAGGGGCAGGGAGAGGGGGAGACACAGAATCTGAAGAAGGCTCCAGGTTCTGAGCTGTCAGCACAGAGCCCTATGCGGGGCTTGAACCCACAAATGGTGAGATCATGACCCAAGCCAAAGTCGAATGCTCAACAGACTGAACCAGCCAGGTGCCCCTGTTAAATATAATTTTTTGTCAAGTTAGCTAACATACAGGGTGCTCTTGGCTTCGGGAGTAGATTCCTGTGGTTCATCGCTTACATACAACACCCAGTGCTCATCCCAACAAGTGCCCTCCTCAATGCCCATCACCCATTTCCCCCTCTTCCCCGCCCTCCCCAACAACCCTCAGTTTGTTCTTTTTATTTAAGAGTCTCTTACAGTTTGACTCCCTCTCTGAGACTATTTTTTCCCCTTTCCTTCCCCCATGGTCCTCTGTTAAGTTTCTCAAATTCCACATATGATTGAAAACATATAATATCTGTCTTTCTCTGACTGACTTATTTCACTTAGCATAATACCCTCCAGTTCCGTCCATGTGGTTGCAAATGGCAAGATTTCATTCCTTCTCAGCACTGCTTTTCTTGCATCCCGTAAGTTTTGGTTTTCATTTTGATTTTTCTGAAGATATTTTCTACTTTGCGATTTCTTCTTTGCCCTATTGGTTGCTTAATGATGCATTGTTTGAGGGGCGCCTGGGTGGCTCAGTCGGTTAAGTGTCTGACTTCGGCTTGGGTCATGATCTCACAGTTTGTGAGTTCGAGCCCCACGTTGGGCTCTGTACTGACAGCACAGAGCCTGGAGCCTGCTTTGGATTCTGTGTCTCCCTCTCTCTCTGCCCCTCCCGCCCCCCACTCGTGCTCTGTCTGTCTCTGTCTCTTTTTCTCTCTCAATAAATAAAAACATTAAAAAACAAAAGAGAGAATGCATTGTTTGGGGTGCCTGGGTGGCTCAGTCAGTTGAGCATCCAACTCTTGATTTTGGCTCAGTTCATGATCCCAGGGTCCTGGGATCGAGTGCTGTGTTGGGCTCCAAACTGAGTGTGGAGCCTGCTTAAGATTCTCTTTCTCTGCCCCTCTTCCCTGCTCACACACACGCTCCCTCTCTAAAAAAATGTGTTGTTTAATTTCCACATATCTGTGGACTTTCCAGTTTTCCTTCTGCTGTTGATTTCTAGTTTCATTCTATTGTGATCAGAAAAGATATTTTGTATTATGTCAGTCTTTTGAATGTATTAAGACTTGTTTTGTGGCCTAACATATGGTCTATCCTGAGAATGTCCTGGGTGCACTTGAGAAGAATGTGTTCTCTGCTCTTACTGGCTAGAGTATTCTGTATCTCTCTGTTAGGTCCAGCTGGTCTGTAGTGTTGTTCAGGTACTCTATTTTCTTATTGATCTTCTGTCTGACTGTTACTTCCATTATGCAGAATGGGATATTGAAGTCGACCATTCTTGTAGAGCTATCTCCCTTCAATTCTGTCAATGTGGGCTTCAAATATTCAGGAGCTCTCGGGTTTGACACATGTATTTTTATAATTGTTATTTCTTCTTGGTGAACTGACCCTTTTATCATCGTATTATGCCCTTCTCTGTCTCTTATAACAGTTTTTGACTTCAAGTCTATTTTGTCTGATAGCCACTCCTGTTCCTTTTTGGTTACTATTTATATGGGATGTATTTTTTCATCATTTCATTTTCAACCTGTTTATGTTCTCAGCTCTAAAGTGACTCTCTTACAGGTAGCATATAGTTGAATCCTGCTTTTTATTTAGCACTTACTTTTACATTTTATTTGTTTCATGTATGTTTTACAACATTTTTGTTTCTTATTTTCTCCATGACTGCTTTCCTTTGTGTTTAGTTGATTTTTTTTGTAGTAACACATTTTGTTTCCCTCAGTTATGATTTTAAAATATTATTCAACACAGAGCCAAGTAGTGTACTATTTTTCTTGTTCAAATTTTTGCATTTGCTAGAGTTTCTAATTGTGTCTATTTTCCTTTTCTTTTTTTAAGCTTTGCCTATTATTTTTTTTAAGTTTATTTATTTTGAGAGAGACAGAGCAAGTGGGGGGGGGGCAGGGAGAGAGGGGAATTAATTAATAATTAAAAATGAGTTATTTGATATTTTCCTTTCCATATTTGTTATGTATTGGTAGTATTTTTTAAATTCCCTACTTTTCTGGGTAATGAAAAAGTGCCTGGATGGCTCAGTTGATTAAGTGTCTGACTTTGGCTCGGGTCATGATCTCATGGTTTGTGCATTCAAGCCTTGCATCAGGCTCTCTACTGCTCTGTCTCTCTCTTTCTCTCTCTGTCTCTCTCTCTTTCTCTGACAGCCCGGAGCCCTCTTTGGATCCTCTGTCTCCCTCTCTCTCTGCCCCTTCCTTGCTCACTCTTCCTGTCTCTCTCTTCCTCAAAAATAAACACTTAAAAATTAAATAAAAGTCCTTACTTTTTTGTTTGAAAAATATCAAATCTGTAAAAAATGGAAGGAGTGATACAAAGAAAACTTATGTATCTGTCACATAGATTCACTAATCTGTAAGATTAAGGTTTTACCAAATTTCTTTATCTTTTTCTGTCTACACACACGAGTGCATTTGTGTGCGCGTGTACACACACACACACACACACACACACACAGTTTTTCTGCACCATTTAAACGTATCTAGCAGGGGGTGCCTGGGTGGCTCAGTTGGTTAAGCATCTGACTCTTGATTTTAGCTCAGATCATGATCTCACTGTTTGTGAGTTCAAGTCCCATGTTGGGCTCTGCGCTGGCAGTGTGGGGCCTGTTTGAAATTCTTTCTCTCTTTCTCTTTCTGCTCTCTCCCCCCCCCCCACCCCACCCCCTGCCTTCTTTCTCTCTCCAAAATAAATAAATTAAAAAAAAAAAAAAGGAACTGGAGCCCCTGAGTGGCTCAGTCGGTTGAACATCTGACTTTGGCTCAGATCATGATGTCATTGGTTCATGGGTTTCGGCCCCATGTCAGCTGTGCTGACAGCTCAGAGCCTGGAGCCTGCTTCAGATTCTGTGACTCCCTCTCTCCCTCCCCCTCCCCTGTTCACGCTCTGTCTCTGTCTCTCTCAAAAATAAACATAAAAAAAAAAACCCACTACCTTGCAGATCTCATGTCACGTCACTCCTGTGTATGCATATCCCAAAAACAAAGACATCTCATACATAACTAAAGTACAATTATTGTAGCCAGTAAATCAATATAGATAAAACAATATCTTCTACTTGGTGTACAACCCACCTTCATATCTCTCCGGTTGTTCAAGTGGCCTTCACGAGAGGTGTTTCTTTTCTTGTCAATCCATGACTCAGTGGTGTGCGGCAGTCAGTTCCCCTGAAGTATGAAAGTATGGCTCCTCTGTTTTCTAACAGTTGGTGTTGGTGATAAAAGACAACCTGATGTATGTTCCTTCAGAAGTGGTGTTTTTTTCTTGAGTTGTTAGGATCCTTTCCTTTTTTCCCAATGTTCTAAAATTTTACAAAGATACGGGTCTACTACAAGTACTTAGACTGTTTGCTTGGTGGGTCTTTTAAACCTGGACCTTTTGCAAGGGCGCCTGGGTGACTTGGTCGGTTAAGCGTCCGACTTTGGCTCAGGTCATGATCTCACGGTCCGTGAGTTCGAGCCCCGTGTCGGGCTCTGTGCTAACAGCTCAGAGCCTGGAGCCTGTTTCAGATTCTGTGTCTCCCTCTCTCTCTGCTCCTCCCCTGTTCATGCTCTGTCTCTCTCTGTCTCAAAAATAAATAAACGTTAAAAAAAAAAATTAAAAAAAAAAAAACCTGGACCTTTGCAGAATTTTGTCATATTGTTCATCTGATGATTTTCTTTTTTCTTTCTTTCTTTCTTTCTTTCTTTCTTTCTTTCTTTCTTTTTTTTTTTTTTTTTTGTTTATTTATTTTTGAGAGAGACAGAGTGTGAGTGGGGGAAGAGCAGAGAGAGAGGGAGACACAGAATCGGAAGCAGGCTCCAGGCTCTGGGCTGTCAGCCAGAGCCCGATGCAGGGCTCGAACTCAAACGGTGAGATCATGACCTGAACCAAACAAAGTCAGACGCTTAACTGACTGAGCCACTCAGGCGCCCCTTCTTCTTTCTGATTTCCGCTTTTCTGGAGCGCTTGTCAAACTGGACCTCCGGGATAGATCTTCTGTGTCTCTTTTCTTTCATGTCTTCCGTCTCTTGGTCTCTACATTCTGGCAGATTTCTGCTGCTTTATCTTCTGAACCTTCTGGTCAATTTATTTCAGCATATTTTTATTTTATAAGAGCCCTTTCCTGTTTTCTGCACCATTTCCAGAGTGTTTTATTCTTGATTTTGAATGCAATAACATTGAATATAGTTACAATAATAATTGGAAAATATGTTTATTTTATTTATTATTTTATGTATTATTATGCCATTTCTTGAGTAAGTTCTCTTTCCTTAGTTGAATTTGTTTTTGCTTTTAGTGGAACTGTTTTTTATGGCACTCCTTATTAAACTAATACACATTTGTCTGTTTCTCTTTTTCCTTCTCCCTTCTTTCCTCTCCTCCACCTTTTTCCTTTTCTTCTCCTTTTTTCTTGAGTTATTACATTTCCTCATGGAGGGACTCTCTGATGTTTCATGGCCCTGCATTCTGAACAAGGGGAGGAGGGGACGGGACTGGACTGTTGAAGGCAGTCTTTCAAGTAACCCCCATATTTCTGACCCGGTGTCTTGTACCCCGTGTCTTGTGCTTCTCCAGAATTCCATAGGGAAGATCAGCAAACCCCTCCGCGGTGTTTCATCTGTTGTCCCTTCTGTATCAGCCTGACGTGGTCTCAGAAACTTCTTTTAAGCTCCTTCCACAGATTGACAACTTTCTGTTATTCTTTGTCATTACGGATGTTATTTCCGTTTTAGTTCTTTACCACCATCTGTGTAGGGTCCGAGGAGGGAGAAGGGAAAAATCGAGTGGTCAGTCCATCGTTTTGAAAATAGCACCAATTTTCTAGTCTCTTGCTCACAGTTTTGATGTTCTTGGCTGAGGGCTCACTTAGGAGGCCCGTTATCAGTTGGGACGGGCTGGCTATGCTGTAGTGACAAAACTCTCAAAATCCGAATGGCTTAAAACAGTAGAAGTTTCTTTCTTGCTCATTCTGTCTGTGCACCGACATTGGCTGGGGGCTCTGCTCCACGTCCCCCCACTCTGAGACCCTGGCCAACCGAGCGGCTGTATCGTGGTGATACCGGTTGCTGTGGTGGAGACAGCCTGGGGAACGGCTCACTGTCCCCTTCAGGCTCCGCCCCAAATGATGTCCATGATTTTTTTTCGCTCCACGTTTCATTGACCAAATCATTAGACGGTGCCCATGAAAGGGGGGTAACATGCAGTCCTACTCTGTGCCTGGAAAATGGAAAGCTGGGAATGTTTGTTGAAAAATACTATGGCCCACGAGAAGATTTCAAGGGACTGAATTCTTTTAACTCTTGGGTTGTTTTTTTTAAATGGCATTGGAGTCAGAGAATGTAAGCTTGTATAAAATCCTGAGGGTGTTTTTTTCCCACTATCTTATTTATCATTAATTTTGATGAATGTTTTATGGGATTGAATGTTCTATGGGATTGGAAAACAAGAAGGATTCTTTTATTGGTTGTGGACAGGTTTGATACAAAATAGGAAGCTATTTATATCTTCTATATATCTATTAATTTTTAATTACTAGATCTATCAAAGACTAAAGAAGTAGGAAGTACTGAAAATTCTTACGATAGAGTTGTGTTTCTATAGATTTCTCCTTGTTTTTTTTATTAATTTTTTTAATGTTTATTTTTAAGAGAGAGAGACAATGTGAGCGGGGGGGGGGGGGGGGGCGGGTGCAGAGAGAGGGAGACACAGAATCTGAAGCAGGCTCCAGGCTCTGTGCTGTCAGCACAGTGTGCAATGCCGGGCTTGAACTCACGGACCCTGAGATCATGACCTGAGCGGAAGTCAGACAGACACTTAAGCGACTGAGCCACTCAGGCACCCCTCTCCTTGTTTTTATAAATAGTTTTATACCTTTTTTACTTTGTAACAGTTCATAGTAGATGTGCATTTTCTATTTTGTTTAAATAACCTTCTTTGTCCCAATTAATAGGACTTAAAAAATGTTTGTTCCATTGACTACGTGCCTTCTGTACTCTATTAGCATCTCCAACTGCTTCTTCATTATTTTTCTGGATTCTGCAGCAGCTAATTTTCAGAGCAATGGATGAACTAACTGTTGATACTCTTACTTAGACCAATCCCTCCCCCTGACTTGAATGTGTTAAAGAAAAAATAATTCTGATACTTGTTAAAATGGTAAGGACTTTATTATTGCAAATTCGAGCTCAACCCTGAATACAACAAAGACTAGTGGGGATTTATAGCCAAGGAGCAGTGTGAGGAGGTCAATGGATGGGAATTCTTAAGAGGAAACATTGAGGGTGGGGGATTTTTACTAAACTGGCCTGACAGGATTCTGGCTAAGTGCAGGTCAAGGGCTTAGACAGCAAGGATGGGAGATGAGGAATTTGATAAGATAGGTAAGTGATGACTTAGCAGGATTTTTTGCTAAGACTGGGCTGGGCAGGTCAAAGACAGGAAGGGGGCCAAGCTCAAGACCTAGTCAAAAAGAGGGCTCAGAGGAGCCTGACTAACACGTGCTCAGGGAGAGAGTCTTTTTTTTTTTTTTTTTTTGAGAGTCTTTGTTAAACGCTGCATTGCATCCTCTCTCACCCACTCCAGCCACTCCATGGCTCAGGTCATGATCTCACAGTTGGTGAGTTTGAGCCCTCCATCGGGCTCTGTGCTGACAGCTTGGAGCCTGGAGCCTGCTTTGGATTCTGTGTCTCCCCCTCTCTCTCTCTGCCCCTCCACCCCTCCACCCCTCCCTGCCCCTTTCAAAAATAAACTTAAAAAAGTTAAAAAAAAAAAAAAAAAAAGCAAAAGCGCGCCTGGGTGGCTCAGTCAGTTAAGTGTCCGACCTTGGCTCAGGTCATGATCTCACGGTTCATGAGTTTGAGACCCGCATTGGGCTCTCGGCTGTCAGTGTAGAGCCCAGTTCATATCCTCTGTCTCCCTCTCTCTCTGCCCCTCCCCCCTTCTCTCTCCCCCCCCTCCAACCAAAACCTATCTTTACCTTACTCCAGATAACAAAAACTAACTCAAAATTCATCCAAGAACCAAACATAAGAGTTAAAACTATAGAACTTTTAGAAGAAAACTTAGGGGGAAAGCTGCAGGATATTGGATTTGATAATGATTTCTTAGATCTGACACCAAAAGCATAGCCAACAAAAGTAAAAATAGATACACTGGACTTCATCAAAATTAAAATCTGTGCATCAAGGGGCGCCTGGGTGGCTCAGTCGGTTGGGCATCCGGCTTCGGCTCAGGTCATGATCTCATGGTTTGTGGGTTCAAGCCCTGCGTCGGGCTCTGTGCTGACAGCTCAGAGCCTGGAGCCTGTTTCAGATTCTGTGTCTCCCTCTCTCTCTGCTCCTCCCCTGCTCATGCTCTGTCTGTCTCTCTCTCAAAAATAAATAAACATTAAAAAAAATTTTTTTTAAATCTGTGCATCAAAGGACACTATCAACAGAATGAAAAGACAGCCTGCAGAATGGGAGAAAATGTTTGCAAATCATATGTCAGATGAGAGGTTGATGTCTAGACTTCAGAAGGAACTGTAACTCAACAGCAAAAAAAAAACCAAACAACCCAGTTCCAAAATGGGCAAAGTACTTGAATAGGCATTTCTACAAAGATATGCAAATAGCCAACAAACACATGGGAAGATGCTCAGTATCACTAATCATTAGGGAAATGCAAATCAAAACTGTAATAAGATACCATCTCACACCCATTGGGATGGCTGCTATGAAAACAAACAAATAACAAAACCCAGAAGATAACAAGTGTCGGTGAGAATGTGGAAAAATTGGAACCCTTGTGTACTGTTGGTAGGAACGTAAAATGCTGCTGCTGCTATGGAAAGCAGCTATGGACAAAATTAAACACAGGATTAGCATATGATCCAGCAACTCACTTTTGCGTATATTCCCAAAAGAATTGAAAGCAGGGTCTCAAAAAGATATCTGTACGCCCATGTTAATAGGAACATTATTCATAATAGCCAAAAATGGAAGCAATGCAAGTGTCCATTGATGAACGAATGGGTAAACAAAATGTGCTATGTACATGCAATGGAGTATATTTAGTTGTAAAAAGGAAAGGAATTCTGACACGTGCTACAATATGGATGAACCTTGAGGACATTATGCGGAGTGAAATAAATTAGTCACAAAAAGACAAATACAGGATGATACCGCTTATAAAAGATGTTATGGACTGAATTGTGTCCCCCTTGAATTCATATGTGGAAGTGCAATCCTCAATATGACCATATGTGGAGATAGGTTCTTTAAAGAGGTAATTAAGATTAACCGAGGTCTTATTGGTGGGGACCTAATCCAGTATGATGAACGTCCTTCTTTTTTTTTTTTTTTCTTTTTTTTTTTTTTTTTTAATTTTTTTTTTTCACCGTTTATTTATTTTTGGGACAGAGAGAGAGACAGAGCATGAACGGGGGAGGAGCAGAGAGAGAGGGAGACACAGAATCGGAAACAGGCTCCAGGCTCCGAGCCATCAGCCCAGAGCCCGACGCGGGGCTCGAACTCCCGGACCGCGAGATCGTGACCTGGCTGAAGTCGGACGCTCAACCGACTGCGCCACCCAGGCGCCCCATGAACGTCCTTCTAATAAGAAGAGACACTGAAGAGGCATACACACAGAGGGAAGACCGTGTGAGGCCACAGCAAGAAGGCAGCCAAGGGAGAGACCTCAGGAGAACCCAACAAACACTGCAAACACCTTGATTGTGGACTTGTTGCCTTCAGAACTATTAGATAATGAATTTCTATTGTTTAAGCACCCCCCCCCCCCCCCCCCCGCCGCCAGCCTGTGGTAATTTGTTATGGCAGCGTGAGCAGACTCATACACTAGAGTAGTCGAATTTCTAGAGACAGAAAGTAGAATGCTGGTTTTCAGGGGCTGAGGGGAGAAAGGAATGGGAGCTGTTTAGGGGGTATTTAAGTTTTGCAAGACGAAAAGAGTTCTGGACATTGATTGCCCAACCATGCAAATGTACTTAACACTATAGAACTGTACGTTTAAAAATGGTTAAGATTGTACATTTTATGTATGTTTTACCACAGTTAAAACAAAACACCGCCCTTGATGCGACACACCCCTCCTACCGTGGCACTATTCTTCCGCCCTGCTTGAGAGCAAAACTCCTGGAAAGAGTAGTTTGTTTGCTGTCTCTACTTCTCCACTTCTCATTTTTTCCTTGAATCCATTCCAGTCAGGATTTTCTGAAACTGCTGTGTTGTGAGTCATTGCCGAAACTCCAACCCATCAGCATTTTTTTGGATCCCTCGTTTCTCGAAATACTTGCCCCTTGGCTTCTTGATTTTCCTCTTGCTTCTGCCTTGTTGGTTGTGGTTTGCTCTTCCTCCTGATTCTGTCTGTGAGATACCCCAGGCCTCTGCCTCGGACTTTGCACACTCACTCTGTGGCAGCCTCACCCAGCGCCAGCTGTACCCTGGTGAGTTTCAAGTCCCATCTCCAGCCCCACCCGCCTTTGGAACTTAATGCTGGGACAGCCACCTGCCCACTCAACATTGTCATGAGGATGTCTAACCGGCATCCAAAAGTTAGCATGCCCAAAGTAAACCCTTGACTTCTTTAGAATCTGCCACGTCCATTGTTCGCTCTCTCGGTAAATGGCACCACCTTGCAGCCAGGTCAAAAAGTAGGCACCCCCATCATTGCACACCTGACTCCTCTCTTCCCATCTCACCCCACATCCAACTCACTTGAATATCCTGTGTTCTCTCTCTTTAAAAATCTCTCCAGTATCCTACCCCTCCTCACCTCCTCCTGCGTTACCTGCCTTGGCCAAGCCACCTTCTTCTCTCTTCTGGATGATTGTGGTGGCTTCCTTACTAAATAAACAAATGAATAAATGCTATAGGTGTTGGAATTAATGATACAAGATATAAATGTACATTCCTGAGGACACCATCAGCAATGTAATTGAACATTTTTCTATGCAGGTGAGAAAAGGTGTCATATGTGTCAGCATATATATGTGTATACACACACACACACACACAAATATGTATGTATATATATATATATATATACACACACACATGCAAATATGTATGTGTATATACATATATTTATGTATATGTGTGTGTGTATATATATGTGTACATATATATATATGCACAGGTTATATATGTCAGCATATATACCCCAGAGAACTAGCCAGTATCTCTGCTCCCCTGTCACCCAGCATCTAATTATGCCCAGTAAAATAGTGCTGGTATCACCAGGAAGTCTGCAAACACACATGGCATCTCTACTGACTAACTGAAAGGAAATTAGCATGGCCATTATAAGAGGGAAGTCAGAGAATTCGAGATACCGACCATGCAAATAACCAACTATCAGAGAAGTAGCCGTTTTGCTTAGGATGGTTGACAGTTCTCGGAGGAGCGAGCGTGGTCCTGTTTCAAAGGGTATGTCTGCCCCCACCCCTGAGCGCATCCACTTACCCCACGCCAGTCCATCTCCTGGGGTCAGGGTTTATGATCTGTCACTTACCTCGTGCTGATAGGAACAGCTGGAATTTAAGCGTTTATTTTTGGTTTGGCCAAAACGGACACATCAAAGGTGTGGCATTAAAATGTTTCTGACCCACAGGGGCGCCTGGCTGGCTTAGTCGGTGGAGCATGCAACTCTTGATCCCCGGGTCGTGAGTTGGAGCCCCATGTTGGGTGGATGGATTACTTGAAATTAATTAATTAATTAAAAAAAATAACACGTTTCTGCTCTCCTGGGGTTACTGATGCATTAAAGTGTCCTGTTGCCAAGGGGCGCCTGGCTGGCTCCGTCGGAGGAACACACGACTCTTAATCTCGGGGTCATCAGTTCGAGCCCCACATTGGGGCTTTAGTGTTTAAATAAGACATTAAAACAAATAAAAATCGTGTTGCTGAGAAGCGACCATTGAAGTGGAACCATGGTGGGGGCTGGGAGAGAGCGGGCCAGGCTCTCTGGGACACATCCCCTGCTGCTGCGTGGAAGGCGATGAACCTGGGTGGTGCAGTCTCCTTGGTGCAGTGAGACAGTCCTCCTCGGACAAAGCAGAATGCAGGGAACTAGCAAAGGTATCGGCAGCAGTCTGAAACGGAACCGGAGGGGCTCCTGGTAAGGCCGTGTGGAGAGACAAGAAGAGAGAGAGAGAACGGGATAGAGGGGCCACCCTGGCTGGGTACCATGTCATCACTTCTGTGCCACATTTCACTAGGGTCACAGGTGATGTGGTCAGTACAGCTGATGGCTCCTTTGTGTTTTTCTGTTGTGCCCGCTTCTTGCTCCTCCTTGCGGGAGCTGCACCGATAGTGCTGATCTCCCATTGAATGGAGTCTGTCCCTCCGCAACGTTCAGCCCCCTCCTTTCTCCTGCCAGGACAGGCCACCTGCTCTGCTGCAGTCCCCAAGGATTCCCCGTGTGCCTGGAGTCCTGGTGTCTCCTGTCAGCAGCAGAGGGAGCCCACACTCTACGGAAAGGGATTGAGTTCCTCATCATAATACAAAGCAGAAAATACAATAATTGTTGTTTTTTTGCCACGCAGTATGTCCTTACAGATGATGCTTTAATCTCCCTCGTACATCTCTGTTGCTGTAAATTCATGCTCCATTATGGCACCATATGCCCGGATTCGCTTGGAGAAAGCCACAGCGAGCTTGACGGCAAGCTTGGGCTCCAGAGCTGTTTATGCCTCATGTTGGATTGCACATTGTTACTCACACATTTAAGGGTTATGTCTTAATAAGTTCTTTTATACCAGTGTATTAGCCACGATCCTACAGTTGATTAGTTATATCATGGGACGGTACCACCAGACTCACTGACAATTACAAGATGCCAGAGGCAGAAGGAAAGTGGGGCCCATTAAAAAAAATCTAAAGGCACGAAACACAACAGAGTGGGGTTTCGTCTCATTGCCTAGCAGCTGCCGATTTGCCTTCTCATCTGTTTCTAAGTAATAGATATTGATGCTTCTTTGCTCAGCGCAGGCCTATTTTACATACAATTGCATGTGGTACATGGAATGGCATTTTTTCAGACCCCTTTCGGGGGAACTGTTAAAGCTAGGCTTGATGTCAGAAATCAGGATTCGGGGTTATTGCTGTAGCCAAGCCAAGCAGCGGGTGTTCCTCACACTGTGCTCTTCCTGGGCAAAGGAAAACGTTCGCTTTTTTAATGAAACACTCCTGCCACTTCATCTCCTTCCCAGAATGACGGGCCAAGTTCTGAAAGCACTCTTAGGAGGGGAAAAAAAAAACAACAAAAAACCCTCAGCTCCTGTATCCTGAGCCACAGGGCAGCTGTGGCCATACCTGGTGGGGACGGGGGGCGGGGGTGGGCAACAGGAAATGTTTAGAAAAGCATTTCTCATCTAAAGCCTGTTGTAGAGCCCTTTCCTGCAGGAGTGGGTCCCCCTCAGGCTTTTGTGACCACTTGCTGAATGGCAGCTTCCTTCTTAGCAGGAAACCTCTGTGCTGGAGGCCTCGGCTGTGTCACCCTATCTAGGACGCTCTTCATAGCTGGAAAGCTAAAAGGCACAGGACCAATCTAAGAGCCTCCTGGGCCCCAGGGGCTTTTACTTTGGGACATAAAATGTCAAAAATGTAGAAATGCACTGCCATCCCACAGCAAGATGGTGATATATGCGTGAATAATAGGTGACAATACATGGGTGTGGAAACTAGTTGACATATTATGTGTCATCAAGTGCCTTCATCTTGACGTTGAATTCTTTTCTCTGTGGTTCTGCCCCAGTACATTATTTACTCCCAGGCTGTGTATACCCCCTTGGGTCTTTGGAGAGCTCTGGGTTCTGGGTCCTACTTCTTGGGGATTTGATGCAGATGGTGGGGCCTGAATGGTCGGAGGCCCTAGTCCTCACCTCTCTGATCCAGAATGAACCAACCTTAGAGGAAATGAAGAAAACCCTTACCTGCCCTTCAGTAAACCGGAAGGAATCTCACCTGTGTGCAAAAACGTACTGAGAAGGAGATTCCTTTTCTTTCTCTGTCAGCAAGCTCACTCACTCATTGACTCACTCATTCAAGAAACATTTCATTGAAAAACTACCAAGTGCTAGTTATAGTGCTGGGCATTCAAGAAACAAAGGCAGATAGGACATAGTGCCTCCCCTGAGGAGCCCAGAGTCCCTCAGTCCCTCTCTCCCAGAGCTGGCTGCTCTCAGTCAGCCCTCAGGATCCCACCTATGCCTCCAGAGTCTTCTCGGGGACCCTTAGCTATTGGCTGATTTGTATCCTCCAGAAATTCATATGTTTGAGTCCTAACTCCCAGTACCTCAGAATGTGACTGTATTTGGAAATAGGGCCTTTAAAGAGATAATTATGGTGGGGCGCCTGGGTGGCTCAGTCGGTTAAGCTCCCGACTTCGGCTCAGGTCATGATCTTGAGCTCCATGAGTTCTAGCCCCACGTCGGGCTCTGTGCTGACAGCTCAGAGCCCAGAGCCTGCTTCGGATTCTGTGTCTCCCTCTCTCTCTGGCCCCCCCCCCCCCCCCCCCCCCCCCGTTCATGCTCTGTCTCTCTCTGTCTCAAAAATAAACGTTAAAAAAAAATTAAAAAAAAAAGATAATTAAGGTTAAATAACGTCATCACGTGGCCCCTAATCTAACAAACGTGGTGTCCTTAGGAGGAGAAATTAGGACAGACCCATCTACAAACCAAAGAGAGACCTCAGAAGGAAGGCATCCTGTGGACACGTTGATCTTAGATTTGTAGACTTCAGAATCGTGAGAAGTAAATTTCTGTTACTGAAACCACTTGGCCTGTGGTGCTCACAACAGTGAGTTGCCTCACACACCAGCCCACTCGGAGGCCCAGAAGACACTGGGGTGTTTCTCAAGAGAAGGAGGAGGATGCTCAGCCAGCTCCCCCTCCATCTGGCAAGAGCTTCTGCCGGAAGGCAACCCCATGGTGCCCTTGCCCACACCTTCTTCAGCCTCATTCCTTCTCTGTCTGCTTCCTGCAGGTGTAGACAGACAGATTAGTAGTGCCTGGGGGATTTTGCTGAGGATACTGGGTTGGGTCCGGATACCCTTTCCTTGGCGACAGTCATGGTTCTCTCTAGAGCTTCCTCTTTGTTATTCCTTGAGGGGAGGGGGCTGCCCTCCCCTGCAGCTGAGGCTGGGGGGAACTTTCACTTCTCATTTTCCTTGACCCCCCAGGCAGTGCTCGGGTCCTGTAAAGCTCTCAGGCTGGCTCCTGCCCTTTGCTGCCTCTTGCTGCTCCAAGGGTCTGTTCAGACCGTCCCCTCTGCTATGAGTGTCCTCTGGCGTTCACCAGCCTATCAGCTGCTCAGCCAGCGCCTGTCCCATGAGAGATACGCCTAAGGCCCAACAGGCTGGTGGATGTGTGACAAAGGCTCTTCAAAAAACCAAGCAAAATAAAACCCCAAGTTGTCTCCTTTGGCACTTTTCATGGTGTAAATACACCCATCGTGGCCAATGTGAGGTCACTGAATGGGGAGCTGAATTGGGAAGAGAAGTCTAGTAGCTGCGACAACAGTCATAAGTGGCCTCAAGAGGAAAGGACTTCGTGAAACATGGTAACTAGGGATGATGTTTGGGGTCTTTCTTACCTTTGTATTTTAATACAATTTAATTGTACGCTCATATGAGCGTATTAATTTAAAAAAAAAATTTTTTTTTTTCAATGTTTATTTATTTTTGGGACAGAGAGAGACAGAGCATGAACGGGGGAGGGGCAGAGAGAGAGGGAGACACAGAATCGGAAACAGGCTCCAGGCTCTGAGCCATCAGCCCAGAGCCCGACACGGGGCTCGAACTCCCGGACCGCGAGATCGTGACCTGGCTGAAGTCGGACGCTTAACCGACTGCGCCACCCAGGCGCCCCGAGCGTATTAATTTTTAATAATGACCATGTTTAACAACCAGCTCGTAAACTTTCCAGAAATTTAACAGTTGACTCTTCCAAGCCAGTAGGGGCTGGGTCCAGCACTCAGCTAGGGGAACAGCCCTCTGGGTGAAATAGAATGGTATGTGGATGCAGCAGAAGGGGCGGGTATGGTGAGCAAATGACCCTGGTCTGTAAGACTGTGCGTTGTGAATAAACAAACGAACCATCTGGAAGCTTCCAGTGGGACAGAGTGAGGAGACAGTGCCAGGGATATGAAACAGTTGCTGGGTTGTTTTTTTTTTATTATTATTATTTTTTTAATGTTTATTTTTGTAAGAGAGAAAGAGAGACAGAGACAGAGCACGAGTGGGGGGGACAGAGAGAGGGAGACACAGAATCTAAAGCAGGCTCCAGGCTCTAAGCTGTCAGCACAGAGCCGGATGAAGGGCTCAAACTCACGAACCACGAGATCACGAACCGAGCTAAGTCCGACACTTCACCGACTGAGCCACTCAGGCACCCCAACAGTGGCTGTTTTGAACGAGCCCTATGGCCACAGCCTGATACCTAGACAGCTCTAAGCCCTGTCACCATGCCCTGATGGTGCGTTTTTCCGCGTAGTTCTAGGTGGACTCCCCGGGTGCACGTCTCTATCCAGGTGGCCATAGGACAGCCTGGGCTTTGTCCGGGGCCTGTGTGAGTTTACGGGCCCAGGGAACACATGGGACACTGTGCAGGACTGGTTTTGAACCACAAGGAGCAGCAACGCTCTGTGCTAGGCTCTCCCACTCTCCTGTGTGATGCCACAGAGCAGGGTCACTTCCGGACTGACTTGTCTCCCAGCAGTCCACCCATCTGCTTCTTCCCGGGCTTGCATTAAAATGCTTTATTCAGGATAAATCTATCCCTTATTCCTTACATAACAGAGCATTTACTAAAATTGGCTATTGTAAATTCACCAAATTCATAATTGTATATTAAATCATTACTATTAATTAAAAATATAAAGATTCCCTTTGTGATAGAATTGTGTCACAGTGAAAATCCAAAGAGCAGCCCGTAATTAAAATGTATATATATGTATATATAAACCAGTCTTAGCCAGTATGTATTAATAGCAATAAAGCCACAATTTCAAGGCCCGTACTTCTGCTGGGTCTAGAAAAGAAATATGATGGAAACAATAGGCTGGGATTACCTGCGTCAATTAAAGAAACACAAAGCCATAAATGCCCATCTTTCCAGGAAGGCATCATAAACATGTAGCCTGTATTCTATAAATGCCTGCTCATTGATTAACTGATAATAAACCTCAAGCCTCTCAGCTTGGGCTGCTGGGGACAAGTGTAGGATTTTAATTCACAGGGACCGTGGGCAAACCAATTTGTCTTCTTTCCCAACAAGCATTTATCTTGATACGTATGCTTACACGTATGATATGGATCGTATGTATGCTTACATACATATGTGTATGACGTATAGGTCACATATGTACAAACATGTAGGACAGAGGGTTGGGGGCAGTGAAATATCTGGCTGAAAAAAGGAAAGCTTCAGTGAGCCGACTCTTGACAAACACACTGTGAACGTTTCACTTCGTGAAGACAGAGCATCCAGATCTGTGGCTTTGACTTTCAGACTCAGCTTTCCTGTCCGTGCGGTGGCCACGGCACCTCCATGGTGAACGGGCTCGTGCCTGTTCACCCCCTGCACCATGTGCTGGGACCAAAGGGCCGCACTGTGGGTGATTCATAAAGCCCCAGATAAAAGAGGCTTTGGAAAGTGCAACACACACATTTCCTTTACTCCCAGCTCCTGCAAAGGCATTCCTCTCAGGTGTTATTTTATTTTTTATTTTTTATTCCGGTATTCTTTTAATAGACGAGTGAGTTCCTGGATATTTCCAGAGGATGAGGCAAAGGTGTGCTGGGCCGGACCAAATGACCCAGGGTCCCAGCAACGTGTAGGCCTCGGGACCAGTAGGTGGTGGGAGGAGCAGTTTCCAACTCTTGTCTCTTCTTTTTTTTTTTTTTTTTTTCTAAATGTTTGTTTATTTTTGAAAGAGAGTGCCAGCAGAGGAGGGGCGGAGAAAGAGGGGGACAGAGGATCCGAAGCAGGCTCTGCGCTGATAGCAGAGAGCCAGCTACTGGGTTCGAACTCACAAACCGGGAGATCGTGACCTGAGCTGCAGTCAGACGCTAAACCGACTGAGCCACCCAGGCGCCCCTTGACTTTTGTCTCTTCTAGGCATCAAGTTAAGAAATAAAGTGTGTTATGACCCCTGAAATGTTTTCTCAAGGACCAGCTACTATGGAATTCGCTGAGGTTCATGAGTTTATCAGTCGGTAGTCCTCATTTTGTGTTACTTTTCAAGAATCAAATTTATTGAGGTACAATTTACATACAATAAAATGGACACTTTTTTTTTTTTTTTTTTTTTAGTTTTTATTTAAGTTGCAGTTATTTAACAGAGTGTGATATTAGTTTCAGGTGTACGATACAGTGATTCAGCACTTCCCTCCAGTGCTCATCACAGAAGTGCACTCCTTAATCCCTGTCACCTAATTTACCCATCCCCCCACCCACCTCCTCTCTGGTTGGAACCATCAGTTCTGTATAGTTAAGAGTCCGTTTCTTGGTTTGCCTCTCTCTTGCTTCCCCCCACCCCCCCATGATTGTTTGTTTTGTTTCTTAAATTTCACATATGAGTGGGCGCCTGGGTGGCTCAGTCATTAAGCATCTGACTTTGGCTCAGGTCATGATCTCATGGTTCATGAGTTCGAGTCCCACATACCCCACTTGGGGTGAGCTGGAGCCCCACTTTGGGTGAGCACGAGCCCCGCTTCTCTCTCTCTCCCTCCCTCTTTCTCTGTCCCTCACTTAGTTGCACGCTCTCTCTCTCAAAAAAAATTCCACCTATGACTGAAATAAATCATATGGCATTTGTCTTTCCGTGACTTATTTCACTTGCCGTTATACCGTCTAGCTCCATCCATGTCGTTGCAAATGGCAAGATTTCATTCTCTTTTATGGCTGAATAATATTCCATTGTACACACACCACATCTTTATCCATTCATCTATCGGTGAACACTTGAGCTGTTTCCATAGTTTCGCTATTGTAGACACTGCTGGTATAAACATTGGGGTACATGTATCCCTTCGTATTAGTGTTTTTGTATTCTTTGGGTAAATACCTAGAGGTGCAATTGCTGGGTCGTAGGGTAGTTTCATCTTTAACTTTTTGAGGGAACTGTATACTGTTTTCCAGAGTGGCTGCACCAGTTTGAAAATGCACACATTTGAAATACATGGTTCGGTGAGTTTTGGCAAATGCATCTACCATGAAACCATCACTCTAATCAATATATAGATCACTTCCATCGCCTAAAATATGCCTTGCGTCCAGTGGTATACTGGTAAATATTTAACAGCAGGCTCTGGGAAAAAATGTTTTATTTTAACATCTATTTCTCTAACATAAATAATTGAACATACTAAAAGTATAAACTTCACTGATGTAGAGGATGTTTGTTACATAATTGATAAATAGTAATAAACTGTATGATATTCTTTATTGTAAATTGTACGTATTCAGTTGATTATCACAAACTGTTTTCACTGAGTTTTGCCAGAGTCTTGTATCTCTAGCCAACCAGTGGTTGCAGGGAACTGGTGTAGTTGCTACTTTCATTTACTTTGAGGAGGAGTAAGACAAAAGGGAAACACAACATTTGTTGGAAAAATCGCTTGTCTGTCAATGACATAAGCAACTTCTTTGCCGAATCAGATTATAAGTTCTGAATGTTGGAAGACTATTTTCTCAATTTTGTGGTGCAAGTTGCAATGTAACAGCTATACACACTACTCACTTTTAAGTTCAAATGGCACGGTTAGCATTTTTCCCATCGCTTTGTTTGGTCTAGACACTTTTAAAAATTAAATCAAGGCATGATTTGTAAAGCTTGCCCGTTTCCAGGCAGAGAGATTTCTGTGTATCAGAAATCTTTGCCTACTCCATGGTCCCAAAGGTTCTTCCTGTATTTTCTTCTAGAAACTTTCTAGTTTCAGCTTTTACATGCAGGTCTCTGATGCGTTTCAAGTCAGTTTTTATGGACAATGTGAGGTAAGGATAGAGCTTCAGATACCCAATTTTATCAACATCATGTGGGTCTATGTCTGGATTTCTGTTATGTTCCATTTATCTATACATCTATCTTTATGCCTCCATAAATCCTCCAACTTTGTTCTTTTTCAAAATTATTTTGTCTCTTCTAGATCCTTTGAATATCCACATAAATTTTTTAATCAGCTTATAAATTTCTACATAAAGGCCCTGTTGGGGTTTTGACTTGGATTGCATGAGTCTGTAAATCAATTTGGGCAGAATGGACATCTTAACAAATATTGGGTCTCCCCATCCATTAGAGGTAGGGATTTCTGCATGTATTCCAATCTTCTTTAAACGTTGCAGTTTTCAATGTAGGTGTCCAGCACAAATTTCATTCCTAAGTATTTTATGTTATCTTGATCTGATTTCTGTCACTATAGATTATTTTTGATGCTATTTTAAAATATCGTTTCCCAGTTATTTGTTGTTAGGTCCTAGAATGGGACATGGTGACGGTAAGAAAAGAGAGAGTCATATTCACCTTTGTGGGTTTCCGTTAAGCACGTTTCCATTATTGGATGGCAATAATGTCTGTAAAGCGAGTTAAATTCTGCTCCTGTGTGTATGCGTGTGTCAGACACGTTCTCTGATTTCAAGAATTTTGTTCGGTAAGACTGCTTATAAAGAGTGACTTTCCAAGAAAGTGGATCCTCTCTCTTTTCATTCTCCTCTTTCCTGAAGGCAAGAGATGCTTGGATGGATCCAGTTCTTCTGTCCCTTGATCTGTTTCTGAGCAAAATGAATGTGAATGGAGTATTACAAAGAAAAACCGGGATATTCTCAGTTGAACCAGAGCACTGGAAATATGCACAGACTTTTCTTTATCCTGTGTTTTTCTGATAGGCTCCGAGTCTTATTCCAGGAACTCAGCCTAGCAGGACAGCCAGCTTTCAGAGGGTTTTCTCTGGCCCTTGCCTGAGGTCATTGGATATCCTACCATTTGAGCACATTATGTGATAAAATCTTTCAGGAGCGATAGTTCACATCTATCACCTGGAACCCTTTCTGTCTGCCTTAGTGGAGGCTCCAGGATGTGTTTACCCTTTGTTATGGTTTCCAATATGCAGGGAGGTCAGTGCTCTGTGTGCCTGGAATGCTGGGCTGGTGTTCTCAGAACATCTTGAAGACACTGGAGAGTCATCCCAGGATAAGAACTTGATTAGGGGTTGGAGATAGTCCAGGAAGCTTCCCAGGTACCAGTCCAAAAGCAATGGGAAGATATCACTGAAACACATCAGAGATGTGCTGCCAGCGAACTTAATTCTTCACATTACTGGCAACATGTAAATTGCTTCTGTCGTGGAGGGAATCCGCCTGATGCAGGGGCAGCCTCCCATTATGCAGCTGTCGGTGCAGAGCCTCCTGAGGCCAGCTGGACGGTGCCTGCACTCATCTGGGATCATGCCAGATGGGGCCCCTTTCGCTGGAAACAAATGAGTTATTTATGATCCACATTTTAATTGGTATAATAAGCCTCCAAAGAAGTTGTGTGGTTTGGACATAGACATGAACTTATTTCTGTTTCTACAGAAATTTCGTATTTTTTATTTCAAAATCAGAGAGGGCTCCTGGGCGGCTCAGTCAGTTGAGCATCCAACTCTTGATTTCGGCTCAGGGCATGATCCCAGGGTCATGGGATCGAGCTCCATGTGGGGTTCTGTGCTGAGTGTGGAGGCTGCTTAAGATCCTTTCTCTCTCTCTCTCTCTCTCTCTCTCTCTCTCCCTCTCCCTCTCCCTCCCTCCCTCCCTCCCTCCTCCACTGCCCCTCTGTCCTGCTCCCACGCTCTCTAAAAATAAAAAATAATAAAAGTAAAAGAGTATCAGTTTGGAAAGCTACCTATTTTTCCACCACGCCCAGGTGCTCAAGAAAGGTGACGTCTGGTGTGGGTCTCCTGCCTGCCCTAGTCTTCAGGTCCCCGAAAAGGGAAGCGGTAGGTTACACGGCCAAAGGGGTGGGTCCTGAGGAGTCACCACAGTCTTTCTCACTGTCCACCTCTGCCTGGAGGCCCCCTCTTGTCTTCCCTTCGCCTCCCACCCACTGACAACAGGGAAGCAAGTGCTGAATGAGGGACAAAAGGTCTCAGATCCTTGGCTCTCCTGCTTTCTGGCTGCTGGACAGGAGAGCTCAGTGCATGCCAGGCCAGAGACCCCACTGGGAGTTAGTTTCCTCTGTGGTAAGGACTCTTTCCCCCAGGGGTCACATGGTATTGGGCAGGGGTGGTGCCTAGCTATTCCCTGGACTCTGCCCAGGGCACGTAGGTGTGTGGTCTAGGACCCTGGCGAGGCCTGGAAGAGGGAAGGGGCCGGGACCCTTGGCCAGGTGCTGGAAGTGGTGGGATGTGGACTGAGGGGACTGGGAACAAGCAGACACCCCCCAAGTTGCACAGTGACATAAAGCGCTGGTGTCACTTACCTGGAAGGCACGCTCAGCACTTCTCTTTACCAGCCATTTATGGGATTAATTTTGTAACAGAGGCATTGGCACAGTAGACAGCACGTTGGGGGGCACCTGGGTGGCTCAGGCGGTTAAGTGTCTGACTTTTGATTTCGGCTCAGGTCATGATCTCAAGGTTTGTGGGTTTGAGCCCTGCCTCGGGCTCTGCACTGAAGCCTGAAACCTGCTTGGGATTCTCTCTCTCTCCCTGTCTCTCTGCCCCTCCCCCGCTTGTTCTCCAAACAAACAAACAAACAAACAAACGTTGGGGGGAGGGAGGGAGAAAGCACATTAAGTTTTATGTAGCACCTGTCACTCTCCCAAGTCATAAGATCCGAAATGTCCAGTGGTTAATCCAGACCTCTTAAATGAACTGGGGTTAACAAACACTCTGCGGACAGAATCTCCAGAATGTGGGTGGTGCTCAGTTTTCCGTGTTCAGCCCTCCCTCTGCCAAGTGGGGGTCAGAGGTTTTGCACAATGCCCCCTCCCTCCAGTGGGAACCCCAGCTCACCAAGTTGGGGAGCCAGGCTCTGTGGGTGCCACCCCGATTCTGTCCTGGGCTCAGCATCCGCAGTTCTCTGCAGGAACGGGCAGGAGAGGCTAGAGACCTTAACACACTGAAATGTCCAAAGGTCTGTCTTTGTTTAAATAATTTTTAAAAATTTATTTGTTATTGAGAGAGAGAGAGAGAGGGAGAACAAGCTGGGGAGGGGCAGAGAAGAGGGAGACACAGAATCCTAAACGGCTCCAGGCTCTGAGCTGTCAGCACAGAGCCCAACCCAGGACTGGAACCCACAAACCAAGAGATCGTGACCTGAGCCGAAGTTGGACGCTTAACTGACTGAGCCACCCTGGTGCCCCCAAAGGTCTCTCTTTAACATCGGGGCTAACCTTCTCTGGCCAAACTCTTGTTTCTGAGTTGCCCTCAGAATTATGGCTCCTTCCAGTCTTTCTTCTTCTCCAGGCTTCTGCTGTGGTCGGGGAAGCAGAGGCTGGGCAGGTGAGTGGGTGCCCCCCTCCCACAGCCCTGCCGCACACAGGGGGACCATCTTCTTGCTCTTTGAGGAGCCTTCAGCCATATGGGGCACAGGCTTGTCTGTAAGGAGACTCAGACAGGGAGGAAACCCAGAGAGAGGCAGTATTATTTGGCTTCTTGGTAGCTACATAAGCATCCTTTTCGGAAGGAAAAAGAAAAGAAAAAGACAAAAGTATTTTTCCCGGTACATCCGCATTTTAGAGATAGCAGATATTTGTCTAGGAATTGTTTTACCAGAAGTGGAGTGATGCCATCCACCATGTAAGTCCCGTGTCCCAGCCCCCAGAGAGGTAAAAGTCAGGGACGCGTTGAAAGGGACCTCCTTGTTGCCTGGAAAACCAACAAAGTGTTTTCCAGGTAGTAAGATCATATAGATAAATAATACGTGGTGAAAATGTATAGACCTAAAACTCAGTAAAATGGAGCAGCGAGGCTGGGAGGGGGAGCCTTACCACTCAACATCAATTACAGGAAGAATTGTCAATTATAGAGCCCTACAGAAAAATCCTCAACAGGAAAGAATGATCAATTACAGGTCCCATCAGGGAAAGACGTACATGGCATCTCTTACAGATTCTATTATTCCCAAATAAACCCATTTTTTTTTTCGCTAGTAAAATAACTGTTCTTATTTATTTATTTAGCCTATTTCACTATTAAGGTCAACTACTTGATGGGCTGTGAGCTAAGAACTCCACCCTCAACTCCAGGAGTGCACAGACCCTAGGACTGAGCTAGCCTGCAGGTGTCCAGGCCACAGGGACCCTCCTGGGGCCAAGGAGGAAAGGTGAGTCTTTCCTGAACTTGGGAGGGCTGCACCTGCTGCAGCCCTCTTGCCCTAAGGTGAAGCCAGATGCTAGGAAGTGTCCAGAAAAGTTTCGGGATTCACTGGTTGGACCAACTTGGGTTATTGGCCAAAACAGCAGATGTCCACCGTAATTATTTTATGCTTAGTTGGAATCTCCATAATTTATAATAGAAACAGTTCTCACTTGTTTATGGCTGTAAAACTTACGGCTTGAACTTCAATAGTTTATTATGTCTTATAATTTTTTACGTTGACTACTTGGTACTTTCGCTGATTTCACTTGAGATCATTTATGGGGCTGTATTCAGCTGGTGAGTCAGGTGTGCTGAGGGCCAGCAGGTGTGAGGCAGTTAGTGCTGGCCCCTCGGTTCTTTTCCAGTGGCCCCATCCAGTGGCTTGTCTTTCTTAAGTGGCAGTGTTGAAACTACCTTCCAGGAGAACAAATATTGAAATTGCTGTGCTCAAGAATCACACAATGTCCCTCCCACACATTCTATTAGCCAAAGTAAGTTAGAGGACAGCCCAGGTATTAAGAGCTGAGCAAATGAACACTACCTCTTTATGGAAGGAGGTATAAAATATTGTGGCCTTGCTTTTAGTCTGGACAGCTATTTTTTTCGAAGTATAGCTTTGTTCCCAAATTTTGACATATAATGCTCTTACTGTCCTCTCTTTATAGCTGATGACTTTTGTTGATTTCCAGTTGGACCAGGGAAGTGACTGTTTACAGGTTACTGGTATTTTTGTTGGTTTAACTAATCATTTTGCTATTTTTTTTTTCATAGTGGTAAGAGCATGAGCCCTGTTATTTGGGGGAATTAATTTAGGTGTTTTTGTTTTTGTTTTTGGTGCCATAGTATATGGTTATTTTTTGTCTATTACCATGGACTTTTGAAAAGATTGTAGGTCTTTTGTTGTTGTTGAAGAGATAAGGAAATTGATAGATTTATCACTTTGTATTTTTCAAATATCCTATATCTACTTGTCTAGTGTATCCTGGCACTTTCCTACAGGACTCTTGGGATGCATTATGTCGGGTAGGTGAGGAGGAGCTAAAAGAAATCAAGAAATGGTTTCCATTTGGGGATGGAGGAGGATCTCTAGAGTAGAGGGGAGGTACGTGTGTTTTATACTCTTAACAATGATCACAACCGGGGCACCTGGGTGGCTTAGTCGATTAAGCGTCCGACTTCGGCTCAAGGCATGATCTCACGGTTCGTGGGTTCGAGCCCCGCGGTGGGCTCTGTGCTGACAGCTCAGAGCCTGAAGCCTGTGTCAGATTCTGTGTCTCCCTCTCTCTCTGCCCCTCCCCCACTCATGCTCTGTCTCTCTCTGTCTCAAAAATAAACATTAAAAAAATTTTTTTTTTAAAAACAGTGATCACAACCAGTGTAATAGGAGGGCTTATTTCCAAAGAGATAAGCTGGGTGGCTCAGTTGGGCATCCGACTCTTGGTTTTAGCCCAGGTCATGATCTCCTGGTTCATGGGATCGAGTCCCATATTGGGCTCCATGCTGATGTTGAGGAGCCTGCTTGGGATTCTCTGTCTCCCTCCCTCTGCTTCCCCCCTGCTGATGCACACACTCTTTGAAAAGAAAGAAAAGGAGGGAGGGAGGGAGGGAAGGAAGGAAGGAACGGACCCAACAGTCATTTGTAACATACTGCTCTAAGTAGAAAAAACAGTTTATGAATGACTGGTAGAAAGAATTTCAATGTCAAACTTAGAGCTGCCTTAAAAAAATCCGCATTGAGACAGTGAGTTGATGCAAACATTCTGTATCTGGGAAAAATACTCTTCTTGTGACTTCTAACACTCAACAAAATAAAATTGTGCTTTTGAGAGGGACCATCCTGTGCTGTGACTTGTGCCAAGGTTCGGGTTAGGTTGACTGCAGGGAGGGCTTCAGGCAGGAGAAGGAATGGGACTTAGAAGTGGGATAACTTGGCAAATGCTACAGGCAACGAGACCTTGTTGGGAGCACAGTTACATACCAGAATAGTAGGCATTCTTAAGGGTGAGCTACTATATTGTGTGGACAATGGAATGCTGGTGACTTTTTCAAAAGCAGAACCACTTTTTTATAATGAATAGTGTTAGTTCAAATATTTGGCCAGATAATACCTCTTCAGCATCACATGGGCCTTCAGGTCTATATCTCAAGTATTCATAAGAAAGAGTGAGGAATCATTTCTAATTCTTTCTTATTATTATTTCTTAGATTTCTTCACATTATAAGAAAAATTCTTTTTCAGATGTTGCTCGCCTTTCTAGATTAAATACGTAGGCAATACTGCAGCTGCAGGAGAAACCAAGGGATTGCTTCCCACATAAGCCGAGTGGGACGAAAACCTATAACGATCTGCTACGCACTGCAAGGCAAAAAACCAAAGAGCGCCGTGCACGGTACCCTCACTAAGTGAAGCGTAAGGTGTCATTACCCACTTGACATTCCCACTACGTCATGAGAGCAATTCAAGTTTGGGGAAAATAGTTTAATGTATTGCTCAGAAACAAAAGTTGTTTCTATCTTCCCATCTCCAACCAGGCGGTGGCTCTGAGGTCCAGCGCCGCCATGCAGCCTCCATTCTGTCCCACACTCACGAGAGAGGGTCCAGAGCGGGCCGGGCGTCCAGGGTGGTGAACTGGTAGTCCTGTTTGACCTCACCGCCATCGCAGTAGCCGATGACCTATCTGACTTCTGGCCCACAAGGGTGGATGTTCCAATCGTGCCTGTCAAAAGGCAACTTGTACCCCATCCAGGAATGAATTCTTGCCCTTGGTGAATACTCTTTCTCTTTACCTCCGAACCGGATGAGTGATGGAGCACGAAGGATGTTCGGCGGCATGAATGGCTTCCTACTTCCGCATCTCCTTCCGGGCTTGCTCGTTATTCTGATTGTGAATTCTGATGATATTATGCTATCTTTCTGACTAATATCCTCATCCTTCCATTTCCACCCTTCCCGTACCATCGCATTCCAGAGCATCTGTTCTGAAGGATAAACCCACTTATTCTCTGAATCTGCTCTCAGAATGGATGAGTCCTCTCTCACAGTAAACAGTGCAAATGGCTGATCGGTGGGCCGGGGGGGGGGGGGGGGGGGGGGGCAGCGTCCGATCAGGTGGTGGCATCAGATGAGAATCTAGGTGCTCCTTATTCTCGGCCACAGCGCCCGTAACAGGACATCCCATGGACTCACACACGCAATCCTGCCCTGATGAGCAGGCACAGGGCTCATTTTGTTCTCACAAGATGGGTCACATGCTCTGCACTGGACAGCCTTTCATTTTCCCTTCATGCATGGGACATCCTGATGGTGGGGACGCCATCCGATGATCTGAAGCATGTGAGGTCTGAACTGTAACAGTGGGGGTAGATGCAGACAAATCCACGATTGGAACCGTGGCGCTGAATCCAAACAATTCTGACTCCTGTCCTGGGCCGCTGTCGGGAGCCTCTAACCGCCTTCTCTCTCGGTCACCGTTGTCGCAGTCACCGCTGGCGCTCGAGTACACCTCTCCAGAGTTTAGTTTTCACAGGAGAGGGACCGCATGGCTTGTCCTTGGTCCTGTGTCATGATTTCTGTGGTGTCCCCGGACTCTTCATGAGTGAAGAACCTTTTATGGAAACACTGGCGCACCGCTCCAGTTGTGGCAAACCGTAATTCGTTTTTTTGTTTTCTGAAAATGTTGGCTCATTGATGGTTCAATTTGACCTGTTTACTTGCCAGAGAGATGCAAATCTTAGGCCGCTTAAGAATTCAAGAATGAATTCCCTGGGGGATGTCTTTCTGTGGTCAAGGTAATGACCAGTTCAATAAAGGGCCAAGCATAATCATGATGTAGAATAAAATGCATTATGCAGGGTGGTCCAAACCCTGAGAAGGTCTTGAACTACTGTGCACATCTTGATTGCTAATTGGAAAAAGGTGTTTCAGCCCAGAAACCATTGAAATATGCAAACTGAGGGGCATCGGTTATGGAAATTAAAATCAAAGGCATCGAGCTTCACATTTCTGATTACATATTCAAACCACAAAATTACAGTGTATAAAATCAATTTTTATTATAGTCATAAGTAGTAATTAGACATAGACTTTTAAAATTCAAATCATATTTGTATTAGATGAAATTTCTCCACTTCTTTACCCCCATGCAGAAAAAGATCTGAATGGGAAACGGCTGCCAGAGGCTGCTTATCTTACAGGTAGTCCTTAAAATAGCTCAGCTGTAACCCACTCAGTTTGATGGGGACACACTGGGGAAAAAAAATGAAGAGGTTGTCTCCCCTCAAATATTGTACCATTTATGTTCGCAGCTGCTAGTTTTTCGAGCTTCCGATGTTTCGTCAAGGAACTGATGCCAGAGAAAGGGGAAAAGAAAATGAGGGTGGGGTAGAGAAGGGGTAGACAGGTAAAACAGCAAAGACCAGTTCTTCACCAGAGTAAGTAAGAGGGGCCGGGAAGCAGTGAAAACCCTAGCACCCAGATTGTGGTCTCTAAATACCATTCCCTACCTAAAGGAAACAAGGCTACTTGGAAAATAGTGGATTCCAGGTCTGGAGCAGAAAAGGTACAAACAAAACCTGGAATGTCTTGTTCCCAAATGCAAGGACATGCCCCAGGATTGACGGGAACATGGCAAAAGGACACAGGAACTAGCTTTGGAGACATCCCCACTGGGCAGATCTGGGGGTTGTAACACATTGGATGAAAAATAGTTTGAGTCATACTAATACTGATCCTCATGCCCCTAAAATGAATGACAATGAATAAATGTAGAAGAAATGGTAAAACTAGAAAATCACTCTTTTGCAACATTTTTGTCATAATTGATTCATAGAAAACTTAGTGATGCTAAACTTAAGTGGATGCTAAACCACTGAGTTTAGAGGGGGAGAGAGAGAGAGAGAAAGAGAAAGGGAGAGAGAGAATCCCAAGGAGGCTCCACAGCCAGAGCCAGCGTGAGGCCTGAAGCAGGGCTTGATCCTATGAGCCTGGGATCATGACCGGAGCCGAAATCAAAAGTCACATGCTCAACTGTCCTTTGTTCTTAGGATTCATAGGCTGAAGTCCTTAGGAGTAAAGGGTCGTGGATGTCTGCAACTCATATTGGATACTTTAGCCTCCCTAAAGTATCTAGGTGCTCCTTATTCTCGGCCACAGCGCCCGTAACAGGACGTCCCACGGACTCACACACGCGATCCTGCCCTGGCGAGCAGGCACAGGGCTCATTTTGTTCTCACAAGATGAGAGAGTGATGAAGCAAATGTAAAACATTAACAAGTGGTGAACCTAAGCGAAGGATATGTGGCTGATCATGGTACTATTATTTCGATTTTCTGAAGGTTTGAAGATGGTTAAAAGTAAAGATTGAGGGAGAAAAGTGAGCCGAATCAGTGGGATTCTATGTTAGATGAGTTTTAAGTAAAAAGAATGAATTTCGTGGCGCCTGGGTGGCTCAGTCGGTTAAGCGACCGACTTCAGCTCGGGTCGTGATCTCACAGTTTGTGAGTTTGAGCCCCACGTCGGGCTCTGTGCTGCTTCAGATTCTGTGTCTCCTTCTCTCTCTCTGCCCCTCCCCCACTTGTGCTCTGTCTCTCAAAAATAAATAAATGTAAAAAAATTAAAAAAAAAGAATGAATTTAGGTGCAGTCACATTTTTAAACTAATGTCAATAGGATTGCAATTCATTCTTATTTTTCTTAAATGAACAAATTTTTAGGCGTGTTAAATTAAAAAAAAATTTTTTGTAACTTTATTTTTGAGAGAGAGAGAGAGAGGGCAGCAGAGGGAGCGGGAGACAGGATCCAAAGCAGGGTCTGCACTGTCAGCAGGGAGCCCAACGCAGGGCTCAAACCCACGAACCCTGTGATCATGACCTGAGCCATAGCTGGATGCTTACCTGACTGAGCCACTCAGGCGTCTCTAGGCATGTTAAATTTGGGGGCAAAAATATGCTCACCTGATTTACAAAAAGATATTCCTTCCATCCTTACCCCCAACTCCTCTGTTTCTGCCTCAGTTGCCCCTCTACCTTTGGTTTCTTATGAACCCTTTTAGAGATTGGGTATACATAAATACGAAACATAGATTTTGCTTTTCTTCCTTTGCTGTTCAGGATAGCTCGTTCTACGTATAGTTCTGGATCTTGCCCCTCACCTAACGGTATCTTAGATATTGGGGAACCTGAGTGGCTCAGTCAGTTAAATGTCTGACTTTGGCTCAGGTCGTGATCTCACGGGGTTTGTGAGTTCAAGCCCCACGTGGGGCTCTGTGCTGACAGCTCAGAGCCTGGAGCCTGCTTCGGATTCTGTGTCTCCCTCTCTCTCTGCCCCTCCCCCACTTGTGCTCTATCTCTGTCTCTCGCTCTCAAAAATAAATAAACATTAAAAAAATTTGTTTAGATCTTAGATATCATTCCGTGTAAATACAGAGAGCTTTGTCATCTGCATCTTTTACTGTAGCTGCGTATTATCTACTGTACGAACATACTGTCATCTGTTTCGCTCTTGACCGACTCTAGATGGCTTCTTGTCTTGTGTCATTTCAAACAATACTACAGTCAGCACCGGTGCACGGACACCTTTTCACACACACTTGCTGGCACGAATATCCGCAGAAGGAAACAATCAGATGGGAACTGGCAAAGGATGTGCTGTTGCAACTTTGGTGGCTGTCGCTAACGGAGACACGGCGCTCCTTCACGTACGGTTCCACCCCCAGTGCAGAAAATTGCCTTCCCCGCAGCCTTGTCAACAGCCTGTGCTGCCAAAGCTGTGGAGTTTGGCCAGTTGGATGGAGGAAAAATGTATCTCAGGGAAACGTTCATTTGCCTTGCTGTAAGGTTGAGCATCGTGTCCTGTGTGGAAGAAGCACTTGGCAGTACCTTTTCTGTGAGCTGTTTGCTCGCATCTTTTGCCTCTTTGTTATCTGATTATATTTTATGGGAACGAGGAGTTTATTAGAGGAATTAGAACTTCCTCAAATGTGTGAGAAGATAAAGGCCTGGACCAGAGGTGTTGAAAGCCTCTAATGGCGACAGGCAGAAACGCTGGTGCAGCCAGGGGATCAGAGCCTGCGGGAAAGTGCTTGGAGCTGGGTGTGTGAAGGAGGAGGTCTGAGAGAGCCAGGCTGTGCGGGCACTGTAGCCCAGAACTCTGCAGTGGTTCCCGAAACCGGCAAGTGTTTCACCAACGACACCTTTCAAGGGAAATGGCGTCTGCTTCACTTCCGTCCTTCTGAACCTCTCTTGGCCACCTTTAACCCTGGGCCATGCAGGAAACTGGTTTCCCAGCCTTAGACCAGACCGGTGGTTTCAAGTTGAGAATATCCAGCACGTTCCGCCCCTTTGTCATCTTGGCATCCATACGCACTTCCTTTCCCTAAAGTCTCAAAGAGGAACAGAACCACAGTCACCCAGCAACTATCCCTCGTGTACCCATCTTTAGGTGATGTTCGTTCCTCTTCTCTGAGTCACAATCCACCTTTGGTGCCCTGTAACTGAAGTACTGAGATACAAGGTTCACTGCTTATTGTAGTCAGTTCCTGCTGCTCTAATGGAATATTCATAGATGGGGTGGCTTAAACAACACACGTTTATTTCCCATATTCTAGAGGCTGGAAGGCCAGGATCAAGGCACTGGCAGATCTGGTGCCTGGTGAGGCCCCTCTTCCTGGTTTATAGATGACTGCCTTCATGCCGTGTCCTCAAGTGGTGGAGAGAAAGGGGCAGAGAACCAGAGCGGGAGGGGGATAGAAGGGAGAGGAGGAGGGAGAAGGAGAAGAGGGAGGGGAGGGGAAGGGGAGGGGGAGGGAGAGGGAGCCTGGAAGAGCTTGGTGTCTCTTCTTACATAATCCTATTCATGAGGGTGGAGCCTCGCAAAGTCTCCACCTCCAAATACCGTCACACTGGGCATGGAGTTTCAGCATAGGAATTTTGGTGGGACCCACTCTGAAAAGTCTAAAGGTCTGGCTTTCTCTTGGGAATCTGTAGTTCATTTATAGTTCTTTCTAGTCCAGATGCAGTTTACCCACCAGGGATCATTCTTATCGTAAGCAATGTTGCCTAGAAGCATAGTTAACAGACCATCATATCAGGCTTCCTCAGCGAATCAGTTATAATGAACCACCCCCAAATGTGGTGGCTTAGAACAACAACCTTTTATTTGCTCATGATTCTGTGGATTAGCAACTGGGCTGGCCTCCCCTGTGTGGTTCTTCTGTGGGTCACTCAAGTGGTTGTAGTTATCTGGTGTTCCACTGAGGCCGGATGGTCTAAGATGACCTCGTTCTCGCATAGCTGGTAAGTGCTTATTGAATTCTTATAGTTTTCAGTGAATTCCCTTGAAATTTCCAATTATACCATCTACAAATAGTGATAGTATACATCTTCCTTTCTAACTTTTATACTTCAGATTTCTTTCTCTTAACTAATTGCATTGGCTAGTACTGCCAAGACAATGCTATGTGACAGCAGTGATGGTATATTCTTCGTGATTCTAGTGGGAATGTTCTCAGTGCATCTGCACTATGTTGATACTTGGGTTGGCTTTGGGTTGAGATTTTAAAAAAATCACTTTGGAAGTAGATGGATATCCCCTTGTTTCAGTGTGTATTAAGAATGGCATTCATTGAATGTATCTTTTGAGCATTTAGGAAACAATCATAATTTCTCCTTAGGTTCAATAACATGAAAACAATTCCCATAGTCAGAAATCTATTCACAGAATTCAAATCAATTTCCCAGTTGATATTGGCTATAGAGTATCTTCTAGGGAGCTAAGTCCAGGGTGTCCAGGATCAGGATAATAGGAGAAATAGATGACTTTGAGTTACATTTTGGAAATAAAACCAATGATGGATTCAGTGTGACAATGTGGGGTGTGAAGGATAAGGAGGAACTAAGGATGATTCCTGGGTTTGTTCTTGAGAAATGGCTCAGGCTGAGGTCCCCACCTTTCTCACCTTGCCCGACACCTGAGATCTGTGAGTCCGCTGACCACTGTCTCCACTTTCTGTTCTGCAACCTTAGGGCCTCTTCCTTCACTGTTTCTTCTCTGTCTCTTGGTGGGCTCTTCTCGACCTGCTTTCACCTGGATGCCCAGGTGGAAACCCCCACCTTGGCTCTGTTCTTAGCTGCCTTCTCTCCCTGAACAGACTTGGAAAATCTCATCTCTAACGCAGAGTATTGCCTATGATGTACCACTTGTGATGCTGATGGCTTCCACACCTGTGCCTGTAGCTCTGTCTTGCTCCTGGTTCCCAGCTGAAGATCCACTTGCCTGTGGGACTTCTCTCTACATGGATCTTCTGCAGGTGTCTCAAAGCCTTCAAGTCTAAAACCACATTCCTTACCTGCTCCGATTCTTGTACTGGTTCTGATGTGCGTTTTTGTCCACACCACCAAGCAATTCTTCGACACCAGCTGAGTGTCCTAAAATTCAACTCCATTCAGACACTGTCTACCTGGACACAGCATCAGACCCCACAGGTTAAGGGCTCAGTCCCACAAGACTGCCTCCTGACTCCTTCAGACACAATCAAGAGTTCAGGGTGTCACCTGTGCTTCTGACTGGCTGTAGATCAGAGGTCCCACGCCCCCCCCTCCTTGGGTTTGATTAACTTACCACAGTGGCTCACGGAATGCAGAGAAGCATTTTACTTAACGAATTACCAAACTCAGGAACAGCCAGATGGAGGAGACGCATAGGGCAAGGTATGGGGATAGGTGTGCCGCTCTCCCCAAATCTCCACTTGTTCACCAACCCAGAAGCTTCCTGAACCCCATCCTTTTAGGGTTTTTATGGAGGCTTCATTACATAGGCAAGATTGGTGAAATCATTGACCATTGGGTATTGATTCGACACCCAGCCCCGCCCCTTCCTCTCCCGGAAGGTCAGAGGGTGGGGCTGAAAGTTCCAACCCTCTCACCAGAGTGGTTCCCTTGGCAACCAGCTTCCAGCCTCAGGCGTTTCCCCCAAATTGCCTCATTAGCATAACAAAAGACACCTTGATTTCTCTCAGCACTTAGGAAATTCTAAGAGTTTTAGGAGCTCTGAGGCAGAAAAGGGAAGAAGACCAGTATGTTTTCCTTATTACAAATCACAGTATCACATCTACCTTTCCCCAGACATGATGTGGGGGCTCGGTGTATCCTAGGTTCCTTTCCCTCCTTCCTTTTTCCTGATCACGAAACAGTCCTGAAGATTCTACCATCTGTGATCTGTTCCTTCCAGCTTCTTAGTCCTGGTCATCTGTGTTGGGACGCCCCTGACAGCATCCTCCGTGCCCTCTCCACTCCCTTCCTGCATTCCTAACTTCTTTGTTTTCCTCAAGTGTCTTTAAAAAATCTGTTCAGAGGAGCACCTGGGTGGATTAGTGGGTTGAGTATCTGACTCTTGATTTTGGCTAAGGTCATGATCTCACGGTTTGTGGGTTCGAGCCCCACATCGGGCTCTGCTCTGACAGTGTGGAGCCTGCTTGGAATTCTCTCTTCCTGTCTGCCCCTTACCCTCTCTCTCTAACTGAAAATAAACATAAATAAACTTAAAAAAAAGAAGCATATTCCATACATTTATAATATATAGTATTACATAATATATTCATACATATTATATATATGTGTGTGTATATACTTATATATGTGTATATGTACTTATATATATGTGTATATGTATGTATACATATACATGTATACATATATATGTATATATATACCTATATACTTTATATATACATATATACACTATATACGTATATATACATATGTATATATGTATATGTATGTATATGTATATATATATATATACTTTACCAGTCTAGAATGATTCAATACACATTTTTTTTCCTATTTGTATATTCATAGAAGATACCTAACGTTTATTGAAGGCTCTGTGGGCCTTCTGTGTGGTGTGCTTCCGGAGCCTTTATTTCCTTAATCCTATCACAGTCCCATTTTACAGATGAGGAAGTGGAGTCCAGAGAGGCTGAGCAGCTGGCGATAGGAGAAGCTGGTATTGCCTCTAGGGGCTGAGATGTTTACAGCTCCTCTGGACAAAGAGCAGTGGCTGATGTTTCCCTAGTTGTGCAGGTTATGCAGGGGTACTTTTGACAGTCCTGTTCAGTTTCTGATGGTGATGAGTTTGGAAAAAAAAATGATTCACGGAGGCGGCCGATTGCTCTCCAGTCCTTGCTGCTTATGTTGTACGTGGGGCTGTGAAGGTGAAGCCTGTTGAGCAGGTGGCCAGACAGTAAGTAGGTTACAGACATTTTAAAATAAGGTGTTCAATCCGGTGTGAGACACGACATCCTCACCCCTCCAAGGAACTTCTGATTAAACTCACTTGAATCAGCTCTTGATAGGAAGCCAATAGCCACATCTTTTTCTCTCCATCAGTGAGCTGGAATTAGGAAATGGGACTTAAAATCACTAGTGAACCTTATAAGATTTTAATGTCTGAGAATCCAAATTAGCATGTCTCTGTCCAAAGGGTATGAAAAACTAATCTGAGCATAATTATCATATAATGTGGTACCTGGGCAGGGACCTGCTGCCAGCTCCCTGAGATCTGGAGTTATTAACGAGGAGGGGGCGTGGATGCCTCCTGACTCCCATCAGTCGGACCCCACCTGCAGCCACTTAACAGAGCAGCTCAAGGGTGACCCCTGCAAGGTCTGAGGGTTCGAGGCCGCTGAAGGTTGACATCCTTAGAGCAGGGCCACAGAGTGGTTGTGTGCTTGGAGTCCTGGAAGAAAATGCACATTTAAAATTCAGATTTGGGAGGCTGTCAGGGGGAACGTGCTTGTACACAGGAGGGGAGGGGCTGTGCACGGTGGGTGGAATGATACCTGCCTCCCTTCCATTTGATTCTAAGGGGTGGGGCCACTTCTAATAGGGCATCAATAAAGCTTCAGGATAATTGAGTGCCCAATTGAGTGTCTAAATTCAGCTGAAGCAATTCGTTCGGAATTGTGCCGTGTCTGCGATGCATTGATGTCTAAGAAGTCACATTTTTTATTTTTTATTTCGTTTCTTAAATTCCTTCAATATGATTGTGGCTGCCTTGTGCATATTTATGACATTGGGTAGTTTGCTGTGGCCACACCGTGCAAGTCAACAAATAAATGCGGTAGAAAAATAATATGGAAAATCTGAAAGGTAAACAATGAGAAATGAGTTTAGACAAGAGCCCCAGAAATTCCTTTAAGGAAAATTCACTCAGAGAAGTGACAGTGTATTTGGATTATTGACACTCACTCCTGCCAGGGAACCCTTGGCTTTTTGCTAGAAATGATGTAGATTTTTTTTATGGCTTTTCTCGACGGACCTCTTCTTTCACCTCTGGGAGAATGTTACTGCCTTTCTTCAGTATCTGCGCTTTGGGTTCCCATCCCCTCTGGCAAAACATTTATTAAGTGCCTACTGTATGCACTGTTGCACCCTGGTTCTTGCTCCCAAATTTTGCCCCTCACCCTCTCCTATTTCTTCTTTTTCCTCTCCTCACCCAGAGAGGCATACTGGCCCTACACAGCCAGCCAGGCAGACAAGTGAATCACCCTAGGGGTAGGGGTGAGGTGGGGGGACTTGGGCTATTTCAGGAGGCTCCTTGGAGCTTTGGTCTCTGTTCCGCATTATCCAAGAGCCAGAGTACTGCCAGTGAAGCCCACACTTCAAGCCTTCAGTTCAGAAATTTATGTGCAAATCCCTCAGAAGGGGAGAATCTGCCCCAATTAGGGCTTTATCTTAAAACCCAGCATTATTTATTTATTTATTTATTTATTTATTTATTTATTTATCTATTTATTTTGAAAGAGAGAGAGAGCATGCCTGCAAGCAGGGGAGAGGCAGAGAGAGAGAGAGGGAGAGAGAGAATCCCAAGCAGGCTCTGCACTGTCAGTGCAGAGCCTGACGTGTGACAGTGCAGAGCCTGACGTGGGGCTTGATCCCAAGAATCTGAGCCAAAATCAAGACTTGGACATTCAACCAACTGAACCACCCAGGTGCCCCTATTATTATTATTATTATTTTTAAATTTTGGAGATAGTGCAAGTGAGAGACGGGGGCAGAGGGAAAGAGAAAGAATCTTAAGCAGGCTCCACATTCAGTGCAGAGCCCAACACAGGGCTCAATTCCATGACCCTGGGATCATGACCTGAGCCAAAATGGAAATCAAGATTCGGATGCTTAACTGACTGAACCACCCAGGAGCCCCTCGAGCATTATATTAAAAAAACCTTTTTTCATGTTTATTAATTTATTTTGAGAGAGGGAGATACAGAACATGAGCAGCTAAGGGGCAGAGAGAGAAGAGAGAGAATCCCAAGCAGGCTCTGCACTGACAGCTGCCTGCTGTTTGGGCTCGAACCCACAAACCGTGAGATCATGACCTGAACAGAAATCAAGAGTAGGACACTTAATTGACTGAGCCATTGAGGTGCCCCCTCCAAGCATTATTATTTTTTTAATGTTTATTTATTTTTGAGAGAGAGAGAGAGGGAATACAGAGTCCAAAGCAGGCTCCAGTCTCTGAGCTGTCAGCACAGAGCCCGACACGGGGCTTGAACCCAAGAACTGCGAGATCATGACCTGAGCCGAAGTTGGATGCTTAACTGACTGAGCCACCCAAGTGCCCCTATATTTTTTAATAAGAAGTATAAAATGTGAAGATGTGTCTGATGCTCAGTGTACATATGCCTATTCTGTGTCTGTCTGTAACATGGGAGATTTCACACATACACACAAGTTAAGAAAATAGGATGAGCCCCACATTTCAGTAACTATTAGCTTTCAGCCGGTTTGGTTTCATCTGTACCCTCTTCTCCCTGGATGATTTGGGAGCAATCTCAGACATCATGTAATTTCATCTGTAAGTATTTCAATATGTAATTCTAAAAAAAAGGACTTGTAAACAAAAATTCACAGAACCATCATTCCATTAATCCCCTTCTGCCATTTCTTAAGATCCAATATCTAATTAGCACACGCTCAGATGATTCAAGTGCTTTTTTTAGTTCATCCGTCGTAACTGGTTTCCAGATAAGGTCCATGCGTTGGAGCTCACATTTGAGTACTTCCGATCAGAACGGTGCTAACCACGGTTCCAAGTGTTTTAATGAGTATCAGATTTAATCCTTTGTCCTGTGAAGTGTGTGATATTATTATCCACATGGTACAGAGCTGTGTTGCTCATCCAGGCAGGATCTGAGCCCCTGGACATGCATTCTGAAGGCAACCTTGTACTCAAGGTGACAGCTCCTGCCGAGGACCCCTCACCTACGGCCCGATTCTCATAGGGTTCCAGAAAGACCACTCCCTCCCCTGGCTTCTTCGGGCCCTGGAATAACAGCTTGCTAGTGTTGCTGGTTCCCCATACTTTCACCACCACCCCCCCTTCTCCCCCCGCTGCCCTGCTTGCTCCGCACAACCCAGCTCACACCTCTGTAAAGAGTTCATTACACTGCTTTCCTTAAACTCTTTGAGCCCCCAGCAGGGATTGTGACCAATGCTGTCACGTCTGGGGAGGGCCAGGGCTTGGATTCAGTTTGTTTCTGGCAGGCTCTGCCTGCCTGTTACCCAGAAGTAGATTAAAGACATAAGAAGACAATAGTTGAGAAGCCACAGAAGATGAGGATCAAGAAAGTTTAGGATGGTGTATTTTTTTTTTTTTTTTAAGTTTAGTTATTTAGGGGCGCCTGTGTGGCTCAGTCTGTTGTGTCCGACTTTGGCTCAGGTCATGATCTCACAGTTCATGAGTTCAAGCCCTGCATTGGGCTCTGTGCTGACAGTGCAGAAATAAAAATTAAAAAAATTAAAATAAAATAAAGTTTATTTATTGAGGGGGGGAGAGAGAGTGCATGGGCAGGGGAGGGGCAGAGAGAGGGAGAAAGAGAGAGAGAGAGAGAGAGAGAGAGAGAGAGAGACTCTCAAGCAAGCTTTGCACTAACAGTGCAGAGCCCAACGTGGGGCTTGAACTCATGAACTGTGAGATCGTGACCTGAGTCAAAATCCAGAGTCGGACACTTAGCTGACTGAGCCACCCAGGTGCCCCTAGTTGGGTGTATTTTAATTTAGTATTGAATATCCCCTTGTTTTAAAAAAAGAAAAAAAGTTGTTCTAACATTGTTATAATTATCACACTATTCATTGTGCCATTTTATCTATTACCACTTCATATCAGTGTAGTAAAATAGTTGATCCAAGCAACTATCTTTTTCAAACGGTGTCATAGAACTTTAAGTTCTTGTTGTACCACTGTTGAAGTGTTTTGAAAACCAGCGAGGCTCTCTGTGGCTCCCCCCCGGGGCTGCCAGCTTCAGCCTCCCCATTGGGTTTTTAATTGTCATCACAGAGGAGAATGCTTATTCTCCAGAGTTTAGACAGCTGGTCCATGGTGAGGACATTGTCTTTGAAAGAGTTACCATGACAACCTCCCTCTTCAAGGTAAGCATTTGAGCTTTATCAAAACGAAGGACTTGGCTTTGTGTTAAATTGGTCCCCATGGCAGTGTTCATCACAGCATGCATGCTTTATCAGCCGCCTTTGCTCCTGGGGTATATTTTTCCCAAGATCAGGGGGCTCAGCTCATGACTGGGTGGCCACCTCCTTGCCTGTTTGACTCAGGCCAGAAGCCTGGTGTCTTCCATAAAACAAGAGCTGTCTTCCCTAAATAAAGCTTTCTGTCTGTTGGCTGGGTATGGCTCATTATGTCGTTACCACTTCCCCTTGGACTATATGCTCTTAGAGTGGAAAGAAAATATAATGCACTGGGACAAACAGTTGTTTTTTCCTCTCTTCCTTCTCCTCTCCCCCTTTCTCTGGGAATAGTATTTCACTTCTCTTGGTGGACTGGTCCATTGGTTATTCAGCGGTTTTCTTGGGACAGCTGGTTACCCATTGGGGAGAAGTCATGTCTCTGCTTTCATGTTATTCACAAAAGTCTGTCTGGGTTAAAAATCCAAACATAAAAGAACTAGGGGCACCTGGGTGGCTCAGTCGGTTAAGCATCTGACTGTTGGTTTGGGCTCAGGTCATGATCTCATGGTTTGTGGGTTTGAGCCCTGCATCCATGCTGTGCTGACAGCACGGAGCCTGCTTGGGATTCTCTCTCCCTCTCTGGCCCCCCCCCCCCAATAAATAAACATTTAAACATAAAAGAACTAAAGTAGCCAAAGAAGATCTAGAAGGATGTTTTCATAATCTGAGAGTTGGAAAGAAATCTAGAAGCAACAGAAGAAAAAAAGAGGGGAATCCCATATTTTAAAACTTGTGTACACAACCACGTTATAAAGTTAATAAATAACAAAACTGAAAACATACTTGTGATACTTGGCAACGTAGTAGTATCCATAATGTCTGAAGGGCTTCTTTTTTTTTATTAAAAAAATTTAAAAATATTTATTTATTTTTGAGACAAAGAGTGTGAGCGGGGGAAGGGCAGAGAGAGGGAGACACAGAATCCAAAGCAGGCTCCAGGCTCTAAGCTGTTGGCACTGAGCCCGACGTGGGGCTCGAACTCGTGAACTGTGAGATCGTGACCTCAGCTGAAGCTGGACGCTTGACCGACTGAGCCACCCAGGCACCCCTGAAGGGCTTCTGAATATAGATAAGACAAATATGTGGTAAAAGGTACTTACATTTATGAATCAAATATGAATAAACTAGCAAAAATATGATTGTCACCTCTTGGGCCAGCTTAAATGTCAAAATCTAGAGAATTTCCCATCTTTGGGGATGGTAAATGTGGCAGGTTGTATCCATTTAAAATGCCCCTGACTGTCAACTCCGAAATTCCCTTCCTAATAATACAGGAATCCTCTTACAGATTGGAGTGTGTGAGGATGTGTGAGTGTGTGCGTGCAAGTGTGAATCTAACATCGTTGGTAAATTTGCTCACGAGTCTCTCTCCTCTGCTAGAAGCAGGGACCCTGTTGGTGGCGTTCAGCCCTTTGTCCCCAGCACTAGGTTTGGTGCCTGGCAAATGGTAGGTGCTCAGATATTTGAATGAATGACACTCAGACAGATGCAACTAAAAATAACTGGGATTGTGTTATTAACATGTGATATGGATTTGGATCAATGTCCGAATGATACAGAAGGTATGATTCATGATGACGATCATACCCCTCCCACAGATGTAGCAAAGTACTGAAGTTGAAATACATAAAGCAAAAGTGCAAGAAATTCAAGAATAAATTGTCCTAAGGAAAATCAGAGTGAGACTCTGGAACACACTGTTCTCAGTCTTTGACAGGTCAAACAGGAAAGACAGAAGAGTCAGACGGGCACCCAAGTGGCTCAGTCGGTTGAGCATCTGACTTGATTTTGGCTCAGGTCATGATCCCAGGATCCTGTGATCCCATGCTGAGCATGGAGTCTGCTTGAGATTCTCTCTTTCTCTCTCTCTGTCCCTCTCCCCCGCTCACACTCTCTCTCTCTCTCTCAAAAACAAAACAAAACAAAACAAAACAAAACAAAACAAAACAAAAACAAAAAACAAAAAACCAGAGTCCGAGGCTTCATAATAGTCTGACTTACAGATCCACAGACTTTGTGCCCTGTGCATAATCACCTTCTTGCCTCAGAACCCATGAAACTCCCCAGTTCCACACAGCGGGAGCAGGACAGGGCACATGTTCTCACAACGATGTAATAAAACTAGCAATCAATTACACAAAGTTTATTAAAAAAATTCAAGACCTGGAAGTTAAACAAACAAGGGTTAACCTCTGCCAACAGGCAGTTAAGGGCTCCTATAGAGAAGTTAGGAACATGGAAAGCACGGAGCCCCCAGACCTAGGAGAAGTGCGGCCAACACTTAGCTCTGAGTAAGAGAATGAAAGGTCTCCATTATCAGGCAAGAAAGGGTGAAAATCAATGAACGATTCAACAAAAGCCTAGGAAAGCACTAAAGCCAAGAAGAATACAAAGGTAACTACTGGAGACAAAGTGAGAGAGGGAGAGATTAAAGAACTAGAGTAGAATTTTTTTTTAAGATTTTCTTTATTTTTTCTTTACTTTTTAATTTTAAAGTTTTTTTTTTTAATTTACTTTGAGAGAGACAGAGACAGCGTGAGTGGGGAAGGGCAGAGAGAGGGAGAGAGGGAAGCCCAAGCAGGCTCTGCCCGACGTGGGGCTCAAACACATGAACCGTGAGATCATGACCTGCATTGAAATCAAGAGTCGGACACTCAGAACTGACTGAGCCACCCAGGCGCCCCTAAGATTTTATCTTTTTAAAGCAGTCTCCACACCCAACATGGAGCTTGAACGTACAACCCCGAAATCAAGAGTTGCATGCTCCAGTGACAGAGCCAGCCAGGTGCCCAAGAGTAGAATTTTTAATACAGGCAATGGTTCTCTGGAAAAGATAAAAGGGACTCAAATTTTGGCAATGCTAATCAAGGAAAAGAAAGAGAAAGCACTGTGATTGGTGGAGGGGCATGAACCACAGCAATAAAGGGGAATGAATGGCATTTCAACACAGTCTTGGTCCCTGTCCTCATTCTGTACTCGGGCCTGGCTCTGGCGCATGGGCAGAGAGAGAGAGCTCTGGGGCGCCTCTGCTGCTCTGGGGGGAGGTCCACTCCCGTATGTCATAATGCACAGGCAGGGACAGCAGTGTCCTCATCTTCCAGTCGTCACAGGCCACAGGCTGGAGTAGAACTGGAGAGGACACAGCCTCCCTCCTGGAAGTGAATTTAAGATTCTGTGGCTCGGGTCAGTCTGGGTTCTTCCTGGAAATCGAGAACATGCAAACTGGAGAGCTGTGGATGGCCATTTTCCATAAGGGTGTGGAGGGAGCCATTCTTCCCAGGGGAGACGGCAGCAGGTGTGGGGACCACAGGGAGAGACAGACAGACAGACAGACATGATGTCCCAGAGCGACCCAGACAGAGGCTGCTTCTGGAGGCAGAGTGGTTCCTCCCATCCTTGGGTTGTCTGATACCCATTTTCACCATATGTTAACATATCATTTATGAAAGATCAAATAATAGAATAACAGTAAAAAGAACAGTGTCAAAGATTTTCTTTAACACCTTAGTTAGTGTAGGGACCAGGAAGATGCTAAAAGTGACTCAAAGTGCATTTGAGGAACCAGGTACTTTAGGCATTTTCTTTCTTTCTTTCTCTTTCTTTCTTTTTCTTTCTTTCTCTCTCTTTCCCTCTCTCTCTTTTCTTTTCTTTCTTTTAAGGTAGGCTCCATGCCCAGCGTGGAGCCCAACATAGGGCTTGAACTCACGACCCTGAAATCGAGACCTGAGCTGATCAAGAGTCGGACCGACTCTTAACTGATTGAGCCACCCAGGCTCCCCTGGGCGATTTTAATAACGGAATTAGGGTAGGATTGCTGGTTTAGATAGTTATCTGGTTAATTTCTTACTGGGCCATAGCCATATCACCTGGGATGATTTTTCCACTGGTCAGCAATTATTTGCGTATCTAACTGAGAAAAGTCTCTGAGTTCACATCTGCCCGAGCAGAGCTGTAAAGTAGTCAAGTTCAATAGAAAGGCAATAGAAGGACATCCAGCAAATCTCTTTCATCTATTTTCAAGTTTTGAGTAGCTTGCATAGTGCTTAAAAATAAATCCCCCCTTTAATCTTACCTGAGAGGACTTTGGGTGCTCAGAGCCTACAGGACTGGTGGGACGGAAGGGGAGCCAGCAGCCAAGGCAGCCAGGCACGAAAGACTTTCTGAAGGGAGAGGGATTCTCAGCTGACCCAGCACCAGCCCCAAGAGAACATTCAGACAAATATCAGTGGTTTTTAGGTCATTATAAATTAACCCATCAAAGTATAAGCAACTGGTGTATTTGAGAATGCGCCTCGTGTTTACAGCCAGGTTGGAAGTGCAGTTGGTCCTTGAACAACACGGGGGCAGGGGCTCTGACCCTCATGCGGTTGCAAATCCACGTATGACTTGTGGCTCCCCCGCACGTAACTGCTAATCGCCTACTGTTGACTGGAAGCCTTACCGATGAGGCATAAACAGTCTATGTACACATATTGTGTATGTTACATACTGTATTATGACAATAAGGTGAGCTGAAGAAAATGTTGTTAAGAAAATCATAAAGAACAGAAAGAAAATGCATTTACAGGACTGTACCGTATTTATTTAAAAAAAATCCTGGGGCGCCTGGGTGGTTCAGTCGGTTAAGTGGCCGACTTCAGCTCAGGTCGTGATCTCGCAGTTCGTGGGTTCCAGCCCCACGTCGGGCTCTGTGCCGACAGCTCAGAGCCTGGAGCCCGCTTCGGATTCTGTGTCTCCCTCTCTCCCTGTCCCTCCCCGGCTCGTGCTCTTTCACTGTCTCTCAAAACTGAATGAATGGGGAAAAAAAAAAGAAAGAAAAAAATCCTAGTAGGACGGACCCATGCTGTTCAAATCTGCATTAAGGGTCAACTGTGTACCCGTGTGGAAGTTCTCTAGGACGGCTCTGCAGGACTTCACCAGTGTAAACAAACACCCTGAAATTCATTCTGCACGTATCGCCCGATCCGCAGGCAGCGAATGGCAAGGATGTCGTGGAAATGGACCAGACCTCCACGGTCAGAGGAGTCCACCTGGACTCCGCGGATGATACTTTCTGTGGCCAGTTTGCTACAGGCTCTGTCTCCATCCCCTGGCAGAACGAGATGATGGAACCGGGTTGCTGTAAGGACATCAACGAAAGTGACACTGAAGAGTATGTGGCCTTAGAGCTAGAAAAGAAACTGTGTCACCCAGTTCCCAAACCAAAGAGAGGCTTCTTCTACAGAGTCCTCAGTCGAGGGGCCCCAGGAGCGCGCGCTCGGTGTATGACCCCATCTGTGAACAGCAATAAACATGTGACACCTCATAAACGTAAAAAAAGAAAAAAAAAAGTGTGTTGCTTTGTCCTAGAAATCTTTATAATCATAGAGGTTATTGTAACTTAGGGAGAGAATGAGATACTTTATGAGAACTACCAGCAATAATGACTAGGGCAAAAATAGAAAGAGAAAGAGGCACATTTGTGCTTTCAGAGATTATTCTTTTTAAAATTTTATTTACTTATTTTAAATTTGTTTTACTGTTTATTTTTGAGACAGAGAGGCAGAGCGTGAGCAGGGGAGGGGCAGAGAGAGAGGGAGACAGAATCTGAAGCAGGCTCCAGGCTAAGCTGTCAGCACAGCACCAACCATGAGATCGTGAGCTGAGCCGAAGCGGGGCGCTCAACCACTGAGCCACCCAGGCGCCCCTATTCTTTTTTTTTTTTTTTAAGTTTATTTATTTATTTTGAGAGACAGAGTGAGCGGGGTTGGGGCAGAGAGGGGGCCAGAGGATCCGAAGTGGGCTCTATGCTGACAGAAGAGAGCCCACTATGGGGCTCAGACTCAGGAACCATGCGATCATGACCTGAGCCGAAGTCAGATGTTTAACGGACTGAGCTGCCCATGCGCCCCCATAAATTATTCTTGATAGTCACACCCAGTGTGGTGGTTTCTCCTACCACAGAGACTCTCTCCTGGAAACCGGGCATTATGGGCTGGTGTCAGTTACCAGGGCGGCTTCACAAACCAGCCCCCAACACTATGACTTACTATTTCTCATAGTTCCAGGGGTCGGCTGCGTTCAGAGGGGGGATTCTTCTCCAGGTGTCACCTGGGCTTTCCCACGTGCTATAGTTCTCTGGCAGCTGGAGGGTCCCAGATGGCCTCCTCAGCGGCTGGGGCCTCGGTGTTGGCTGTCAGCGGGGGTCTCGCTCCACTGGGTCCCGTGTCGCTTGGGAGTCTCGTGCAGACTTGCTCACGTGGCAGCAGGAGCGTCCCAAGAATTGAAGAGGAAGCTGCAAGGCATCTCCCCCACCGCCCCCTCCCCCTACAGTTGCTGCATTCCATCAGCCAAGCTTGCAAAACCAGCCTACGTCTCAGTGGTGGAAAAATAGACCCCACCGCTTGATGGGAGGAGCCACGAAGTCACATGGAAAGGGGGCGTGGCCCCAGGGAGGAAGACCCGGTTGTCGGGGTTGGGCGGGGGTCTGATCCGCGCCAGTTGGTGGTTATGGGGTTGAGCATGAACCAGGCATTAGGCACTTAGGCTACTGCTTAATTCAGTCAGGGCCACATATATGGGAGGATTTTAATAAACCTTTACTGTACTGAACCAGACTGAATGAATTTAGACCCAAACCGAGTGTTTCTTCTTGTTTTCTAACCTCCAGAACCTTACCTTGCACCCTCGATGGACCACGAGCCCTGGAAAAGGTATTTAAAGGACTGGGTAAAACCCTTTCCAGAATTTTTCATTCTACTTAATTTTAACAAATAGTATATATCTCAGCTAATGAATATTTCAGTCTTTCACATATGAACCAAAAATGTAATTATGGATTTGATTTTACCCACGTTTGCTGCCTGCAGTAGTCAGTGATCACAAATCGCATTAAATGAAAGGTGAACTCCATTATAGTATCTGCAAAATGGAGCTTAATAAGTTTTGTAATTATGGGGCAAATCTATGCAAATTGCAATTTTTATTAGGCAATTTTCCATCTTCATCTAGACTCTAATAGTCTATTAGACTGGTGGCAGTTCAGTGCTTTTATTAAAGAAGTTCTTTAACTTCCTTTGTGTTTGGTTCCTTATAATGAAGAAATTGCATTTTGGGGTAAAATGGTCACAGGCCTGATTTACTTATCTTTTTCAATCTTATTACAAATAGGAAACTGAATTCTATGTTAATTATTCAGCTAAAACTCTATAGAGCCAATTCAGGTCCATCTTATATAGAGACTAAGAACTTAAGAGAATTTTGTGCCAAAAAGAAAAAAAAAAAAAAAAAAGAAATCTTACAATCAAGGTCTTTTCCATTTATTGTTCCCTGTTGGAATGTTGGCCAAAAGAAAAGGACTTAATTTTAAAATCTTAACCAGGTCAACTTTTTTTGTCTTAAAAGTGCTTCACCTGTTTGGTGATTATGAAGCTGTAAATCCTTTTATAAACTGGAAATTCAAAGTTGACAGATAAAATTCACCATCACACTACCCTTTTCTGTACTACTTTATGGCTATGCTAAGGTTTTATGATACATCAGATCCAGAAATTCTGTGTTTAGCAACTTATCAGGTTTTACTGACCTATGTTTAAAACATTTTTTTCATATGTTTTTAAATCATGATTTGATAGGAAGAAGATGGCCCCATGTCACTAAGTATTAGGAAAAAACCTTGTGGAAGGTTTTTTTCCGGGTTGCTTGGCTATTTCTATGTGCAGTATGGGAGGTGGCTGAGGTAGGACAGGGCTGGGCTCTGTCCCGTGCTCAGTTCAAGATTTAGAGCATGAACCTGGTCTAGAAACAGAGGGCATGACAGATGGGGCTCATACTGAATAACTCCCAATGCCGCAGAGCTCACCTGACTGGGCACATTCATGTGCATACTCTTGGTTTAACTTTAAGATTTTGTGCCAGGGGCCGATGTCTCCGTAGCGCTTTAGGCTTTCAGTATGACTGTCTCATTCAACAGAAGACTGTGCAGACAACCTCTCTCCCTTGGTGATCTGGGCTTCCTTGGGATCCATGATCCAAGAGAATTATTAAATTTACCAGTGTCCATATTGTTCCCTCTTTCAAGCTACGACTCTTGGAAGCTTTTGCTTCCTCCTTCCTGTCCTGTTAAGGTCATAGGGAACATTAATTTAATTGAGACTTAACTCGACGTGTGTTAGTGTATTAGTATTGTGTGTCAGTATCTTTCTTCACTGATGTGTTCGCTAATTTCAGCTGGTCTAAAATTTCACTAGTGAATTCTACCAAACATTTAAGGAAGAGATAATACCAGTTTTCAACAATCTCTTCCAGAATACAGAAGTAGTGGAAACACTGTAATTCATTCTACGAGGCCAGCATTAACTTCATATCAAAACCAGGTCTGTGGAGCCTGGGTGGCTTAGTTGGTTAAGTGTCTGACTCTTGATTTTGCCTCAGATCATGATCTTACAGTTGTGAAACTGAGCCCCAAGTTGGGCTTTGCACTAGGCATGGAGTCTGCTTAAGATTCTCTCTCTCCCTCTCCTTCTGCCCCTCCCCCGCTTGAGCTCATTCGAAAACAAAACAAAATAAACCAGGTGAAACATTACAAAACAGGAAAACCGTAGGCCAATATTTCTCATGCTTATGGACTTAAAAATCCTTAACCAAATATTAGCAAGTCAAATTCAGCGATAAATAAAAAAAGTTATACGGCACAACGAAGGGGGGCTTACTCCAGGTATGCAAGGCTGGTTCCACATTTGAAAGGAAATCAACGGTATTTGCCATATCGAGAGTCTAAAGAAAACAAAATCATGTGATCATATCCACAGATGCAGAAAAAGCATTTCACAAAATCTAACACCCTTTCATGATGAAAATTCTCAGCAAATTAGTAAAGGATAACTCCCTCCCCCTGATGAAAGACATCTACCAAAAAACCTACAGATGACATGATACTTATGACGCTGGAGAAACTGGACACCTGCCCCCTTAAAATGGGGAACAGGGCAAGGGTACCTCATTCATCACTCTTATTCTACAGCGTATTGGAAGTCCTAGCTAGTGCAATAAGACCCAAATGGAAAAAAGGATACAGATTGGAAAGGAAGATATGAGATGATCTTTATTCACACATGATATGATTGTCTATGTAGAAAACCCTACAGGGGCGCCTGGATGGCTCAGTCGGTTAAGCGTCTGACTTCAGCTCAGGTCATGATCTCTGAGTCCGTGAGTTCGAGCCCCGCGTCGGGCTCTGTGCTGACAGCTCAGAGCCTGGAGCCTGCTTCAAATTCTGTGTCTCCCTCTCTCTCTGACCTTCCCCTGTTCATGCTCTGTCTCTCTCTGTCTCAAAAATAAATAAACATTAAAAAAAAAAAAAAGACTGGGGCGCCTGGGTGGCGCAGTCGGTTAAGCGTCCGACTTCAGCCAGGTCACGATCTCGCGGTCCGTGAGTTCGAGCCCCGCGTCGGGCTCTGGGCTGTTGGCTCAGAGCCTGGAGCCTGTTTCTGATTCTGTGTCTCCCTCTCTCTCTGCCCCTCCCCCGTTCATGCTCTGTCTCTCTCTGTCCCAAAAATAAATAAACGTTGAAAAAAAAAAAATTAAAAAAAAAAAAAAAAAAAAAAAAAAAGAAAATCCTACAGAATTTACAAAAAACAAAAACAAAGCAACATAGACCATACGATCCAGTAATCGTGCTGCTAGGTGTGTCCCCAATGACTCGAGAATGGATGCCCGCACAGAGGCTGGCACACTGATGTTTATAGCACACTGTAATCATAATCACTCAAAACTGGAAGCAACCCACTTGGAATACTTTCTGTTCACCAGTAAAAGGGAACGTACTATCCAGCGGACAAAGCTATGGCTGAATCTTAAAGGCTTATCGCTGAGAGAAGACAGTCTGCAAAGGCTACATACTGAATGAGCCCAATTGCGTGACGTTCTGAAAGAAGCAAAGCTATAGAAATGGTGAGCAGATCGGTGGTCGCCAGGGGTTTGAGTGGGGGTTGGACGGGTGAAGCACAGGGGATTTTTAGGGCGTGACACTCTTCCGTGTGACACTGTAATGGTAGTGGGTGGATATATGACACTCTGCATTTATCAAAAACCACCAGGTGGTTTCTGTCCACTTTTAAGTTTGAAAAGTGCAGGTTCACCATGACCCACATCCCCAGAGCGCCCTGCCCCTCTTTTGCAGCCCCAGGACAGAGGGAGAAGGGTCCTGTCCAGCCATCAACTGTCACATCCCTCCAATCCTTGTCACCCCAGTTTGGGTCACTGGCACATCAAGGACAGGAACCCTTCAGGTGATCAGTCTAAAAGCCAACCCGTGCTTTTTAGAGATCTTGCTCAGGCAGGAAGCCGGTTTGCATGTTAGTCCAACTACTCGGAGACCACCGAACGGCCAGAAAGCCCATGAGCCATGTGGAGCCTCTCGGCCACTTGGAGAGAGAAGTGCCCCACCAGCGCCTCGCTGCCGTGGCCATCCTGGCCCAGGTTTGCCAGACACGCGAGTGGAGAAGTCCTCACAAGATGCCAGCCCGAGACATCACCTCATGCAGCAGCGTGGGGCTGGAGGACCAGGCAGCTGAGCTCAGTCAGCCCACAGACTGTGAGACATAGAAATAAATAGTTGTTCACTGCACTTCAGTACTGGGGGGATCTGTAAGGCCGCATCGGATAACCAGGCCAGGGCTCTCAGCCTTTACCGCGTTCTGGGGACACCTGGAGAGTTGCTCTGCTTCCCCCAAAGAGAGAAATGCCTGAAATATCAGAGAGCAGTGGAAAACATCTGCAGGCGGCACTCGCAGGTCACGGCCGACCGTCGCTCCAGGCCGCTCCTCGTCCCCCGCGCCGGTGCTCCGGCAGCGGAAGGAATGAACAGCTATTTCATTGTCAGTGGCCCGTAGCTAGTTCTTCACCTCTCTTTCTTCCGGAAGAGGGAAAACAGTGCTGTGGTTATCGGGGAAAGAAGGGTGACGACGTCATGCGCTTCTGGGGCAGGCGCAGATAGAGCCACCTGTTCGGCGAGGACCAGAAAGGACCCCGCGTGGGACGTAGGCAGGCCTGTTACGAAAATGGGGGCGGGGAGTGCAGATCGAGGACGCACCCCTGAACAGGAATTAGATCACAGGACTGAAGAGACACTGAGATGAAACCTCCCCAAACCCTCCAAGAAATTAAGCAAGGCACACGCGTCTGTGTAGCAGGAGTTCAAACAAGAGAGGGAACAATACAAGAGCATCAAACAGCAGAGAGAGAAGGAAAGCAGATCTTGGAGAATGAGTTGGGAGGGGGGTAGCTTTATGAGGTGAAAACTGCCTCGGGAGCGCCTCGGAATCACATCTGTGCGGCTGCCACGGGGATGCGGGGGAAACCCAGGAAGGGCAAGGGGCCAAGGCGGGGCAGGCGTATGGGTGGCCGGCCTAGAAGCTGATGTGATGAGACAACAGCCCTAGGTTTTCCTGGACAGAGCAGGACACGTGTAGCAAAACCAAACGTACAGATAAGACGGAAGGAAGGAACGTAGTTTGCACACTAGAAAGGATTCTCTTTCTGTAATGAGACAAATCAGCATAAAGCCATCGGGCCCAGCGCAAATTCTATAAGCATCAGGGCAGGATAAGGTCAGCTCGTCGTGGGGAATTTCCGGCGGGCTTCAGACTTCCCTCCGAAACTCAAGATGCCAGAAGAGGATGGAACCGTTGTCTGCAGACTACGGCGGGGCAAGGCCTTCGAGCTGGCAACTCGCAAATGCTCCTTAAACGACATGCTTGCGTTGATGGAATACATATTAGAAGAGGAATCAAAATAAAGAACTTATGAATTTGGAGAATGAAGTTTGTGGTGAGGCTTGAATAGAAATAAACAAAATGACTAGGTTAACATGACTGGCGGTCATGGCCATAAACCGGCGTCTCCTATGAAAATGTTACCAGTTTTACATTCTGTCACTTAATTGAAGAAACAGAAGAGATCACAGAATTCCCTGCTGGTGCCGTCAGGAGTAGTGAAGGAGAGAGAATGGGAAGAGCTTAGCCTCTTTGCTTTTTCTAGGAGGGGAGTGTCTTGTCTGTTTAGGCTGTCATAGCAAAGTACCACATACTGGGTAGTTTATAAACAACAGACATTTTTTTGGTCACGGTTCCGGAGGCTGGAAATCTGAGGTGAGTGCACCAGCATGGTTGGGTGAAGGCTGTCTTCTCTCTGTGTCCGCACATGGTTGGAGGGGCTGGGGAGCTCTCGGATGTCCCTTTGATAAGAACCCCAATCCCACTCATGGGGGCTCCACCCTGATGACTTAATCACCTCCCAAAGTTCTCATCTACTAATACCTTAATTTCAGGGGGCTAGGATTGCAGCACAGGAGTCTGGGAGGACACAAACATTCATGCCAGAGCAGGGAATCCAAAGCTAGTAGTTGGTTTTGAAAGCTAATAAATATGCGTTGACTTTTTCATACCTACCCCTAATTTTATTTTATTAAAACAAAAATTTTTAAAAGATTTTATTTTTAAATAATCTCTGCACCCAACGTGGGGCTCAAACTCACCACCCCGAGATCAAGAGTCACAGGCTCTACCGACTGAGCCAGCCAGGCTCCCCTCAAACCCTAATTTTAGACAATCATAAACTTTAAGAAGTTCCTTCCACATATGTAGAAATAATAGAAGAAAATCACTTCTCCATCTTCATATGCATTTATGTACTCGGCCTGACTGGTTTTGAGAGAGATAAGTTGTCCCTGTCTGCTGCTATCCTCATCGCTCTCCACTGTCTCCTTGTGGATTTTCTTCATACATTCCAATGCTGTTATTTGGTGCCCGAAAGTACATGATGGTGGGGGCGCCTGGGCGGCTCAGTCAGCTAGGTGTCCAGCACTTAACATGGGCTCAGATCATGATCTCGTGGTCTGTAAGATCTAGCTCTGTATCAGGCTCTCCGCTGACGGTACGGAGCCTGCTTGGGATTCTCTTTCTCTCTCTGCCCCTTCCCTGCTTGCTCACTCTCAAAACAAACAAACAAACAAACATTAAAAAAAAATTAAAGTAGAGAGCAGTTCTACTTTTGGGATCATGCTCTTGACGTAGTCAATCATGCTCAAAGAACAAGAAAGTTTTTCAAGCATTATTTGCATGAGCAAAAACATTAGAAAAATGGAAAGATCGGTTAACTGAATTGTGGTATAGCTACCATTTTGATGGCAAGGGGAAGAATTCCAGCTTGAAGGAACTTTAGAAGGAAAGGGTTCACCACCCTGTGGGGGTCCCCAGGTGGGACTGGAACCTGGGTCACAAATGCAGCTAGGATTCTCTCACTCCTCCTCCTCCTCTCTGCATGCTGGCTCTGACTTCTCCCTGGCTTCCTTCCCTTGGACGACAGCGTGGGCTCAGGCAGCACTGGGCTCGTGCCTTCGAAGCCAGCAACCAAGGGCTACGTATGAGGTCCGTCTTCAAAACCGACTTTCTGGTTTGGATCTAGAATTTCCATTTCCCTTTCTACTCATGCCAGTGCGCGCACCTTTGTGGTCATTTTACTCTGCCGGCAACACACCAGTGCTGCCTGTGCTCCCTACATGGGGGCTCTCCGACCGCAAAGAGCAGGAATGTTCCATCTGTGTTCCAGCCGACAGCGAGACCCCTCTGTGAGAGGTCCCAGCGTCCGAGCAGCTTGTCCTGGGTGGAGACAACGGCAGGAAGGAGTAGTAGGGAATGGTGATTCCAATGACAAATCTGTTCCCTTCAAGGCTAAGACGTTCTTCTTATAACAAACATCTCCCCGCTCAAAGACAGCAAGTTTTATTCAGAATTTGTACTCGTAAAGGAATCTCGAAAGATGTAGATGTCCTGCAAAGGCAATGCAGCGTAATGGTTAACGGCGGACTCTGGAGTCAAGCCGCTTGAGCGGGAACCCCAGCCCCAGCCCGGACTAGCTGCGGGACCTTGAACAAATGAAGTGGTTGAGTTTTCTCATCTGAAAATGGGATTTATAATAGCACCTTTGTCATAGAGTTGTGGTGAGGATTAAATCAGTTAATATATGTACGGTGCTTAGAGGGATCCCTGGCAGATAAATGATGCCATGTGAATGTTAAATGCAGTAAATACAACAGAGAAGAGGAAATAGAATTAGTGCCTGAGTGCCCTCCATTTTCCTCCTCCCGGAGGGTGTGTTGATTTCCGTCAGCCTGTGGCTGTTCTATCTTTATATACTGAGAGTGAAGGAATAACTTTGGAGACGAGATGGAGAACCTGGTGTTTAGTTCCTAATTCTCTGGATGGAGACAGTGCCTCTTTTGACCCAATTTAGAAATTCCTGCGCACCACGTGTAGGTTCTGGACTTGATTGGATGGAACTTTTGGATTCCACATCTCCCCCTTTCCAGGCACACTGTAAGGTGCACTTTGGGGCCCCCTGGTGGTTGAATGGGGCCATGGCACTATTCTGGCCAATGAGTTGTGAGCAGAAGAAACATGGGCAGAGCATTTATTCCTAGCGTAAGCCCCCCCCCCCCCCCCCGCCCGAAGCTCGTCTCTCTACCAAAGCGACCAGCCACATCCCCACAGGACCTGTTCATCGACTGGTCTAGGAGGAGGGACAGCATGATGGAAAGTAGTCAACCTGCTGGATATGTAGCAAGAATGGGAAATAACCATTCGTCGCTTTAAGTCACTGAGAGTTTAGGGTTGTTTGCTTCTGCAGCAGAATCAACTCTATCCTGAAGACATAGAAATTGTGAAGGGAGCATTCCACTTGTATAAGATTACCTTGCTCTCCATTTCCCCGTTTTGGGGCCCAAACCCTCGCCAGAGTGGAATTCACACAGTGGTGAACACACTGTGGATACCCAGAAGCTGGTGTGTGATTGGTGGACGTCATATATTTTATGCTTGAGATTTGCTTCCGTTGGACCTCTAAGGTCTCCACTTAGCTATTATTAGCACATAAATTGGAATAGGCTGCTTTGCGGTGACAAGGAATATAAAAGTTGGTAACTTAGAGGCACTTCATTTTGAAGCCATTCGGACAGCTCCCATTCAGGTGTTACAGCAGAAGAGTTACAAGAAGTGATGGGGAGGAGGGGGCGGAAAGCACATGTGACGAGTTTAAATTCTGCTGGCGTCACCCTGAGGGGACCCCAGCCATCGTTTACTACATGATGAGTGTTGAAGGAAGGCAGATGCTTTTTAGCACATCAGTGTCCAGGGATGGTTTTCTTGTAGACTACAGAAGGGGCTGAGTAAGGTCATGGTGTAGTCCATTGTTGGGTGTGGAGCTGGCCAAGTTCAAAGTCATCAATTTTTGTAGTGACTCCTCTCAGCTGCCCTACAAAATGTTTCTTTGCCTGCTACGCACCATCTTCTTAAAGGCTTCACTCTGTAAAGTCGATGCTCTTACTGCATGTGATTTAAAATTTTTTTTTTAATGTTTATTTATTTTTGAAAGCGAGAGAGAGCACAATCGAGGGAGGGGCAGGGAGAGAAGGAGACACAGAATACAAAGTGGGCTCCAGGCTCTGAGCTGTCAGCAGAGGCTGGCGCGGGCCTGGAACTCACGAGCCTGGAGATCATGACCTGAGCCCAAGTTGGACACCCAGCTGACTGAGCCACCCAGGTGCCCCTGCATGTGGTTTTTAATGAAGACCATGTTCCTAAGAGCAGTGAAAGGTTGGAGAAGAAGCTGGAGAGGCAGCATGATCAGATTTGCATTTAGAAACAACTCTGCAGTGTGGAGGCTGGATGGTGGACTCAGGAGTAGGTGCAGACAGACAGAAGGCTGCTGTAGAACTCCAGGCAAGAGGGGATACTAGTCTGGTAAAGAGGATTCTAAGTTGTGGTGAAGAGGGAGAAGTGGATGGATACCAGAGATGCAGAGGAAGAAAAGTGACTTATGGGTACATTGGATCCTGGGAACCAGGATGGTCATATGGTTTCTGGCTTGGACAAAAAGATGGATGAAGGCACCATTCACAGAGCTGGATGCGGTGGGTTGCATGTGACCTGTGAATGGGATCTCATTTGGACGAAAGGTCTTTGCAGGTGTAATTAAGTTAGGATCTTAATTTTTTTTTAATGTTTATTTATTTTTGAGAGAGAGACAGAGACAGAGCATGAGCGGGAGAGGGGCAGAGAGAGAGACACACAGAATCCGAAGCAGGCTCCAGGCTCTGAGCTGTCGGCACAGAGCCTGACATGGGGCTCGAACCCACCAGCCGTGAGATCATGACCTGAACCAAAGTCGCACACTCAACCGACTGAGCCACCCAGGTGCCCCAAGTTAGGATCTTAAGATGAGATCCTCCTGGGTTTTCCCAGGTCCTTCTACGAGGAAGGCAGAAGGAGATTTGAGACATGTGAGGAGGAGAGGAGAAAGTCATGTGACGATGGAAGGAGCAGCTGTAAGCCGAGAGCACGCTGGAGCCACCTGCAGTGGGAGGAGGCAAGGAAGGATTGTCCCCCCCGCCCCCCGCCCCGATCTAGCCTGTGGAAGGAGGCTTGATTTCGGACTTCTGTCCTCTGAAGCCATCAGGGAATAAACCCCTATTGTTTTAAGCCACCAAATTCGTGGCTTTGTTACAACGGCCCCAGGAAACAATACACTCTACACTAGAGAACACTGAAAAAGAAACAGGTTGGTGGAAGAAATAATGAGCTTGGTTTTGGAAATGTTGAACTTGAAATGTTGAGACATCAGGGAAGAGACGTCAAACGGGCCAGTACGGATGCAAGTCTGGGCTGGAGCAGCCAGTCTGTGAGCCAGGATGTGGAAGGGCACCAAGGGAGAGGAAACGCAGAGTGAGAAGGGAGGCCCTAGGACCACGGCCCGAAGGACTCCAACACGTGAAGGAGTAGTAGAAAATACACCTGCACAAGAGCTGGAGAAGGGGAGGCCAGAGAGGTAAGAAGATGCAGAATAGCATGGTCTTAGAAATAGAAGGGAAGGGGTGTTTCAGAAAGGATGGAGTGGTGCCTGGGTGGCCCGGTTAGTTACACGTCCGACTTCGGCTCAGGTCACAATCTCACCATTGGTGGGTTCGAGCCCGGGCTTTGTGCTGACAGCTCAGAGCCTGGAGCCTGCTTCGGATTCTGTGTCTCCCTCTTTCTGCCCCTCCCCCACTCGCACTCTATCTCTCTCTCTCAAAAAAAAAAAAAAAAAAAAAAAACCACAAGAGAACACAAAGATTTAAAATGGTCACTAGATCTCATAAAGTCATTGGTGACACCAGCAAGATCTCTGCTGGTCAAGTAATGCTGCCATCTTGCAGCGGTTTGAAAGTGACAACAGGCAGGCCCTCTGGCGGGGGGGGGAGAGAGGACATTCGGACCATTAAATAAAGGTTCGAAAGAGATAGATGTTGGAGACAGAGGATAAGTGAGAGTTTAGATTGGTTTGCGGTTTTTGTTTGTTTGTTTCTGCGGGAAGAGTCATGAGCACGTGGAAAAGCCGACGGAGAAGATCCCAGCTGACTTGAGGGGCTGACTGTGTAACAAAAGAGGGATAATCGATTATGCCGGCGTCCTGAGAGGAAGGATCCAAACGGGAACCACACCACAGGTGGAAGGAAGGGCAGCTCCTGCCGCAGGAGGAAAGCACAGTAGGTTGGTGGTGCAGAGGAGCAAGGAGGAGAGGAGAACGTTCTCGGGCCGAGGCTCCTGTCTTCTCTGTGAAATAGGAAGTGAGGCGTGGGAGGCCCCCAGTGAGGCCTCCGGGCGCTGTGGGTCCGTCTGATCCCTCCCTGGAGTGTGGGCTGCACCTAGTGACTTGCTCCCACCAAATACAGTGTGGGAGGGTAATGGCTGCCACTTCGGACGGGGGGTAATCTACAAGGCAGGGGCTTCTGTCTCCGACTCTGTCACGTGCATGTGCGCTTGAGGAAAGCCAGCCGCCGTGTCATAAGCTGCCCTGTGGAAAGGCTCACACCGTGAGGAACTGAGGGCGACTTCTCGCCAGCAGCCTGCAAGGAGCGTAAGACTGCCAAACACCATGGGATCGAGCGCGGAAGAGAATCCTACCCCAGAAGAGACCTTCGGTGGAGACCACGGACCCCAACAGCTTGGCTGAAACCTCATGAGCCCTTGGCCGGGGGCGTCCAGCTAATCCAGGCATGGGCTCGTGAAGGACAGAAACTATGAGACGACAAGGTGATTTTTATGCGTTAAGCCACTAAGTTTTAGGGTCATTTGTTACACAGCAATAGATAACCGCTACACAGTTTTATCTCCTGGGAGTGTAGGATGGAGTGGGGGCAGGGGGGCGGCGGTGGTGGCTAGAAGTTTAAAGAGGGGAGACTTGAAGAGTGCCTGGCTGGCTCAGTCAATAGGGCTTGCGGCTCTTGATCTCAGGGTCGTGAGTTTGAGCCCCATGTTGGGGGTAGAGTTTACTTAAAATAAAATTAAGTTTAAAAAAAAAGAGGGGAGACTTGAAATGGTTGTGCAAAGTGAGACAAAGTGTAACACAATCGGATTTCTCGGCTGTAAGGAGATTCCATATGCGCTTAGCCATCACAGCTTTCGGGTCGAACCAGCTTGCCATGTCAGATATCATGGGTTGCTATTAAGTTTTTTCTAATGGGAACTTCTGCTATGCCTTGGTGGGCCACGGGAAATACAGCCCCCTTAGTCCTTCCGTGACCTCTTTAGGGACATCTATTCATTCAGCACATTCGCTGAGGACCTATTATGTACCAGACCCTCTTTATTCATCAAGAAGTATTATGGGGTGTCTAACCGGTGCCAGGCATTCTGGACACCATTCTAGCATGGGGCATGGAAAATAGCTCAGGAAGTAAGATGGTAATGCATGCTAAAAAGAAAAGGAGAATAAGGGATAAAGTGAGGGGGGGCGGTCTTGTGTACTCGGGGGCCAGGACAGCCCACAGTGGGATCCGGAAACAGACAAAAGAGCAGTGAGCAAGACAAAGTCCTTGGCCTGCTGAAACTTACATTCTAGAAGAGGAAACAGAAAATAGAACAAGCCAAGCGGACTCGTAGGCGCTGAGCCATGGCAGGGGGCCGACTTGGGCTGAGCAGGGCGGGCCTCTCCCAGAAGGCGGTGTCTGAGTAGAGGTGAGTGCAGCGGGGGAAGGAGCCGGCAAGTGAGAGGGAAGGTAATCACAGGTGGAGGGGTTGGCCCGTGGAAGTGCTCCCGGATGGGGCCAGGCTCGGAGGGTTCCCGTGGTGGCCAGTGCTCTGGGAAGTCAGATTTGCTCTGTGCTAATGGCACAAGGCGCTTCAGAGTGGTCGTGGGGTAGGAAGAGGGGGGCAGAAGTGTCTATGCCACATGAGGGGTAAACATTTTATACCATAGTGTGAGAAGAATAATCATACAAGCCAGGCTGCCTTTTAAGAAGTGTCAAAATTGCATTAATAACAGCAATAAATATTTATTAGGTGCTTAGTCCGTGCCTGGCACTCTTCTAGGAGCTTTAAATTATTAACTAATTTAATCCTTTCAAAAACCTTATGGGATGAGACTATTGATCTAATCTATTTACAATTCAGGAAACTGAGACACAGATAGTGTGCCCAAGGTCACCGGGACCTTGCTGGCAAGAGACCACAGGGCAGAATCCTTCACCATTGCGTTGCCTTCCTCCAAATCTCTTGGGATAATATTAGAAAATATTAGCAAATAATGTGCATTATAACTTTGAGGGAGTGCATTACATATGTGAAGGGAAACCTAATTTCAAATGTCTTAATGTAAAAGTACTGTTAGATTCTTGGTAGTCAGAAGGCAGCTTAGATTTTCCAGACGACTCACTGCTTGTTTTGTGTTAGAATTCTTAAAATATCACACGCTGAGTTTCCATATTACCCTAAAAGATTAGGTTATTAATGGGCTAATGATTTATGTCGAAATCTCAGCTAATATGCTGAATCCTTTAAAATACTGCCAATCTGGAAGAACTCAAACTGAGCATGGATGGCAGTAATTCTTTGTTTTATAGTTTTTGCTGTTACCTATCAGGTTCCAGTACCGTGCATTTTATTTTCTTGGTTAGTTTTGAGCTCAGTCTGTTAATGACTGATTTTCATTTAACTTAAAAAAAAAAATAGACTTCACTTTTTTCGAGTCGTTTGAGGTTCATGGTGAAAGTGAACAGAAAGTGCAGATTTCCCATATGCGCCTCCCCTGGCCCGCACCCCCTCCCCCTAACACCGTCCCCCTCCCCCCCCCCCCCCCCCCCCCCCGGCTTCCTCAGCCGTCAACATCCCCCACCAGAGAGGTGCGCTTGTTACACAAGGTGAAGCTGTACCGACACATCACCACCACCCAGGGATCCCCCCGGGTCCACAGTTTACATTGGGGTTCAGTCTTGGTGTTGTGCATTTGTGGGTTTGGACAAATGTGTAATGACAAGTATCCACCATTACGGCATCGTGCAGGAGTCTCACTGCCCTAAACCTTCCCTGTGTTCTTCCTATTCATCCTTCCTCCCCACCTGCTTTCTGGCAAACACGGATCCCTTTTGCTGTTTCCGTAGTTTTGCCTTTTCCAGAATGTCATATAGTTGGAATCATACAGTATGTAACTTTTTAAGACTGGCTTCTTTTTCTTAGTAACGTGCATTAAAGTTCCTCCATGTTTTTTATGGCTTGATAACTCATTTCTTTTTTTTTTTTTTCATTTTCTTTAATTTTTTAATGTTTATTTATTTTTTAGAGAGAGACAGAGCACGAGCTGGGGAGGGGCAGAAAGAGAGGGAGACACTGAATCTGAAGCAGGCTCCAGGCTCTGAGCTGTCAGCACAGAGCCCAACGTGGGGCTCGAACCCATGAACCATGAGATCATGCCCTGAGCCGAAGTCGAATGCTTAACTGAGCCATCCAGGTGTCCCAATTTTATTTTACTTTTAGACAGAGAGAGAGAGAGAGAGAGCACGAGCAGGAGAAGGGCAAAGAGAGAGGGAGAGAAAGAGAGAGAATCTCAAGCAGGTTCCCCACTGTCAGCATGGAGCCTGATGTGGGGCTCGAACTCATGAACTGTGAGATCATGACCTGAGCCAAAACCAAGAGTCAAATGCTGAACTGACCGAGCCACCCAGGTGCCCCTCTTTTTTAAGAAGCCTCCCTCCACGAGCAACGTGGGACTTGAAATCGCCACCCTGAGATTACAAGTCACGTGCTCTACTGATGCAGCCAGCCAGGCACCCCAACAGTTCACTTCTTAGCGCTGAATAGTCTTCCATTGGCTGAATGTGCCACACTTGGTGTCAGTTGCTTCCGGGTTTTGGCAACTACGAATGTAGCTGCTGGAAACTTCCACGCACAGGTTTGTGTGTGGACATAAGTTGCCGACGCATCTGGGTAAACACCGAGGCGCGTGTGTGCTGGGTGGCGCGGACTGGGAGGCAGAGAGAGAGCGGCCCACTTCGGAGTGACACCCCTGCGTTAGGAGCAGGACACCGGGTAAGGGGAGTAGCTTCTGGTCTTCCCAGCCTGCCCTTCCTGGTATGGAACCTCTGCCTATAAACAGGGCCTGGCGTTTTGTGTGCCGTCCTGAGCCTCCACCCTCTTGGCCACGCTTGCCTGGAACTTCAACTCTGCAACCTGTCACTGGGGCTGCAGGTGAGAAATCCTGGTGAGCTGCCCCTCCTGGAAAGACACGCGGCAGGAAGGGAGCCGGAGGACAAGGGGCCCCGCGGTCTTGGCAGCACCTGCCTGGAGCGGCTTCTGTCACTCTGAACTGGGAGGGAGGAGGGGGAACCGGCTGTGGCTCAAACGCCAAGTTTCAATAGATTTTCTCGAATGAATCTTTGTTTTCTGTAGGCCCTTTAGATAATCTCCTTAAGATACAGGTAAGACTTTAAAAGGTTGGTTTTTAAAAATAACGTTCCCAGTTATGCTCATGTCACTGAGCAGCAGGTTCGCAGATTCCTCCTGCTGCCACTGTGGGATTAGAACCCTCTGGAGAGGTTGTTAATAACAAATGCAATTTTATGAAGACACTAATTCTCAAAGTATGGTACATAGCTACGTCTGCATCCATCCATCTATCTATCATCTATCTATATCATCTATCGAGAGGGAGAGAGAAATTGCTCTAAGGTTTACACTATGCATCTTTACACCTTCAAATAATACTATATCACTTCAGGTGAATTATAAGAACCTTACAACAGGTGGAGACATGGGCGGAGAAAGAGCAGTAAATGGAATATGTTATGGCAAAGTAGAAAGACCAACAGCTAAATATTGGAAGAGAAAGAAGAAAGGGAAAAGTAGGATATGATCACTGATTGGTGAGTAGATAATGGGTGAGAATCAACATGTATCTTTATTTTTTTATTTTTTAGGGGGAGAGAGAGAGAGCGCGCGCGTGTGCGTGAGCAGAGTAGAGGGGCAGAGAGAGAGAATCTAGGCATGTTCCATGCCCAGTGTGGAGCCTGACATGGGGCTCGATCCCATGACCCTGGGATCGAGACCTGAGCTGAGATCCAGAGTCAGACGCTCAACTGACTGAGCCACCCAGGTGCCCCGACACAAATCTTTAAGCATTTTTTTTTTTTCAACGTTTATTTATTTTTGGGACAGAGAGACACAGAGCATGAACGGGGGAGGGGCAGAGAGAGAGGGAGACACAGAATCGGAAACAGGCTCCAGGCTCTGAGCCATCAGCCCAGAGCCTGACGCGGGGCTCGAACTCACGGACCGCGTGATTGTGACCTGGCTGAAGTCGGACGCTTAACCGACTGCGCCACCCAGGCGCCCCCCCCGACACAAATCTTTAAAACTGAGGTACTGGATAGCAAAAGTTCAATGAGTTTTTCTCACTTATGCCTAATAAACAGCACCAAAGGTACAAAAACCAAGGTAACCAGTGGACCCAAACGCAAGTTTTCCTAAATATAGAAAATAATCTTAGAAGCTGACACACCACATAATGAAACACAGTAAATACGATACACACAGTAATAACAAAACAACATGAGAGCATTAGACAAAACATATCAGTAAATGTTAATGAGTTTAATCTGACTAAACAGCTATTAAAAAGAATGAGTAAAATCTGAGAAGATACGGGATGATTTCTAGGATATACTGTTACACAAAAAGCAAAGTGCAAAAGAATATATACTCACTTTGTGGAAAGAAAAATGGAAAATAAGAAAATATACATGCATCTACTTGTTTTTGCAAAAAGAAACAAAGGATAAACCAGAAATTTGTAAAATGGATTGTGTACAAGGAGGGCAGAGTGGAATGGAAGGGGTAATGGAGGGACTGACGCTTTTCTGAGTATACTGTTTTGATTGATTTTGACTTTTTATGTTCTCAATATTAAATAATTAGATGAAATGGGAGTAGAATTAATTCAAGTTACATTTAAACATAGTACTTTGACTACCCTCACAAAAAAAAAAAAAAAAAAAAAAAAAAAAAAAGGAGAAGAGGAAATAATAAAAGAAATGCAGGGGTGCCCTGGTGGCTCAGTCGGTTAAGTGTCTGACTTCAGCTCAGGTCATGATCTCGCGGTTCATGAGTTTGAGCCCGTGTCAGGCTCTGTGCTGACAGCTCGGGGCCTGGAGCCTGCTTCCAATTCTGTGTCTCCCTCTCTCTCTGCCCCTCCCCTGCTGTGTTCTCTCTCTCTCTTTCTCTCTCTCTCTCTCTCTCTGAAAAATAAATAAGTAAACTCAAAAAAAAAAGAGATGCAAAATATTGAACTCTTTTGAGTAGGTGTGATCTTTTTTTTTTTTTTTTTTACATTTATTTATTTTTGAGAAACAGAGTGAGACAAAGCGTGAGCGGGGGAGGGGCAGAGAGAGAAGGAGACACAGAATCTGAAGCAGGCTCCAGGCTCCTAGCAAGCGGTCAGCACAGAGCCCGATGTGGGGCTCGAACCCACAAACTGTGAGATCACGACCTGAGCCAAAGTCGGACGCTCAACCGACTGAGCCACCCGGGTGCCCCTAGTAGGTGTGATTTTCATAATGATTTATAAGGATAGCAATTATGAAACTATTTTGTGACTTTTTAAGAAAGACATTAAAAAATATTTTTTTCTATTTTAGAGAGAGAGAGCACGAGTGGAAGAGAGGGGCAGAGGGAAAGAGAGAGAATCTCAAGTGGGCTCCACGCTGCTGAGCACAGAGCCTGATGCGGGGCTTGATCCCACGATCCTGGGATTATGACCTCAGCCAAAATGAAGAGTCAGACACCCAACTGAGCCCCCCCCCCCACCAAAAATTTTTTAAAGTAGTCTCTACACCCAACATGAGGCTCGAACTCATGACCCTGAGATCAAGGGTCATCTGTGCTGAGCCAGCCAGGTGCCCCTATTTTGTGTGATTTTGAATTGATAGTATTGGGAGCCAGGGTTCCCGATGTGGAAATAGGGAGATAGAAATAGAGATTTTTTATTTAGAGAAGTCAAGGAAGAATCTTGTGGAGTTGCATCAACGCAAACTTAGGTGTGTGCATATGTGTGTGTATATGCATGTATGTATCCACGTGGATGCATAGATGTGTACAAATGTTCTTGTGCTTGCATGTATGTCTCTGTCAATTTCCTCACATCGTCCACCAAGATGCCTAGAACCCCAGGACACTTAATAGCAATGAGCCATCTAGCATTCAGATTTCGATTTCTAAATATTATTTCCCACTAAAATGGTGAGGGCTTCTTGGGGAAATGGTTGATTACAGGGCTAGAGAAGGGAATATACGAAATAAGCATGGGAGGTCTTGTACTGGAAAGAGAGGAAAGGCTAAGATAAATGATGTAAAAAAGACACGAGAGCCAGCTTGAAGGACTCCCACTGTCCAAATCTGGGAGAATGTGAACATGGCAGTAATAAGATCAGTGATGGGTGGTAAATCTAGTAGGAGGAGCTGAGCTTGGCGAAGCACAGGGGTTTTGATCTCAAAATCTGTCTCCACACACCACTTAACTACTGATCCTCTTGTAGTTAATAACTATATAGTAAGTAATTGGGCAACCTTAATTAAGTGATCAAAGTCGGTATCATCAAAAAGGCAAAAATGGATCTCACATTACTCCAGATGGAATAACCTGAGGACATAACCTTACTATATAGTAGCAATGTATCTACCCCCAATGTATCGATCCATGATTACATTAAAATCTAAACAGACCTACCACTCCTATTAAAGGGAAAAAATAATCAGAATGGAGATCCCCTCCAGCTACATGTTTATGAGACATACCACAAATATAGGAATACAGAAGAGTTCCAGGAAGAAGGGTAGAAATATATATATTTCTACATGCAGACTACTGGTATGGCTCTGCTAATGTCAGACCAAGTGAGCTAAGGCAGTAAGCACTCCTTAGACATTAAGTGGAGCATTTCACAATGTTAAAGAGGTTTGTCCACCATTAAGTAATAGCAATTCTAAATCTTAATGTATCCAATAGCTTTGCTTCAAGACATATAAAGCAAATTAATGGGACTAAGCCAAGAAATATGCAAATCCATAATCACAATGGGAGGTTCTAACACCTTTCTCAACAACTGACCACAAATAAGAAATAATAAGGAAATAAGTAATGTATATATAAGTATATAAAATATAAAAATTAAATTTGGCCTAATTAAATATTAGAGCAGTGCACCCAATCATGACATAATAGATCTCCTATTTTAAGTGGATAGTCTGTCACCAGCAGGTTTGGTTATTTTTGCCGACTGTTGGCTTGAATGCCTGGATAACTTTTGAGTGGAACTTCCACGTCGTACAATCCTCTTGGAACGTATGGTGGATCAGTTTCTTCAAGTGGTAGCGAAAAAGGAAAGTTAGCTTGCCAGGCATCATGGCTCATGCTCTCATTCTGTTTCTCTCCCTGGGAGGAGTCGGCTGACTACAGCTCACTGAATATTATTTAATCAGATGACCCTTACCTCCACCGCGGAATCCAATGCAACGAGCCTTTATGACACACTCATTCTAAGCGTCCATTGGGAACTTGAAGATGAAAAAGAAATAGCCCTGTCCTCAGGAAGTTGACAGCACAGGGAGAAGGGTAGAAACGTGTGTAATTGACCAGCATTCAGGGTGGTAAGTGCCATGAGAAACAGGTGGAAAGGGTGTTATGAGAATAAAGAACATGAAAAAAAGATGTCTGCCTCAAGAAAACCAGACTCGTGAGACCTCTTGGCCTTCATTAGCGTCTTCACCAGGGATCATTTGGTTATAAAGAATGGACACTCACATTAGGCCAAGTCAAAGAAATAGTGTATTGGAAAGGTAACGGGTGCTTCACAGAACCCAAGAACAGTGAGGGAGGCCAGCCTCAGAAGGGGATGTGAGTAGGTGCTGGGAGTGTGCAACTTTGGAGTTCTCTTTCCTCTGGGCGGGGGCGGGTAGGGAACGACACATGGCTTCTTCTCACTACTTCTTTGTGTCTGCTTCTCACATTCAGCAGGCTGGCTTTGTTTGCTTTGGCATGCACACAGCTGCTCCAGTCTTGTGATTTGGTAATGCACGTTGCCACCAGAGAGTGATCAGGGTCCTTAAGTCTTATGCCAGAGGCCAAAAGAAGAGTCTGGCTAAGATTCTTTGGGGAAGACAGCTGTGGGCAGGGATCATGAATGTGGTCTCTCGCCTATTAGGCAGAGGCTGAGGGGACAAACTCTTTGGGAAGGAGATATGGGCCATGCAGGCAACACACACTTGCTACAGATGGGCAGACCCTGGGTTTGCAGGGTCTCTATAGGGCTGTTACAGTCATGACAGTGGGAGAAAAATTACTTATTTTCACAGCTTCTACCTTGAGCTTGTCAAGATAAATCTGTGGGCGAATAAAGGCTACATGCATGGCATCTCTGTCAATTTTAGCTGAGATTACCAGTGTTCATATGGATTCCATGAAGGATGGGATTACCAATAAAATGATACATGCAGAGTACCAAGGACGGTGCTAGACCTGTAACAGGAACTTGAAAATGGGACGTGCATTTCCAGCATCCATTCCCACCTTCTCTCTTCCCAATAATACTCTGGTTTTCCTAGCCATGTGATTTACGTGGGGTTGGCCTCACATTCAACTCCAAAGGGAGAAATTGGCCTAAATTGTCAACATAACCCATCCCCATGGTCTTAGTGATTGGCTGTAAGGTGGACACATGAAGGAGGTCACGTCAGAAAGATTCTCTGAGACCTTTGAGTTATCTGGGAAGTACGCTCTCTCCCCTCTGAACCTGGACCATGGAGCATATAGACCTTGAGAGCAGCTGGCAGCTATTCTAGAAACAAGAACAAGTCTGTGAGAATGGAGGGAGTATGTTAATACTCACTGAAGCAGAGCAGTGAACTGGGCAGAGACACACACACGTCCTGGACACACTATTGATTAAGCATCTCACCTTTCTTCTTTTTTTAACTTTGAGAGAATGAGAGAGAAGGGAAAAAGGGCAGGGGGAGAGAGAGAGAGAGGGAGAGAGAATCCTAAGCTGACGCCACGCTCAGTGCAGGGCCCGATGTGGGGCTCGATCCCATGAACCTGGGATCACGACATGAGCCAAAATCAAGAGTCAAAGAAGCAATTTATCGGAAAGGTAACAGGGGTACTTGATGGAACCAACTGACTGAGCCACCCAGCGCCCCAACATCTCAAGTTTAACATGCAAATCCATAACACTTGATTCCTGTTCCTGTAAAAAGGCCTGCTCCTCCTCCATATGTTAGGTCAGGATAAGCAAGGTTGAGGTACAATAACAAACAGTCTTGAATCTCAGTTACTTAAAACAGAGGTTAATGTTTAAATTGCATGTTGAATGCAAGTTAGCAGGAAGTTCTCTGTTCCACGTCACCCTTCCTCCAGGACCCAGGCTGATGGAGAAGCAGCCACCATCTGGGAGAGAAAGAATCTTGAGGATTTTGAGCCATTCTGACCAGAAGTGACACATCTCATTGGCCAGAACTAGTCATAAGTTCACATTCAACCAGAAAGAGGAAGGAAGAGAGAACCAGAAATACTTGTTGAACACCAATGACTCCCAGGCCAATCCTCTCCATCTCAAGAAAAGGCACTACCATCATATACCCAGTTACCCAAGTTAAAACAAATCGAGGTGTTACCCTTGATCTCACTTTCCCTTATTCCCAGTGTATAACCCTCTAGCAAGTTCTATCAATGCTGGTTCTCTTCCTTCTCCACCCCTACCATTCTGCTCCCCAAACCATAACCTTTTACTTGGATGACTGAGATACCCTTAATGCAATCTTACCTCTGCCCACCCAAGTCTAATTTCCACACAGCATCTGTGGGAGGCTGAATCTGTCCCCGTCCCCAATCTCCACTTCCGGATCTCCAGAACCTGTGACTCTGTCATGTTACTTGGGAGAAGGGTCTTTGCAGATGTGACAAAGGTTACAAACCTTGAGATGAGGAGATCACCCCGTCTTTGTTGGTGGGTCCAATCTAATGCTACATGCCCTTAAAAGCGGAGAACTTCTCCCAGCTGTACTTAAAAAGATACAGCGGGGTGGGGGGAGGGGTAAGAAGAGGTGCAGCAGGTGGGTACCCGATCCCTGTTGCTGGTCTGAGAGGTCGAGGGCTGTGTGCCAGGACCCCGGGAAGGCTTCTAGGAACTAAGGATGGTCCCCAGCTGAGAGACAGCAAAGAAACGAGAACCTTGGCTCCACAAACACCTAGAACTGAGTTCTGCCAGTGACCTGAATGAGGCTGGAAGTAGACTCATCCCCCCAGTCCTCAGAGCGGGGCTAGTTTTCCTCCTCATGAGACTCCGGGCAGAGACACAGCTGAGCCATGCTGACTTCTGGCTACGAGACGGAGAGACAATATATCTGTAATGTCTTAGCACAGGAGCTTTTGGTATTTGATATGGCAGCAACAGAAAATGAATGAATACAGCATCCACCGCCATGTTTTATGAAACATAAATAATGCCACTACTCTGCTCAAAATCCTCCAGTGTTGTTCTATCACATTTGGAGTAAAATTCCACCTATTTACTGAGGCACATGTGGTCTGACTTCTGCGTACTTCGACTCCTCTCTCCCTTCCCCATATTCTTATTTCTGACCCTTAATTGCACCAAGCTCCTCCCACTTACTTGCAACCCTTCTCCCCTTGGGTTTTAGCATGGCGACCTCCTTCTTGCCAGTCAGCTTAGAGCCCAAAGGTCTGGGAAGCCTTTCTGAGCACTTAGAACCAAGTAACCACTGAGTTACACTCTGTCACAGTGCCTTATTTTAATTCCCTTCAAACATTTGGCATTTTCTTATGTGTTTGTCTGTTGTCTATATCCTCCACTAAAACGTGAGTTCAATGAGCCTCTGGACCTTGTCTGTCTTGTACACTGATGTGTTCCCAGGGCCTAGAGGTCTAAATAAATATTGCGTGAATGAATTCAGTCAGTCGGACATTAGATTAAGTCTTACCTGAAGGCCTAAAAAAATAGTGAAACATGCTAATAAATCCTTTTATGATTTTAACCAATTTGAGTTAGGTATTCTGGAACTCCCAACGTGAAAACTCCTAATCGGCACATCCTTTCTTTTTCTCTTAGAGGAGTTTTTAGAACTCTGTCAAAATACATCATCATAACATTTGTATTCAATATAATGACAGAAATTTTAAAATTTGTGTTTATAGCCAGGGCCTTTCCTATCCTCTGGTCTCACCCTTCTGTAGAGTAGGTGCTCCATAAGTTCTCCTGGAAGGAATCGCTGAGCTGAATGACACAGGGAGGGTTGTGTTTGTGATGTTTGTCATTCACCAGGCTCTTACAGATACTCAGATTCTGAAACATATTGTATTAAAGAAACAAAAATGCCCACAAAGAGCAAAATAATTGGACGGTAGGTCCCCTGATAATGGTCTTAACTATTTGTCCTACACCATTAATTATCAATAATCCCAAAGTACTTCTCTAGCCAGAGGGAATCTACTGTGAGATCAGGTGTTGTAAAAAAAAAATAATTAACAGCAGTGAATGCTAAATGAGTACAACTTATGTAAATAATCTTAATAGCAATGATAAGAGAGATAATTGTTTACAGGTGTCATTTCCTGGGGAAGAAAATCCGCCTTTTCTCACAGGAGGAAATGCTAATAGTTTCATTAAATGTATGAGCCCTAATTAGCACACTGCTGCTCTAATTACTGTGCCAGCCCTGAAATCATGTTATTTTATTCTTTCTCTTCTCTAAAGCAGATCAGATGCTTCTACGTTCTTTCTATGTGTATCTTGGCAGGGCTTTGACATTTATCTTCAACAATGATAACGTCTCTTCCAAAACCATTCAGTCAACAGCCTTAGTCTTTGTCCATGGCTCCCCCACCCACCCCCCCCCCCCATATACACACGCACAGAGACACAGACACATCTCTTTGTGATGTAAATACATACCTGAAATATTACTAAGAAGTTGGTTTCCTGACAAACTGTTCTTGTTAATCTTCTAAGCCTGTAAAGGGTTTTATTTATTTTTTAGTATCTTTTCTATAGCAAGAACAGTTCACATAAAATTACCAAGGCCCTTTAGTATCTGTATGACTCATATACGTTTGCTCTTCAGACAGTTTTCCTTGACGTTCTAATTTTGATGATAAGGAGGACAATGATGATATCCTATGGCTCCCACTACTGTACTTACCACGGGCAAAGTATTGGGCCTAGTGTTTTAAGTGTTAGCTCATTCAATCCACTCATTGAACCCCATCTGTAGATTATTATTGCACTTGCATTTGCAAAAAAAAAAGAAACTGGAGCTGAGTATAAGTAGCTTGCCCAAAGTCATATAGATCCATTCTCTTTCCTTCCCTTGTGGGACTTCGGTTATACTTCCAGGATAAAGTGACATGCTCTAATACAACTCATGCTCTTTCCATTTTCATCTTTTCCTCCCAGGCTTTGGTATGCATATTTTCTTCTAACCTATTGTCCAGTTGATCAATTCTCTCTTCGGCTGCATCTAATTTGCTATTACTGATTAACTTATTACTTTTTTCAAAGTTTATTTGAGAGAGAGTGCACATGCAAAACTGTGGGAGGGGCAGAGAGAGAGAGAGAGAGGGAGAGAGAGAGAATCCCAAGCAGGCTCAGCTCTGTCAGTGCAGGGTCCCATGCGGGGCTTGAACTCATGAACCAGCTCATGACCTGAGCCAAAGTCAGATGCTTCACTGACTGAGCCACCCAGATGCCCCAATTTATTACGCTTTTCAGTTTTAGTATTTCCATTTTGTTCTTTTTTCATGGTTTTCAGTTCACCTCAATTCTCTGGTCATTTAATTTCTTAAATAGAGTAAGCGTAGTTATTTTACAGTCTGTGCTTTAATCTCCAATATCTGATTAGACTGTGGCTGTTTCTATTTCAATTCTGTTTGTCTTGTTTTTTTTATTCCTGTTTTTTTATAATGTTTTTTAATGTTTATTTTTGGGAGAGAGAGTGCTAGTGGGGGAGGGGCAGAGAGAAAGGGGGACAGATGACCGGAGCGGTCTCTGTGCTGACAACAGAGCGCCTGATGTGGGGCTCGAATTCATAAACCATGAGATCATGACCTGAGCCGAAATCAGACAGTATGTGCAAAGCACATATTCCTTGTTGTTTTTGATTGAGTGCTATATATTATATATTTGGAAACGTAGAGATAACTTGAGGTGATTAGCTTATCACCCTTCAAGGCTGTCTTACATTTGCTTTTGACAGGCAGGATAACAGCTTCTATTCCTAGGGTAAGGTATAGCCTTTCTGGTGTGTCAGTTCACTGGCTAGAGAGGTTCACCATAATCTCTCCACACTGGTTGGACCACAATTCTAATGTTTCCTCAGCACCGTGGAACCTCTGAAACCTCTGTTCAGCTTCTCTGCTAAGCCACACATGTGAAGGTTAGGAATTACCGGAGGACCTGAAGGGAACTTTTCAGATTTTTTTTTTTTCCTGCAACTCTCTCCTCCCTGGTGCCCTGCTCCTCCAACTCCTACCAAATCCCACCAAATCCCAGCCATCTTAGCTGTGATCTCCAATCCATTTGCCACTCTCTGCTTGAGCTCCATTTCTTTGTGCCATGGCTTGAAAGACTCCAAGGAAGAAAGCCAGGGTGAGATTGGCACTCTCCTGTGTGCCTCCCTTTTCTTAAAGTTTGTAGTCCTGGGTTAGGTGCTATCAAATGCTCAGTTTTGGCTAGACCCTAGTTTTCTTTTTAACTTTCTGGTAGGCAGCATCCTAAGATGGCCCCCAACATCCCCCCTGCCCCCCCCCCCCCCCCGGTAACATGCTCTATATAATCTCCTCCCTTTGAAGAGGAGTGGGTCCTGTGAATATGATGGATGTCATTCTCATGATTATGTTACACTGTATGGCAAAAATGAAGCGAGTTTGCTGATGATGCAATTCAGGTCCCAAGTCCGTTGATTTTGAGTTAATAAAAGTGGGGATTATCCTGGGGGGTGTGATTTACTCAAGTGAAAGGCCTCAGAGGAAACCAGCCATGTGTAAACTGAATGAAGAGGAGTGGCCTCCAGGAGCTCCTGGCCTCCCGCCACCACCGTAATTCAAGTAATTCTGCTACCGATTCATTTTTTGCCACAGAATTGCAGACATTATTTCATATAATTCTTTTACAATTCTGATTCTGGGATTGTATCTTCTTACACATTTTTTTTTTTTTTAATGTGTATTTACTTTTGAGAGAGCAAGAGCTGGGGAGGGGCAGAGAGGGAGGGAGAGACTCTCAAGCAGGCTCTGTGCTGTCAGCACAGGGCCTGATGTGGGGTTCGATCTCATGGACCGTATGAACCTTGAGATCATGACCTGAGCTGGAACCCAAGAGTCACTTAACTGAGCCACCCAGGCGCCCCTCCTTTCACATTCTTAAATCATATATTTTTTATCTTTCTTAATCAGATTTACCAGGTGCTTATTAGTCTTTTCAATCTGTGAATATTTGAGTATAGGCCCACCTCGTTTTATTGAGCTTGCTTTATTGTACTTTGCAGATACTTTTTTTTTTTTTTTTTTTTTAACAAATTGAAGGTTTGTGGCAACCCTGCTTTGGGCAATTCTATTGGCACCATTTTTCCAACAGCATTAGCTCACTTTGTGTCTCTGTGTCACGTTAATTCTTGCAGTATTAAAAACTTTTCATTGTATTTTTTATGATGATCTGTGATCAATGATTAGGACTTGATGAAAGTTCAGATAGCACTGCTTTCTTAGACATAATACTGTTGCACATTTAGTAGACTACAGTATGATGTAAACTTAACATTTATATGCAGTAGGAAACCAAAAAATTTATGTGACTTGCTTTATTGCAATGTTCACTTTATTGTGGTGGTCTGGACCCCAACCCAGAGTATCTCCAAGGTATGGCTGTATATATTCTAAAAGATAAGGACTTTAAGAAAATAACAATGTCCATTTCACACCTAAAAATATATAATAATTCTTCAATATTATTACTGTTCGAAGGGTTTTACTAGAGTTGGGGGGACAAGGACAGAGCCAAATTCAAGATGCAATCCTCTCAGATTACTCTGTGCTGTAAGGGTGTGGCTTTCAATCAGTAAGAAATACATTTTATTTGGCACCTCAGTACAATAATGCTTTCACGTATAACAAACAACTACTGGGGCTCCTGGGTGGCTCAGTCGGTTAAGCGTCCGACTTCAGCTCGGGTCATGACATCGCGGTTCATGGGTTCAAGCCCCAGACTGGGCTCTGTGCTGACAGCTCAGAGCCTGGAGCCTGCTTTGTAGTCTGTGTCTCCCTCTCTCTCTGCTCCTCCCCCGCTCGCACTTTGTCTCTCTCTCAAAAATATATAAACATTAAGAAAATTAAAAAAACAAACAACTACTTCACAAAGCAATCCTTACACTTCCCACATGGACTGTGCCTTCCCCTTCTCCTCTCCCTTTCTTTTCTTTCTCTCAAGCTTCTGATGCTGGTTGCAACCCACTAAGCTGATTTCACATTACACTATAGTTCTATCTGCACTTTGAAAAACAATCCTATAAAGCAAATAGCTAAGTATTAAATTAGATGAAAAGGTTTGAGATGAGTTTCAGATACCGCTTTTGAAAGAAGAGGCAAGAGAAACAGCATTTCGACTGCTGCGTGCCTGGTGTCACGTGCCAAAACATTACACTTGCTCCGTTCACTCGGATCCTGAGTCTCTCACTTATCTATACCGTTTGTAGCGCTTCCGGTGCTAGAGGCCATTCCCACGGGGTGTACTCAATAGCTTAAGAGCTTAAGAGCTTTCTAAGAGTCAGCACAGAGTACTTGAGGCCCCACTGACAGTTTCTTCTATTTGGAAGTGTACTGGCCTATTTCTGTTTGGAATTTCAGTGTCTGCTCTGGACAATGTAACAGTCAAGCACATTTGTTACCTATAAACTCTGACCGAAATGGACTACCACCAATCTTCCCGAATTACTAAAGATTGACAATTTAATCAAGAAGTACACGTGATTCAAAAATGAAAACAAACAGCATTTATCTCTTTGAGGATAAATTCTGCTGACAGCAGCCTTCTCTCTAGAAATCTAAACTATAACCCTGAGGTTCAAGTAAAACAAGTAAGCAGCTATGAAACCAAATTCCATGAAAAAATAAACTCCTTCCACATTAGCAAATCCAGTCGAGACCTTGCCACATCCCTCCAGTGACTAGACTCCATTTAGCATACATTTAATACACTTCAATAAGCTGGTTCCTTGGTTTCTGACCTTCAAAGAAAGGAAAAACACTCATCTTGTGTATTTTAAAAGAGCTTTATTTAGTATATAATCTCCGTACAACTCACTACAACAAATTATAAAGGCTCTTTGTAAGATTTTACCCTTAGGATGTTAAATACAGAAAATCAATTGCCACAACACAGCAAGCCACTCTCATCTTAAAAGCTTTTTTCCATCAGCAGATAAGCACTCTCTTCTAGGCCAAAAGGCTGTCATATATAAAGCCTTTGGGAGAATACTAACCAACATACGTGATCTGAGAACATTTTAATATCTTCCTAACAATCCCAAGGTTTGAATGAAATTTAAAAAAATGGAATATTTCTATGTTAACTCGGGGAGGTTTTGGCCAAAGATGAGCTAAAACTGGTACATCCTAAACTAAGTTCATATGGAATCAGAATAAACATTTTTAGTTAATCATGAAGTAAAGATGCAGACTGGATGAAATATTACGCATGTCTTTGCCATCTGGCGGCACCTGCCCCAAACACACACACACACACACACGCACACACGCACATCTGGTTGACCTCACAAAGTTCAAGAAAATCATCTTTAAGTGGACAACAAATGGCCTAGATAAACACCTAATTATGCTCCTGGCTAATATATCTGAAATTAATCCCTATTTTTTAAGTCTGTAATAAAAGTGACTGTAACCTTTCAACTATAGTAGAATCTCTGTTAGCCACTGTGATCAGGATCAGTCATTTAATGAAGTAAGTAGATTTACGCAGGGAATCATTTTAAATGTGTAATTGTCCACTCATTTACTAACCTTCTGCTGGGAAGCCAAGGCCTTTCCTTTGCAATAGGGGTTCAATGACTGCGGTTCTATTCTTGAATAAATCACACCCATAATATGATTTGGGTACATTTTAACACCTTCTGATCAGTCTAGATATTTTTAAAGGTGGAATAAGTACTTAAATCGATAAAGCAACCTAAGCTTAGAAATGTCCTTGAATTTTACGTTTTCCCAATATTTTATAATTTTTCCAACCACGCCTAATGTACTCAAAAGCAATTTTGACTAGCAACTCAACCTTTATCAAATCTTACCAAAGCATTCAAGTTAAATTTCACAGAAATAACCCTTTGTTTTCCACACCCGTATCTCCTAGGTTTGTGTTGAACTGTGTACTCACAGTAGGAAGTGGAACTTGCAGAGAAGCTGCATACGGGCACAGAGCTCACGGGATGGAGCACATGCCGTGGGCGGACGCTGGGCAGCAGCCTGGGCAGTCAGCTTACAGGAGGGATGGAGTCCGTCGGGGAGTCCGGTGAGTCACGTTAAGTAGAGGATGATTAAGAGCACTTATTGTACGTAGACGTTCTTCCGAATGCTAACTCCGAAGCAAGATCAAGTGGTTATTCTACCCATGAAAACCAGCCACAGTATGAGGCTATTACCAAATATTAACAGAGCCACTGAGATCTGCATGGCGGGGAGCGAGGACGGCCCCAGGTGACGTGCTTTGGCCTGGTAGAGAGCCAGGAGTCAGTCGCTTTTCCTCTTTCCTCCCATGGACTCCAACGAGAAGGTCATAAAAGAGACAACTGATGAGCACTAAGAAGATTTAACATGATTTGTTGGCAGATTTGGTCATCAGGACATAAAAATGTCAACTCTACAAGGTCACAGTGTCTTGGAAAGAGCATATGTATGGATTCTGTCTTGCAAGACCTTTTTTTTTTTTGGCACTTTATTTTTTTCACAGAAGACTGAACGCTATGTTTTGGCAACGATGGCACGTAGACTGTGAGAAAAAGATTACTGTGTGCCATCACGGCGGTGAGGAGAAGCATAAAAATTGAAGTACATGTTTCTTATACTGAAACTGCACATACCCAAATGCTTAGATGAACGCATATAGAAACATTTAAAATAAAACTGAAACACATCTGGAAGGTAACAGAGGACTTTAAAAACAAAACTACATCGTCTAACATGTACCTTACATGTGCTTCGTTTCAATTAAGAGTAAGGCACTCGCTGAAGGATGTACTGACCCATGCTGTCAGCCACACCGGGCATGCATCATTACTGGCTTAATTAAAGTTTTAGTACTGATTAAAGTGTTTTATTATTGTATTATCCTAAACTGCAGTGGTCTCCAACCTTATTAAGGGATACAGGAAAGACATAATTCAGGAGTTTCAGCTGCATAATTTAGTAACCCAGCCACTGTCATTTTTTTTATTTAAATGAGTTTTGATTAAAAAAGCTGAGTATCCTTGAGTCCAACATGACAGTGTAAAATTTCTTTTTGAATACTGTTTAATAATAGTAACTGAATAGAACATCATTTAAACATGCGATAGATCTATCTTGATGCCGAGGGTAATTTACTTCAATACAACTGCAAGGAGAAACCTTTAAATCATTTCCAACTGGCAAGTACAGGGGAGAAAGTTAATTTCATTAGCCATCTTGATTTAATTAAACATGCAATATGCTTTTATCAGCAACTTTTACATGTCCCCATCATTAGAAATTAATTATAAAAGCAATTATCAAAAAATTTTTGAACAGGTATACATAATCGCTTTGTTGTTTACAAATAAGCATGACTTAGAGGCACTTGGTTACCTTTGAGTAAGAAAAAGAATCACACTACCTGGGCCCTCACAGCAAGATTGGAGACCACAAATCAAATTTGGTATGAAAATGCTCTCTGCCAAAAATATTGTATTAGTGAATTAGTTAAGATATAACCTTTTAAAAATATTCAGACTTTGCAAGGTTCTAGGCTGTAAAAAATACAAAGGCTAAAAACAAAAAGTTTACAAAATTTTGCAAACCCAGTAAATTTAAATGAGTAAGAAATGAAGAAAAATTTTCTTACTTGCAGGATAGGTTAAGTAGTATCAATAGGTTTTAAAATAACACTAAACAGTAACAAATTCTGCTTGGCTACGTAACATTTTTGCTCCTTTAAGGACTTACAATAAGGAATTTGCCACACTTTTCTGTATCCGGCATTAAAACATGCACCCGCATGCGCATACAGACACAGACAGACACAGACAAGATGCATACGCTGAAGTGCGAAACATTACATTTCAGACACGGCACAACACAAAGTTTTAGGTATATATACAAAGACCTAACGTGACTAAAAAAAAATATTAAAAGCATGACAGTCAGAAAACATTATAAAAGTTTTTAAGTGAAACAGGGCGATCAAGGGCTTTTAAAAAACCACCAGGTGTCCTTTGCTAGGGAAACGACATTAAAGAATTGCGTTATGCATCCCCTTGATTCAATTCAACCGTAGCTGTCTGAAGTCAATCAACTCAGTCAAATCCTGAAGAGCCTCTTGATTTCCAACAAGAGGGGTGTCTGTCCAGGCTCCCGTGGAACACTTCCTGTTCTCCCCCACCAGCAAAACTTCCAGACCACTCTTAGAAAATGGAGAATGTTTAGGCTACAGAACATTAATGAAACAAGATAAAAAAGACTGAAGCTTGTGTGAGATACTTCCCAGGACGGTAACGCTTGTGTAAACATCCCTACAACTTACTTATATCACAGCTTTGTGGTACAGGCTACCTAACGACAGATGAAATGTTACCTGTTGAGTTTCATTAGGATGGAGTTTCACGTATCAAAAATAGAGATTGACTGAAGAGCTCGGCTACTTGTTTCTAGAGAGCTTGTAAACATGGAACGTTTTGTTCTGGAACACTCTGGTGAAGTATGCCGTGTAGGGCGGCAGGTTTCTCTTTATCTCTTCGCAGAAGCGAGGGTGGCCTGCGAGTTTCAAATCAGGATCGTTCTCTCCTGGGCCATCCATCATCTAAAGCCAAAACAAAACCGAATACAATTTGGGAAAAAAATAATTACATTTACAAGAGAAGAAGGAACAGGTGACGGGCTTCTCTGAGAGTGGTATGTTAGGTGAGTGTAAATCGTCCAATTTCAATGTCAGTGGCTGCTTAAAGACGATCTGGCCCACCTCTTTCCCCTGTGGAGGTGTAAACCACAGCTGGAGAGGGGAGTTCTGCCACTCGATCATCCCCTCTAATGGCAAAGCCAGAAGCAGAACTTGGGTCCCCTTGTTCTTAGGAATGTAACACGCTGTGGCTCTCACAAGAATAAGATACTGAGAAGAATGACTATGACCAGAGGAAATCCTCTAACTCACTAGGTGGCCTCGTTAGAAAAAGTTACACACAAATCAAGATTTAAATGCGCGTCTTTGGTCTTTACCTCCTGTGAATTCAAGATGGTTAGGGACAGTTACTTTCCTCCGGCAAAAATCTGAAGCTCATGTTTGTCCCCGCCACCCCCCGCCAAGCTTTACCGAGGCATAGCTGACAGACAAAACTGTATATATTTATGATGATCTGATACACATGGACATGGTCAAATGATCACCACCATCACGTTAATTAAAACATCCATGTTCCGGGGCGCCTGGGTGGCTTGGTCGGTTAAGCGTCTGACTTTGGCTCAGGTCATGATCTCGTGATTCGTGAGTTCGAGCCCCGCGTTGGGCTCTGTGCTGACAGCTCAGAGCCTGGAGCCTGTTTCAGATTCTGTGTCTCCCTCTCTCTCTGCCCCTCCCCTGTTCATACTCTGTCTCTCTCTGTCTCAAAAATAAATAAACGTTAAAAAAAAAAAATTAAAAAAAAAAAAATCCATGTTCCTTAAAGGAACAAACCTGCAGTTACAAGGTGAATGAGTTCTGAGGCCCGACTGTACAGCATGGGGAGAACAGTCAATAATACCACAGACTTGAGATTTGCTGAGAGGAGACTTAAGTGTCATGAATCTCAAAATCTGCACAGTCAAGTTTTTCTCCCCCAACTTGTTTCTTAATTATCTATCAGCTTTTATACCAAATAATTACAGCACCTCTACAGGGTGAAAAGCTTCTGCTTGTGCTAATCTGAGGCCTGGCATAGGTCCGAGAACATTTTTCTCAGAAGGCTGGAGGGAGCAATAGCTTGTTCTTCTGCTCTGGAAGACTTGGCCGCAGAAAGCCATCTTGGTGGCATGGTGCCAGTGGGCAAAGGGGACACTGGCGGGAGTGGTGCCTGGAAGGGGAGATGGGGGCCCTGCTGTCACGGTCATACTCACGTGCCAGCCAAAACAATGCTCTGGGGCAGTGGTGTTAAGAGGCTGAGGTTCTGCTTTTAACGGCAAAACCTTTAAAAATGAGTTTTATACATAGCCTCATGATACAAATCAGCTAAAGACAGAGTTGTTCTATTTAACGTCTATCTGTCCCCTGGCCTGGCCCGCACGGCGGTCACTGATGTGCCAGAGCCGGGAATTGTGTGGGATGCTGTGAAGATGCTGAACTGATTCCCCACATCATTCTCTAACGTACAGAGAGTGAGACTGGACCCCCCCCAACACTCCAGGAGCCCCGCACGGGGCGAGGGGACACGCTTACGTGCCCATTGGCGATGTCCAGCAGGTCCCGCAGCCGGCAGCCCCGCTGGTGTCTTCGCTCGTAGCAGATGCTGTCTTCCAGGATGACATAGTCAGCGCCGAAGGACCTCAGGAGGGCGTGCACGTCCTCTGGAGACCTCTTTGCGTAGATCTGATAAACCTGCAAAACGAGATGAAAGTGGAATGGCAAAAAATACCACTCAACTGCCAGGAAGTTAGCGGACGAGTATCTAATGAGGTAACGTCCCACAGGGGTTATGGCTAAGACCTGACACCCAGCTCCCCGACCTCTTCCCGTGCAGGCCACTCACTCATCCGCAGTCCTGGGGTGTGTGGGGGAAATTTCCAAAAGAATGCAAGTCACAATCACTCAGCTTTGGGAAGAAGAGAGTGAGTCATGCTGAATATATTGGGCTTTAGACACCAAATAGATACGGATTTAGAATGTATTGTTGGGAGCTATGTATCTGTAGATGCCCGTTCTAAGGATGCTTCCCTGAGGTAAATAAACAGTGGAGTAAAGAAGACACAATCTCTACGTTTAAAAAGGGGTTCTTTGCACGAAAAGGTCCATCAGGCATGACGGTACAGCTTGGGGGCACCTCTACTTGTAAGGATCCTCAGCTTCTGACAATGGCGGTTGGAGAAAAGCACCGCCATAGGGTCCTCGGTGCTAGGCTGCCCCCGGCTTGACCAGGAGACCCCGTGCTTCGCTCTCACACTTCCTGGAGCACGAACAACCTGCAGCACCAGTGGCAGTTCAGTGGGAGGCGCCTCCTCCCCGTTCATCACCAGCGTCACATACCTTAAGTGACTACAGAGTGTGTGTGTGTGTGTGTGTGTGTGTGTGTGTGTGTGTGCAAGTGGGCGGGGGGACGGACAGGGGTGCCGACTCCTTCCCTGCGCACTGATGTCTAATGATGCGTTTCTGACCAAAGAGACTGGGCCCTGAGGGCCAGCGTGCCTGTACTGATAGGTGAAATGCCAGGAGGTGGTCTCCTTCTGTGACTTGAAGCCAGAGGCCATCCTCGCTGTAGTTTAGCAGTGGCCTCACACCAAAGCCATTCCCAGGATTTGAAGGTCATGACTGAAGAAGGGCACCAGGACCTTAAGGATGTGTTTGGTTAGAGCACAAAACTCAGTCCCTAGACAAGGGCTGGATATCGGAGAGGGTGGTGCAAGGAGGAGCCCCCGTGTGCCTGACGTGTCCCTTCTGCACCTTCTGCCAAGTCTGAGCCGCATCAGCCACCTCCCGCCTGGACTCCGGTTCTGTGGAGCTGGTGCCCTCCCTGCTTCCTCCAGCTAACCTGGGGCGATCTCAGGTACTTGCACCAACTGAAAAATCCCCATTTTAGTAGGAATCTAGGTTCAGATGATTCTCATAAAAAACAGGGGACTTAGTAAAAAATCATTTGCTTTTAGGCTAGTTAAATCTCCTGCCAAAACAAGACTTTTCAGCAACTTTTCAGCCGCTAAGATTATGAAGTGACTGACATAAAACATTAAAAAGTTTGAGCCCACTGCTGGAGAGGACTGAGGGAAAGGGGTACCTCTCTGCACTGCTGACTGGAATGTATGTGGTATAATCTGTACAGAGGGCAATTTAGGACTATCTGTCTAGCTCAATTACAAATGCCCGTACATTCTGTCCCACAAGTTCATCTCTAAGAATCTGATGTACAGACAAACACTTGTATTTGTGCACAGTGATACGCATACAAGTTTACCATTTGGAACATTGTTTACATCATTACAAAAGACAGGGAAACAACCTAAATGGTTAAATAAAATATGCTGTGTCTGCATAACAAAATTTTTGTAGATTCAAAAATACAATGCTGTCAATAACAGATATGGGGGGGGGGGTGCCTGGTGGCTCAGTCAGTTGAACATCCAACTCTCAATTTCGGCTCAGGTTATGATCTCGTGGTCGTGAGATCAAGCTCTGTGCTGGGTTCTGCACTTAAGATTCTGTCTTTCCCTCTGCCCCTCTCTCCCACTCACGCTCACTCTCTAAAATATAAAATTAAAAAAAAAGGAAGTGACTAGTTAAAAAAAATAACTGATATGGAACGAGCTGCGAAGTATATGAAATGCCAAAGACACCAAGATTTAGTATGTTCTTTTGTAAAAGAGGGGGAAAGAATATGAATACAGTGTGTGTACATTTGTATATGCACAAAATGCCTGTGGAAAGATACACAACGAAGCATTTGTCTCCTGTGAGGGGAGACAGTAGCTGGGAGAGGGTGGGATGTAGACTTTTCACTAAGTTCCCCTTTATTTTGAAATTTGAACTATGTAGCTATATTACCAACTAATACACACACACACACACACACACACACACACACACAATGGTCCATAAAATAAGTTACTAGCGTGTCTCTACTCCTTTTCTTTCCCTAATTCAAAAGCTCTGAGGGTTTTGTTCTTAAATGCTCTTTTCTGTACATCTCAAGCCGTTTCTCTTGTTATTTTAATCCAGAGAATATATATGTTGCCTTTAATGGATGTGGGGGGCAGGGCAGACTCAGGAGACAAAGGCCTGTGGCCTTCAGGTCCGACTGCCCCTGACAACATACACACGACAGCAAGCCACTGCTGGCCCACCAGAAGCCATGAGCCCTCACCGCTTTGGTCCGCTCTCTCAGGCTGTTGTCTTCGTAGTGCGGGTGGTTGGTTAAGGTCCTTCCTGTGCACAGCTTAACTCCGGCCAGCAACTGCATGCTCCCGGCAAACACGGCCTTTCTTGGGGTGTTGGAGCTAGAAGATTCAGAGTCTGAATTAACTCCACCGCTAAGATTTCCTCAAAGACAACAAGAAAACAACATCATGTTCCCAGAATCACCCAGCTGCGTCAGGAAGGGCTGAGACTTTGGGAAAAACACAGGAGGCTGCTTGACATTTGCCTTCAAACTGTTTCATGAAACTTCTCCTGTCTGTTTTTGACAATGGTTGGGAAACTTCTAATTTACTGTTTTGATGGGTTTACCCTTATAATGAATGGGCTTAGGATGTGGGCATCTCCTGGCTCTAAGCCTTCTGGGCTAAATCCCATAATCCTCTCCCTCTCTTGCTCCAGAGGGTCAGACTCTGACAAAAAAGAACTTACAAGACTGTCATCCTGTTCTGTATTAAACTTAACTAAAGGGCTGCCTAGAGTAAAACAAATTATAAAGCCAGAAACTGCAGCTAATCACGAGTCAATTCCAACGGTTTTCATTTGAAACAAGAAAAAAGATCACAGATATTATGATAAATAGCTTTCCAGAAAAAAAAAACAAACAAAAAAACAGAATCAGTAGAAACAAAAGAACACAGAAGATTTTGAAAAGGCAAATAATTTATTACTCAGTATGGGGATGTACACTGTTTCTGATGTGGAAACACAAGCATTTCCCATACTCCTCTCCTTGGCCCTGATTATGAAAGTCTGAGGAATCGGGAGGAATACGGGCACTCTCGTATCATTAAATCATGACCCTGCTAAGTGCCACCAAGCTGCGATTCCCTGCCTCCCTGTGGGGTGTGACGGACACTGATGGAGGATCAAGGAAAGAGTCCCTGATTCCAGTGAACTCATTTTTCCTTTTCCCCCTGAAAGAAAAGAATCTTAGTGGCTGATTTTAATTCCCTTCCATTTTTTGGAGTGCCTTGCAAATCAACGAGGTGTCAGTTCCCTGGGGACGACCCCGAGTGCCTTTGTGCAGACTGCTCAGCACACTGCTTCCTGCGGGGGCCACTGGGGGCCCCGCGAGCCCTGCCTGTGCTAAGAAAAGAGCAGCCTGGGCTTGCCAGGGGGAGGTAAAGGACGCAGATAATTTCGAGAAGAAGTCTCACTGAAATTATTAAAACTCGAAATACTCTAGAGAAAGAGCAGGCTGTTGTTCTCCTTGCGTTTTGGGAGATCAGGGCAGAAACTTACCCTGGTGCTAAGTTTCTAAGAGAAGCCTCCATCATATTCCCGCATCACATGCGGATGTTCTATTTCCTTCAGTGCAATGCTAAGACCAGAGTGTGAACGCCATCTGACAAAGGCCTTACGGTACATCCTACAGTTCAAGTTGTAACGCTCACAACTTACTTGAAGAACTCAGATTTTCTACCAATGACCCTCTCACTTGGATTTCAGTGGGCTTTCTCAAGTGACAAGACGTGGACAGAAGGATGATGGGCAACAGGAACGACGTGTGACCTGCATCCTCCCTATGGACGCCAGAGGCTAGAGTGTGGACTAGCACAGAACCAGGTTTTCAGTGAGCCTGACTGCTGGGTGGGTGGTCATCGTTCCAACAAGCAGACCCAAGAGTGCAAGAACAAACGAATGTTTGCCCCGTCCCCTTGAGCTGGCAATTTACAGGGAACTCTTGACTTCTGTCCCATGTGGTGGGTGGGACAGGCGGGTTTCAATGACAACATGTGAAGATGTAGCATTCCTTAGGGGGAGATTCTACAAATATTTAGTTTAATTCAACTGACACTTACTAAGCACTTAGTCTGGGCTGCCTACCCTGAGCCACCCTCATCACCGCGTGCCAGACTTGCAAAAGAGTCCCTAATGGAAACACACCATAAGAGACTCCTAACGATGGGGAACAAACCGAGGGGTGCTCGAGAACAAACCGAGGGAGGTGGCTGGGGGACGGGCTAGATGGGTGATGGACATCAAGGAGGGCACTTGTGATGAGCACTGGGTGTTGTGAGTGATGAATCACTGAAACCAATACCGCTACGGATTTAAATGAAAATTTAAGAAGAAAAAGGGCATCTGGATGGCTCAGTGGGTTAAATGTCCAACTCTTGGTTTCGGCTCAGGCCATGCTCTCAGTTTGTGAGTTCAAGCCCCACATCAGGCTCTGTGCTAACAGCACAAAGCCTGCTTGGGATTCTCTCTCTCTTTCTCTCCCTCAAAATAAATAAATAAACTTAAAAAAAAAACAAGAAAAAAAAAAGAAAAAAAAAGAAAAAGAAAAAAAATGGAAAACTTAAAAGAATTGCTAAAGAGTAAGTATGGACAAATGTTAATTAAAGAAAAGTGTCATCGTTTTCCCAAGCCAGTCTTCTTTTCTTTTGTATACTCTTAACTGGCTTAAACCATTCCACTGCAATAAATAATATAATAATGTCCCATATTAAATAATGCCCAAAAGTGGCTGTCTCTGGGGCCTCTGAACTGAAGATACGAAGTCTGGTCTCCACGTCTGGCAGGGCACAGGGTAGAGGCGAGGGCTAGCTGTGGGTGAGCTGTCCTGGTTTACACGGTCTTACTGCCTAAAGAGTGCCCAACTGGTCTTTGTACACAGATGACAAATCTGGCAGCTGAGCTGATAACATCCATCCAGATCTCAAGACTGTCTTAACATCCCCATTTCGAATTAGAACAGGATTCAGTGTCAGGGAGATGCACAGAGCTGTTTCTAGTATATATTTTATAACTGTGGCAGACACAGATGACTGATCTAGGACTGATCTCTTATCTATTCATGGCCAATGACCCAGGTTTCATCTCCCTTCCTAGACTATAATCATACTACTTGGATGAATTACATAGTTCTCAAAGGTTTAAAATGTCCAAAGTCCTGAACTGCTTGCTGGGAAGCTACAAAGCTATTCTTTATTCAGTCAAAATCTATTGCTGAGGGCCTACTGTGTGCTGGGCTGGCAAACGTGGTATGATGGTAACCTGGCTTCAAGAAGCCTTCTAGCGGGGCGCCTGGGTGGCGCAGTCGGTTAAGCGTCCGACTTCAGCCAGGTCACGATCTTGTGGTCCGTAAGTTCGAGCCCCGCGTCAGGCTCTGGGCTGATGGCTCAGAGCCTGGAGCCTGTTTCCGATTCTGTGTCTCCCTCTCTCTCTGCCCCTCCCCTGTTCATGCTCTGTCTCTCTCTGTCCCAAAAATAAATAAATGTTGAAAAAAAAAAAAAAAGAAAAGAAACCTTCTAGCTAATAAGCTAATAGAGCCAGACTCAGCTCCCACTATAGGCAGACACTTCCATATAAACCAGTCATTAGTCTAGCACATATTTACTAGTGCTTTCTGTGGGCCTTGAGCGATCCTGGGAACGAAACACATCAGACTTGGCTCACCCTGGCAAATCCCGCCTCTCCCCACTGGGTGCTCAGGGAGCACTGGAGCGCCCCACCCCGACAGCGGTGCAGCCACGTGCCGCAGGACTGCTCAGAGGCACGGAGAGAAAAATGAACTAAACCACATTCTTCTGTGATGTGTGTGTTTTTTTAAACGTTTATTTATTTTTGAGACAGAGAGAGACAGAATATGAACGGGGGAGGGTCGGAGAGAGAGAGGGAGACACAGAACCGGAAACAGGCTCCAGGCTCTGAGCTGTCAGCACAGAGCCCGACGCGGGGCTCGAACTCATGAACCACGAGATCATGACCTGAGCTGAAGTCGGACGCTTAACTGACCGAGCCACCCAGGCGCCCCTTCTGTGATGTGTTTTAATGTTTGGCCTCATTAGCAAAGAGTCAGAAAGTTTAAAAGTAAAGGAATCTGTCTCAGCTGCTGGACAACAACCCTGTGGCCTGTTAGCAGTCTTTCCTTGGTTTTACTTTATTTATTTTTTTTTTAAACTTTAAAAATTTGTTTATTATTGAGAAACAGAGAGAGACAGAGCATGAGCATGGGAGGGGCAAAGAGAAGGGGAGACAGAATCTGAAGCAAGCTCTAGGCTCTGAGCCGTCAGCACAGACCCCGACGCGGGGCTCGAACTCACAAACTGCAAGATCACGACCTGAACCAAAGTCGGACGCTCAACCGACTGAGCCACCCAGGCACCCCCTTGGTTTTACTTTAAAGCAGCAAATACAAGTACCCCAACGCCTATAAAATGAACTAGAAGTAATACTTCCTTGAAAACCAGGGACTTCCGAGCATAGCAGAGACGATGTTTATTCGCTTTCTTCTAGTGACTTTGTTTCATAAGCTAGCCCCATTGCAAACCTGGGACATTTCACATTTTAAAGATTCAAGTTTACCCATAAAGCCAATGCAAAGCAAAACAAACAAGCAAAGTGGAACAAAAGGAAAAACAATCACACGTTTTCTGAACTTTAAAAACCTAGCTAGCTTCGCTGTGGTTTATATTTTCTGTGGTGAACTCAGCAGGCAAAGGGAAAAGGCATTTTTTTGTCCTTAACTTAAAATATGCAGTATGACAGGTGTAATGCTGGGTATTCTGCCTTCACAGATACTTCTGCTGACACAGTCTGTGGTCTGTGTCTAAAACAGCTAATGTGCTTTTAACCATTGAATGACACTTCTCTATTATAGAAAAACAAAGCAATTTTTACCAATGTTTGAACAAATGATGTATAAAATGAAAGGATAATTTGTTTTTATAGCCCTCTGCCAAGCTCTATAGCGGGCTGCCCAACCTGCAAACAATTTATTCTGCAAGAAATGTCACTAAATAATGACAAGGACTCACAGGTCAAACGGATTTACATTACATAATTTAAATGTCATTCCAGGAAGACCTGATGGCATTTTGAACAAATAATCTCATTTACTTTTGAAGCTCTAAGCTTCAACAAGTTAATTACTGGTGAACTAATGGGTAAACTGAGCATTATAATATAATGTGCGAACATTTGCTTTATCTACCCCTCAAAAATTTATAGAATTATGCAAATACCACGAAATGATTCATTAAATATAAAAGAGGCTTATAGGCATTTAAGGTCTCAACTTAACCTTCATCATACTTAAGATACACAGTAATTCTTTCTGCTTTGATAAAATGCTAAGGAAGTGTGGTCCATTTTCTCAGTCCCATTGAGAATATATTGCACATGCAGGCTTCATCACTGAAAAGGGACTACCTTAGTGAAAAATCTTCTAAAGCCCCATGGTTAAAATGTCACATCTCAGAATATTCAAATCTGCGGGAGTGTCTTCATTGCACAACGTCAAAGAAGAATTTCAGGAACAAGAATGAAACACTTACGGGTCACAAAGGAACGAGGTCTGAAGCACCACTGCCGTGGCGTTTGGCCTCGTGGAAGTAAAAGTGCTTCCTAGTCACACACACGGCACAGCAAGTACCACCTGGGTCTTGCTGAAAGAGCTGCCAGAAACTAAAATCAATCAATCAATCAATCAATCAATCAATCGTGTTTTTAATCTCTGCGTTTGGGAGACCCTCAATCTGCTGGGAAGCGAGCATGCGGCAGTGAGCGCCGTGCAGAGGGCAGGCGGCCAGGGGAGCACAGAGGCCGGCCCCGAGGAAGGATCGGGGTAAGCGGCCTCCTGGTTCTCCCAGGGAAGATTCTGGGGCTGACTTCAACATAATGTCCTCACTGATTAACGAGGGATCGACTCTCAAAGTTCTACTAGTTTTCTACTTACATTGAAATCTCGAAGGAACTAAAGATAGGACGTTTCTATTACTAATATAAAAAAGTTTTCAGTTGAAACACCTGATAAGGCTCTAAAAACCTTAAAATGGAGTCAACAGTAAGAATATGGAAAAAAGGCATGAAGACAGCAGTGCTGAGAAGAGACTCAACTCTAGCGGAGAGGTGGTGAGAGTGGGCGGCCACGTGATGTCCTATGTGTCGTTGGTGCTCAATAAGTATCTGTTAAATCCTATCAGTAAGTACAAGTTCAGATATAACTTTACGCATTAAAGTGTTAAACAGTCTCTCAGAAACCGAATCCCTTCAGAACAGCCCCTCTCCTATTAATATGTGGTGTCCTAAAGCCATGCCCTTTATCTTCCCCGGAGGCTGTCTGGTTGGCCAATAAAGGGTCATAACCGAACCCTCCAGAAGAGGAGGAAATAACTAACTCCTGCTGAGGTGATGGAATCTTTCAATTCATCCTCCAAGCCTGAGAAGCCCAAGTGAATACTCGGCCAGCCCTGATCTCCAAACGGAGGCCCAGTGTCTCGGAGTACAACGGTGATGCGTAAGGCAGGCGTGTGGTTTGCCCCAGCATCAAGTATACAGAACAGAGACCGGGACGTGCTGGGTAGGCTTCTTCTCAACACTTCACAGAGGAGGGGCCCTGTGCCATCACGGAGGGTTACTTGAGGTGTCCCCGAGGGTTCCTGTAGGTCACGGCTTCTCATCCCGACTCGTCCCACAGCCGTCCTGTGACGGAAGCTACATCCCGCCCCGTACGCGCTGCCATGACCTCCCTGACGAAAGACAGACATGGCGCCACTGTGCCGGCTGTCCGAGAACAGCAGCAGACGACGTGGGAAGAAGGGGGCCGAGTCCCCGCCGGAACTCTGCCGGCTGCCCTCAGACAACTTCAGACCGACTCCCAGGTACAGTCCATGCCATCCTTCGGCCACAGCCTGCTTCAGCTCAGACCTGCTAGTATCCCGGGCACAGGTGACTCATCAGAGTAGTAAAATGGAAGCGGAAGGTCATATGTTACGTTTCAGAAACAGAAGAAATCAAGGCGAGTTCAAAGAATATGAAGTGTGTTTTCCCTTGTGTTTGGAACCGAAGGCTACAGACCAGAGCTGATTTCAATGTTGATTTAAACAAATACATTTTGCGTCTCACTAGACCCAATTTTGGCATATATTCATCATCACTTAAGCTTATTTCACAAACATGCCCAGCAGCTATTTTTACAAAAACAATAATTAAGATTTGAAGAATTTTAAGGGAAAACGAGCAAGATTAGATCACAATGGGGCCAATATTTTGGAACAATACAAAGCTTTCCAGTTGCTGAGGATTTTTTAAAAAGTAGAAAGAACGTGTTTCCATACAGGGAGAGGACCATGTTAGTAAGAGGATGATAAAGTAAGGAACAAAGATCGCTTTCGCAAAGGAGAGAAGTAACAGACTAACAGACTGTCTTCTTTGCGCTCGGAATATAACCTCTCATCTGCCATCTCTCAGAACCAGAAATGTCACTGAAAGTAGTCTTGCCTGAGGACAAGCACGGAGACACAGGCACTGTAGTAAGCACAGCAGCCTGACACTGCCGCGGACCGCCTGGCCTCCGCCAGGACACGTTCTTACCGAGGCGAGGCTCGGATTCGTTCCCCAGGGAGCGGGGAGCGGAGGCGGGCTGCTCACAGGAATGACCGAGGCAGGCCCGCCAGCTTCAGGGCTCTACCAGGAGGGGGCGCCCTGCGCTCTTCCGATCAATAGTATGACTTTGAAACCAGAACACCACCAGCCTCACCTTCACAGGTACGTGCCATAAATTTCCAGGTGACTATAGTTAATGCAAAAGTAATTAGCTTTTCTTTACACGAATAACCCTCTTTTCCCATACACAGTAAATACAGAAGGAATTATTTACTCTATAATTGTCTGCCGTGATTTCAAGTTAAATAAATAAATAAAGACAAAGCACTGCTTAGTAATCTCAGCACTGGAAGTACATGAAAAATTATACTCACTGCATCTAGTCAAAGCCAGTCCGACATTGGGACCAAAGCCACATATATATTTTAGACATAAATCTCTATAAAATCCATGTATTGCACTCAAGAGACCGAAGCTATCAAACGTTTACCATCTCTTAATACACAAGCAGTGCTAAACTGTACTGGTTAGTAAACATTAGTCATGAGCAAGTGCCAATATGGCTACTAAAACCCTAAGTGATGGAGACGATACCGCCGATGCCTTCAGAATATGTCACACAAGATTTGCGACGTCTATTTACATGTGAATAATCACACTGCTGCTTTTTGGTTACAAAGTAGGGAAATGCAGTACTACAGGGCACAGGAATGCTGCTCTGGGTAACAAAGTTTATTTCTGGTGGGAGGCAGGTTCCATTAACAAAGTTTTCGAACACATGACTTTCACGCTGACACTGAGTGCTGGGGCAAAGCAACAGAACGCAGGCAACAGTAGGCACCAAGAGAATGCTAAACGGGACGATGTTCAAGAAAGAGTCTGGATTTTTAGTTTTCTTTAGGCCTGGGCTCGGGCAGTGTGCTTCGTTGAAATCAAATGTGCACGCAGCTAGTAGGACTCCGTCGTTTACGGTATAACTTTTCAATGATTAACAAGGAAAGAATACTTTCATGTGTCAACAGTAACAGAAAATCTGAATGGTACCAAAATGGAACACACGCTAAAGGTAAAATTGGCCTAGACTACGAAGCTTCCTTTCCACTGCTGCCAGTGGCCTGGGGAGCATCCTCCAGCTCTGACTTCCTCTCCTTACAGGTATTTTCCCTTCTTCCGGAGTTTGTGGATAGAGAGAATATTTCTTGAATGGGGAGAAATTATTTCCAAATATAGAGCTTTAAAGAAAAACTCGGAAATGAATGTATCTTCACAGATTTCAGAAAAAAAGAAAACACCAAATGAGGTCTATGGTGACTCTTAAAAGGCACTTTAAATTTTAAAGGTTAAAAAAAAATCCTCTTACTTAATCCAGTTCATCAGCTCCACTGTATCTGGATCATAGAATTCTCTCAACTCGGAGAGTTCATCCATCATTCCTGGCCAGAACTGAAATTAAAAACAAAACAAAACAAAAACAAAATCCACCCCCACACCCACAACTGTCACTAAGATTAAAACGAAAGGGGACAAACGGCATATAGCCTGTGAACTAAATAAACACACAACCACAGCATCTGAACGACTTCACCGCGGCAGTGGACCCTCCTAGCAGAAGCCAGCCGAAGTCCGAAAAAGGTTCCCCGAGTTATTCTGAGCCAAAGCTAATCAGGGCTAGAGGGGTTGTCAACTTTTTACAATGAGCTTTTATTTTACTCTAATAAAAAACCTGTTGTATGTGGTGTTAGTATCTAGTGAAACATTCATTTGGATAGGACAGGAAATGGCAACCGCGAGAAGGTTCCCGGTATGTTAGAAAAATAGATCTTCCATCATGCAATCTACCCTTCGATGCGGAATGTGCCCTTACAAGACAGCGCCACGTTAGAGCTGCAGAAACGCTCTGGGACAGAATCTCCTCCTCTCATCCCCACAGTTACCCAGGGAGGAAGTGGACGCAAGAGGGCACCATCCCTACTGCTGTTCACGGTTCATTTTGTTGGTGTGGAGACGCTGGCTGGAGAGGTAGCCTGACTTGACCAGCTCACGGACTGGCAGAGCTATGGCCTGAAACCTGACTCCAAATCCAAATCCAGGATAGCCTGGCATATTTTAATATAATTACAGGTACAATGGGAGAGAAGAATATTTGCAAGTAGGACTCTCCAGGAAATCAGGAACATTTTATGCCACTGGTGCCTCCTACTCAACTCAAGGTAGTGAAGGGGAAGCAGAGTGCGAACATCACACTCTGAGCTTACTGCTTTTCTACCATAATTCCCTATTTAATCCAACAATTAATTAAATGTTCACTGCTGTATCAAATGACAATCGGCTAAGAAGCCTCGATAATCTACATACGTCCTAAGGTGAACAGCAGAACTCCCATGTTGGAGGAAGGCCAATGACAAAGTGCCCGTGCTTCATTAATTTTGAAAATACAGGAATTTTATTTAGGAACCACTAACTAGAACCCAAGTGAAACCTGACTGCTTGGAGGCTGTGTTTTCAGCCCTGTCACTTTCTTATCTTATCATCTCATCTTTGGCCATTTTTACTGCTCATTCTCATCTAGTGTTGTGGGTGGGTGAACCCGGAAAACTGTTGGTGAGGGAAAACCAAGACAGCACTACTGTCTCAAAGTTTTAGAAGAGATGTAATCATAGTGATTCAATGATACCTTTGTAATATTTCAATTATCCCTATTAATTTGGATAATCAATAGAATACCAACTTTTTAATGATAGGTCCAAATTATGTGGGTATAAAACATATTTTAAAATCTATCAATTCAATGGATAGTAGATATTTTTCTAGCTTGACAGTTGCTGTTGTTAATTCTGAAAATGTTAAAATCTAGTAACACTGTCTTGTGGCAGACTTCTTAAACAGTGTGAAAGTGTCGAATTAACTAAATGCTGTTTCTAAATGACTAGCAATACTGTGAGAATGCAGCGATGCAAATAAATTAATCAACATGAGCGTAATAATAACTCCTGATTTTAGAGTGAAGTGCATGCTTTTCCCTTTTAAATAGGATTGTCCTAAAGAGACATATAGCAAAATTGCTACTATGGACAAGAAAATCTGAAATCCTCATTACAATTGTTCTGTGAAACTCAAATGAGGCTTTGAAGTAGAGGAGTTCATTTTACTTATCAGTAAATCTGTTCAATAGTTGGAAAACAGATTCAGTTTCGGGGTAATTCTTAATATACATAACACCTTTATTTTCTTTGTGATTTTAAATGTGGAGAGGTTGGAATATCTCAACGGTTTTGTACCGTGGAAGCTGGACGCATGAAGATTTCTCCTGAAGTCCGATACTGAGAAGGGCTACGCTGATTCTAGGCAAGTCTTCGGAAGGATTCTTCCAAGTTACTAACTCTCTCACTCAAAGAATATCAACATAGACTTCCTGGAAATGATGGCTTTTTTGGTGCTCTCACTGGTTTTTCTATAGTACTGGTTTTCAAGAGAGGTGGGGAGAGGGATTTTGCCCCACCCCCAGAGGGATGTTTTGCAATGTCTGGAGGTTTTTGATTGTCCCAACAGGAGAGAAGTGCTATTGGCATCTAGGGGGTCGAAATTAGGGATGTTGCTAAACATCCTACAACACACAGGACAGCCCCCTATGACAAGGAATCACCTAGCCAAAATGTCAATAGTGCAGGGAAGCCCTGTTCTGTGCGTAAGTGCCACCTGGAGGGCTGGGGAAACACATTTCTGGACTCCACTCCAGAGGTTCTGATTCGGTAGGTCTGGTCTGGAGTGGGACCCAAACATCTGTATTTCTAACAAGTTCCCAGGTGATGCTGATGTTGCTTGTCTGGGGACCACACTTTGAGACCCAATGCCATATAGCGTAGTTTATTTCTTCTAGAATGCCCTTTCTCAGTTTTACCAAGAACAAGAGACTGAAGTCCTCAAATAGCTGTAAAAAATGAACACAATTCCAAATACATAGCTGAGACATGGAAGAACTCAGCCTACACACAGAGAGGCTGTGGAAAAAAGACTGCTACCGTGTGCATACATCTTTAGCGTGAGACCAGAAACGTGGTGAGCTCTGTCTTCTCTGGGAGGAGGGGGTTTATCACCCAGAACCAACATGCAGAGGGGAAGTTACCTCATTCCTTATTAAACGTAAATTCTACTTAATCTTGTTTTTGCTTTCCAGATGTTTTAAAGAAGTTTCATTTATTTACATCAGAGCAAGAAAATTCCCAGGGGCAGGGTGGTAGAAATAACCTATTTCTAGGTTTTCCAGTATCTGAGTTAGCACAGTGCTCTGCCTATGACAATAAATGTCTTGATGGATAGGAACATGATAGAGCATGATTTTTTGAAATATTTACGGTAGAATCATCCAAGAGTGTGATTATCACATATTATTTTTAGCCTAAAACCTCTGGCTTTGAGTAAAATCTTACATGAAAGGATAAGCGAAACCCAAAGCTGAGCTGCAATTGCTAATCCTCCCCGTGGCTGAGCCCCCTCCTCCCTTGAGACTCCCTCCCAAATGAGGGGCGATACACAGTAGAGGATGAGATCTACTGTTCGTTCTGACATAAAACCAAATTTGAAGGAAAAAATCTAAACTTAAGAATATGTGTAAGATTGTTTAAAAAGAGAGGGTAAAAGCTCAGTTGGATGGCGTAGTCTGGGCTCCCTGCCCAGGTACTGATTCAAGCCTCTAAATCTCAAAGATGTGTCAAGAGTCACCAAATCGTCCGTCTGATTGGCGACTCCCTGTCTCTTACGAAGGATTCTCAGAACTGAAGCACAGTTAAAGCTATTTCAGGAATTAGTCAACTGAGAATATGAGGAATTTCCTTATTTCCTATTGAAACTGAAGGACAGATAACGAGGCTAGCCTGGGACTGTACTTACTTACATATGCCCAGCCTCTTACAAAGTGATTTTAAGCATCTAATAAAATATGTAGGTTAAAGTAAGATGCATTTTAGGATCTCTTACTCTCTCTAAAGCAGGTAACAGGGAATTATTTTTCTACTTAATTTACCTCAACATAGGTCTGAAAACATCTTTCGTAATTTGCATCAGCGGAATAGTAAGTCAAAACCAAACTTAATCAGAAAAATTAACCTGTAGTCGTTTTTGCTACAATGTTTTTACTTGTTAAATACTATTTGGGAAATAGATGGGTTTTCCTATCAATGCCAGGTGGCTTCATAAGAAGCCAAGGAGAGGTCTGTAACCTCCACAAACCATTCTATTTGCCAGTAACATACAGAGTACAGAGTCAAAGCAATTATTCTGCTAAACTGATTAATGGCAACAATGAGGAAAATCAGTCTTACCTTATAGCACAGATACAGCAGTATTAATATCGGTACTGAATATCGCATTATACATATCTATATAAGAAAGACATTATTTAGATCACAGGTATTTTGAACACTTTGGCCTTACAGTTTTGTTCTGTAAAACATAGGACCCATTCTTTTTAAAGCAACAAAAATGTGATTTAACGGAGCATGAGTCTCCAATATGCCAGACAACTGGGTCAACGTAAGGGTCCCAATCACTCATGAGATGCTTGTAGCTTCTACTCTATTGCCACCTTGTGAGTTCACACGGGAGAACAATTCAAAACTGCAGTTATAGGCTATTAACCATAACCATATGCTTATTCATATTTGTGTTTTCCTACCCCCCGTTATTAATATTTGTTTTAAGGATAATTTATTATAATAATAGTGATAACTGGATAATGGAGTTCTTGATGATTTGTAATTTTTCCTTGTGTGCTTTATAGTATTTCCAAATTCAGTATAATAAGCAAATCTAACCAATGGTTTGGGAAAAAATAAATAATTTAAAAAATAAAATTAAGAATAAAACTATTTTAGAAATAACTCCTTAGAAAATCCTAAGGTCTACGGCCACGCCAGCCTGAATGCGCCCGATCTCGTCTGATCTTGGAAGCAAAGCAGGGTTGGGCCTGGTTAGTACTTAGACGGGAGAAAACCATAAGGTGCCAGTTATCTATTTTCTGCCTCAAATTTTAGTATCTGTTTCATTGGACTGATGTAGGGGCAACTACTGAAAACAACAGTAATTGGTAGGAAAGAAATGCTGAAAGTCCTAAACCTAAAAGGGACGACAGCACTGACCCTCTTTGGGTTGTAAAGATGGATCAGCTTCAGGAGTAATGCCCATATTTCAGGGCTGCATAAGCCAAACGATGCAAACACACACATGTGTGACGTCCAGAGGTACTTCATTCTGTAGGAAGAGAAACAGGCAAAGGTCAACAAGTGCCAGCCAGCCGTGGAGAGACCCGCGGTGTGAGACAGTTGTACCGTCTGGGACAGGAAAATCTAACTGAGACTGTGCAGGAACCGTCTGCCAAAGGATCAGTTACGAGTTTCACTGCCTTTTGAGAACCATCATATAGGTAAAAATAGATGAATGTGGGTAATTAGGAAAAAAGTGGTTATTAATAATATTTTGTACTGGAAAAGGTAGCAAACAAGAAAAATTTTATGGCAACCATAATTATCAATGAAGATGCCCGTCAGTTTCCAAGTTACATTGCTAAAATATGTCAGGTAAAGAATGGTCAAATAAAAACATTAATCAAGCAAACAGATAAGACAAAATACCTCATCGTACTCAATGCCAAGAATCCAAACAGAATGGTATGTATTAAGTTGTAGGCAGTTTCTGGTTTCAGGATGATCGTGCACTTTCCCATTTGACCCATGGATTGCTGATTTGTAGAATCACTGAATAAAACAGCACACATACAAAATTGAAACTGGATACATAACTGTAAGTTAGGTAAATCTTTTTAAAAGATTTACGCCTTCACATATATACAAATGTATTTACAAACTTATCCCTTCATATATTTAGAAATGTATTATTGCTCTAAGACAAAATGAGTCAGCATTAATCAATTTTGAATTGGTGAAGCTAAAAGTGCTAAAATGCATCACTAACTAAAATTTAACAAATTTCATTGTAAGTAAAAATTTAGAGTACTTCAACCCTTTATAAGAAAATAGAAATAATAGTCTTCTGGAGTCAAAAAGATAAAGATATCTTTAAAGATATTTCATGAGTTGCTAGTATTTTGTAAGTTTTCATAAATAAGAAAAAATAAAAATGTGTCCATAAACTTGGAATTCAGTTCCTTTATGAACAAATGATCACATTTTAACCTATCAATACCTCATTACAGATGTCTGACGTGATTTTTTTTAAATCAAATATGGCTATGTTAAAGTAATTACACCCATAATATTAACAATAATTCCTTATCACGTAACACCCACTTTGTATTCTATCTTCCATGTGCTGCCATTGCTTTTTTCAGGTGGTTTCTTTGAATTAGGACCCTAAGCTTTCACACTGCATTTCATCAACATCTCTTTAAGTTATCTCTCAGTCAAAACAAGGATCCTCTGCTTTGAGGCTGTTTATTGGCTGAAATAAATGTCATTTGTCCTGTAACTACTTCCACCTTCTGGATTTGGCTGATTTTCTCCTTGTGGTGGTGTTTAATACGTTTCTCTATGCCCACCCTGCTTATAAACTTATAATTAGATCTAGAGGTTAATTATTAGAGTCAGGTTCATTTATTTTGGCAAGAATACTCCATGGGGGACCTGCTGTACTCCAAACTGGGTCACACCGGGGAGGCACATACTGTCATCTCTGGTGGTCCCCACTTTAGAGATGCTGAGATGGACGAGTGGGTTCGGATGTCGTCCAATGTGTTGTCAAGGGCATAAGGAAACAACAGGAAGTGCCATCAGTTTCAGATAAAAGCAATGCCTTGTAAAGGCCCCACTTAGCCTTCATAAAATCCAACATACCTGGATACGTAGGAGGCTTCCATGTAACTAGAAAACTATTCTTCCCTAGAAACCCTGTCAACCACCCTAGATACATATGAAAATTAAACTGGTATTCTAAGGTAATTTTCACCACTGGTAGTAATCTTTACTTAGGTGTCATATATTACAACCCAAACCCTGGCTTCTATGTTGCTACTAAAAGGTTGCTCCAGACAAGAACATATGTTCTCATTTTCCCCTGATACCTGAAAGAATTCTGCAACACCTCTCCCCATCTCCCTGGCAAAGCTGGAAAGCTCCTATTAATCCCATGAATATAGAGCCCGTGAGTTAATTCCTTTTCAGTCGTAGCCTTTACACCAACACAGATGTGTTGCGTGAATAGTATCATCCTTCCTAGTATTAAGATGGTAGAAATATTTTAAATACTTGGCATTGATAAAATATCCTTCAAATTACTTAGAAGTTCATCTTAAGATACCATTATTCTTAAATTACTTTAATTAATGTAGTACTTTTCCTCTAATAAGGTTCTAATACCCCTATGTGGTAGATGAGGATGTTCTAAAACCTTACCCACAATCATACACCAAGTCAGCCTGCAGAGACGGCTCCTAGATTCACACTGGGCATGGCAGACATTTTCACAAAATACTGCAGGCCAACTCAACTTCCTGCTTTGCATGCAGTCTAGAGTCCTGCCGACACTTGGCGTGTCTGGAATAATATTAAATTACACTGTCTAGAATAATTTCCATCTATTTTCACAGGGCTGGATTTTATCTTGGGCTAGAGATCAGGCTAAGAACACTTCTGAAAGATACTAAAATAGTTTATAGTCAATGAAGTATTTTCATGGTTCAATGTTGCTTCACTCTCTTAATAATCATAAAACATCTCAACTGATCTGGACTCATTTTAATGCCCTTCTCCAGCACAGCTCTCCGGTGGCTGCGAATCACAGCCCACCAGCACCTTAATTGGCAAGATAACTATGGAGAAAAAGGGCTTCCTTCTGAGCTTCATTAAGTTTTCACAAATGACAGCAGCTTCAATTTCTTACACTTAATTTTCTTTCAATTTAACACGGACAGTAAATGCAGAAGCCCTCCATCAGCCTTGTAGGTAGGTATTCCACACGTTTTTAAAAAGTCTTCATACTCCCTGGCTCTTTCTTTTAGCAGATTAGTAGACATGTTAAGTTTTTAGAAACAGCCAATTATTGCTGAAGACTTTGGTGGACTCCAACTTTACAAGCCCTTTAACAACATGCAACAAAACAACAGTTAACTGTTGATACTTCATGAGAAATAAAAAAGGCAGCTAGACAAAGAAAGGCAGAAAAACAACAGGAAAACTAACAATGAGAACCAAAGAGAGACTATGAGTCACTAATAGTAATACGAGCTAATGACATATAAAATGTACAGAATGTTCCAGGCGTGAGGCACCATTCTAAGCACTGTATGTCATTTTAACTTATTTACTTCCCACAAACCCTGTAGAGTAAGTCCTCTGAGTATCCTGTGTCTATAGAAAGGGGCATACGGGAAGGGCTCAAAGGGGACAGTCTGTTCGGTGTTGCCTGCTTTTTGCTATCTCTTAGCTGGTCCATCGTTAATGACTGAGTGGAGTCCAATCTAAACTGGCTACGTCCCCCCTTTCAGCTGCACAATACCGCATCTGTGTCTGATAAGACTGATTTTCAACTGAGCACTTTTTCGGCAACAGAGAGCAAGTTTGTTAAAGCACAGCATAGGCTTCCGAAACACGCCATACCTGAGATTATGGAAGGCAACTGCTAACGCTGCCATCACTGTGATGGACAGAACAAATATGTAAGCGTAAAAAAGCAGAGTATCTGAGAGCCTTCCAAATGTATTAAAAGGTAAGAGGCCAAATGCTTCTTCACACAGATACAGATTTGCATCAAAATCTCTAGGGAACAAATGAAAAGGCAAAATATTAAATTCAAAACAAGATAAGTAAACCACACATTTTTCCTCAAAATGAGCCTGGAATTAATAGTTCAAGGCATGATGATAACTGAAGTTTGAAAGTCCCTGCTGATTTAATATAAAAAAGCAAACATAAATTTTAAATTCAGCCATACCTTGTTGCTCCAAACCCAAATTTTGCCTTCAGAAATTTAAATATGTGTTCGTCTGACTTCAGATTAAGAATTTTCTATCAGGGAGGGAGAAAATGAAAATTACTATTAGTGCCTTATGCATGATTTCCTGATAATATCCCAATGAATACATACATCTGGTGTCCAGTTTTACAGGACTGCGTGCGTGTGTGTGTGTGTGTGTGTGTGTGTTTATAGCAAATGTTCTCAATAGCTGTCAGAAATAAGGAATTCTAACAGTGACTTTTACACTCCTTCATCCCCCCCCCCCTTTTTATAAGCAGAATCACTTTTTTCAACCTTATAAAGAAGTTCAACACGTAAAATAGATAAAAGATGAGTCTCAGGGAGGAGATGGCTGAAGCCAGGTGAGTACAATTTTTTTTTTTATCAGAAAACCAATAATTTGATGATCTGAGACCTCAAACAGGTATAGAGCCCACAGGGCCTCTCTGGCTTTGGGTCTCTGTCTGGAGACACAATTGATAGAAGACTCATTCACACAATGACAACTGAAGGCTCAGTGGTGGCCCCCAGAGTGAACAAATGCCAGCGCATATCATTAGTGATTAGGATTTTAATTCACATCATTTTATTTTTAACATACACTTTACAAAAATCCATATAACATAAATCGGTCAAGAAATTCTATCAAAAGGAAAATGAAGATAGAAAAGACAGTAAGATGAATCCAGAAGTGAGGTTAGTACATAAAATACATTTGCTAGAGATGCGCTGCAAATCTGGGCTTACACATTCTACTAGCAAATGCAGAGGGAGATAAAAGCACAGGTCATAAGATTAAAACAAACTAGTTGCTCAAAACAGATCCTAACACTCCTAAAACTGAGACTCAAGAGAAATTTTCCCCATGGGTACGGTAAAAACAGCAGGAGTCTGAAAGACAAATTTTTTCTAATTCCTCTCATTGTATGTAGCTGGCAAGACATCAAGTATGACTCAATAGATGGTATTCTTTGGGAAGTCAAGAATCAATGGTCCAGGCATGCAGCGCTCTCCTGGCTTCACTCAGGCACGGATGACTAAATGTCTAGAGTGGGGGAATGGGTGAACCGCATATCTTTCAGCCAATCTTTCGGAAACGCTGATTGCTCAGCTCAAGTAAGCTTTTGATAAGTACTGAACTGTGTGGGGTTTAAGAACTAGCGACAAGGACCTGGAGTGGAAGTGTTTAATGTGGCCGGATGAGTGAGAGTCTCTGAGAGTCAACAGACAGGAAGAGGGACTGCCAACGTACATGCGGATGTCTCCTGCCCTGAAACCAGCCTGCCAGGAGGGGCAAAATCGTTTCAATAAATCACTGTGGTTCCAACAGTAAAGCTAGTTTCTCTCTCTTTTTTTCTTTTGTTTTAAGTAATCTTCTATACCTACCGTGGGGCTCGAACTGATGACCCTGAGACCAAGAGTTGCACGCTTCACCAACTGAGACAGCCAGGCGCCCTGCCCTGCCTGTTCATCTATCAACTTAACCCAGTGAAAATCATGTCATCTTTTTCTTTGTACCATAGTGTAAGAAAACGCTCTCTAAAAAGTAGAATTTTTTAAAATTAGAGAGACACTCGTTTAATGCCTTTAAAGTTGAGCTTTTAAAAAGTGTAGTAACTCAAAAAGTGAGTTCAAGTTAGAACATATTTAAAAAATGAGCAGAAATCAACGACTGAGATAGAGAATAACTGTTTCAGAAACAAAGTGAAAACTGAGCTTGTTAAAAGGAGAACTGGTCATTCTTTAGGTAACTTTAATTCATAAATTAAATGTCATTTTATTAACCTACCTTAATAATGTTGTTGAGAAAAAGTGTCAAGCATAAAACTGCAAATAAATGTAATAATAGTTTCCCCAGCCTATTAAGGAAGCTTCCAGTTTTCAGATTTTTCTAGAAATGAAAACAGCTGAGTCTTAATTCTTAAATTACTTCAGAGACATTTAAGATGAGATTACTTAAGGATTTAAAACATGAGATCATGCAACATACTGGGAAAATATGTGGAAAATATCACCTACTTTTCACGAGGTTATATACTGTCTTAATGTTTGTAAATGTCTAATATAAATGTAAATGAATCCCTTAATAAGCTTCATAATATCAGAAAACTGTCCTAGTCTTTTTTTTTTTTTTTTTTTAGACCTTTGCAACTAGAGTATGGAGTCTGCCAGAAGGTACTCAGGATACACTGACTGAACAAATCTTGTGGTCATTTAACCATTAATTCATGTATCACAGACGACACAGCAAAGACCTACCAGTATAATAAAAGATAAATTGTGCTCTTTATAATAGTTTTCTTATAACTGTCAGATTAACTTTACAGATCATCAAATATAATAATACCTAATAATTTTGAAGAATTAAATAGGCATGATGTTTATTCATAACTAAAGTTAGAAGGATGAATGAGAACTATTGTTTTAGATCATCAACTGAAGCCTTTTTTAAACAAATCTTTGTGACAGCTTGTCCATGACAGGATATTTTCTTCCTAAAGCAGAAGGTAAAACAGCTTCTTGATATAAAAGTACTTATGAGAAATGTTTCTCATATGCTTATGAAAAATAAAACAGGCCTTGAGACGTCATGTGAAGAAAAACAAATTAAATCTCATGTAACTTTAAGAGATTTGAATTCTTTAATAAAACCAAAATATCAGGTCAGTGTTTTCAAATGTGACACTCTAGGAATGTCCCCTTATTTCTGAATGTATGTATCTGGATTCTCAAAATTCTCAGAGTTAATCTAAATTCACTTAAAAATCAATACCACGATACGGAATGCTGCGGTAGGGAGTAGTGCCACTGTGTCGCCAATAATAAGGTATCCAGCAACTCGAGAGACACTGGGATGAACATATGTCCCCAAGCAACAGGTTCTTCTTACTCTTGAATTCACACACACCAGAAGTAAAAAAGTTTTTCCTCTTCGTTTCAGGTTTAAATCAATGGCATGCATTCAAATAAGCATCTCTGGCTAATCCCTGAACTGAGATTCCAATTCTCTAAGACAAAAGTAAATGTCAAAACAAGGGGTGGCACATCAGAAAGCGTGAAAACAGAGATGCTACACTGTGCACATAAAAACAAACAAACAAACAAACAAACAAAACCAAAAACCAAACCAAAACAAAAAACCCCTAAATAATGGGTCCGGTGCTTTTCAGTGGGAATCTGGTCATACATTTTCCTTTGTGTGCTGTATAAAAATAAGGCCCAAGCAACCACGCAATTTAAAAAAGAGTTTGCTTAAAGGACAAAAATAATGTCCTACCTGAAGTTTTCTT